>NC_080190.1:20656212-20959242 GCF_030028045.1 Hippopotamus amphibius kiboko
CAGGGTCACCTGCGGTCATGGCTTGTTGCCTGTCAGAGACTCACCTTCTCCAACTATAAAGGTGAGATGAGGCCCACTTGGTATCCACTGAGAGCCTCAGAGCATAGCAGGCTACCCCAATAAAACCCATGGAGTTCTGGGCCCGCATAAAAGAAGCTGCTAGAGGGTTTCATGCCTTCTGACCCCTCCATGGCTGTTTTACATGTCTTAAGAGTCGCAGGAAAATGCTAGAACCTTACAGATAAGCCCTGAACTTGTCAGAGCCAGATCCTGTCACAGCAGCCCTGATCGTTTCTGACATGACTGTGTTTTCCAGGCTCTACATCTCTTCTAACCCGACTGCTGCCCAGAAGCCCCCTCTCTGTTTAGTTAAGTTGTCTCTCCTTCAAGGCCCTACTCAGGAATCTCTCCCTTTTTTAATTAATTAATTAATTTATTTATTTTATTGACTGTGTTGGGTCTTTTTTGCAGTGCTCAGGCTTTCTTTAGTTGCGGTGAGTGTGGTGCACGGGCTCTTCATTGCCGGGGCTTCTCTTGTTGTGGAGCATGGGCTCTAGGTGCGTGGGCTTCAGTAGTTGCAGCACATGGGCTCAATAGTTGTGGCTCACAGGCTCTAAAGTGCAGGCTCAATAGTTGTGGCACACGGGCTTAGTTGCTCCACGGTGTGTGGATCTTCCTGGAACAGGGATCGAACCCGTGTCCCCTGCATTGGCAGGCGGATTCTTAACCACTGTGCCACCTAGGAAGCCCAGGACTCTCTCCCTTCTTTACCCAACTAAGTCATACTGCCTTTTGCCACTGAACTTCTAGGAGCTCTGTACATATGCACTCAGGTTTACATCTCGAGAATAGCTCATCTCCCCAGTGAGACAGCAAACTTTCTCCAAGTGAGGACCATTCTCATATTCACTGTAGCTCTCAGTACCACATCTTACATAGAAAAGACCCTCAATCATCATCTGTTGATTTATTCTTCTTAACCAAGAGGTCATGGATCACTCACAAGACTGCTTCCCTGGGCCAGGGACCATCTCTGTGGCTGGGAGGTTGGCAAGACCAGTGGCTCTGAAACCAGGCCCTCTGCCCCCAAACCACCTCATTTAGTGGACTGGGGAGTCCCACCCGAATCCTAAATGGAGAATCTCTGGGCAAGAGGACTTGAAAACTCCCCTGACAATTCTCTGATGGAGCGACTGGAACACACAGGTTTAAACTATTCCCAGTTCCCTTCTGTGTATAAGACGCTGTGACTCTGGAGAAGTCTCTATAGGATAACCAATCTTCTCATGAAGGTCTGCAGGAAGGAAAACTCTCACTTTTCATTGTTCCTTCAGATTTTCTCTTTCTCATTCATTCCACACAATTGTTGGACACCTATTATGTGAAAGTGTCTGCCCCAAACGCCCTGAGGGATAAAATCTCTGCCACAAAGAATGAGCCAAGATTACTGGCATGAGGAGAGGAGAAACACCTTAAAATCTCTCCTCCTTCTCCCTCCACTCTGCCTGGTGAGCAAAAGGTAAACTTACAGGACACAGACCCATCAAAGTCTCCCCTGACCTCTGCAAGCCCTGCTGGGACCCCAGGTGGTGGCCCTTTGGCCTGAAAACACATATGGATACAGTGTTTTGCCGTCTGCCTCCAGGAACCATCCCCTCTTCTCCATCCTGCTTCCAGGACGTAGCAGGTGACACAGGCCTGGCCAATCACAGAAGAGCTGCAGAGACTGGCTCAGGGAAAAGCACGTGTCCAAAGCTAGCCTGATCGGAATGACTCTCTGACTTCTGTGGGAGCTACTAAGAAAAGCTCTGGCTCTCTCTTGGTGAAGGAAAAGGGAGGCTGAGGAGCCAGAGCTGCTGGAGTCACTGAAGCCATCACGCCACCTAGAGGAGAGCCAGGGGCTGTCAGGGGCCATCCCAGGGAGACCCCAACAACAAAACCAAGCGAACAGAAAGCAGAGTGGAGAGAAACCAAGTCCTAATGATAGCATTTGCGCCCTGAGTCCAGCTATGCCTGCAGCCAGGGCTACTCCTGGTCCTTTCAGTTATACGAACAAATAAATTTCTTTTTTTGCTTTAGCCATTATGCTTAATGGAGACAAATTTCCGTTCCTTGCAGAGAAAGTCCTAGCTGATTCAGGTCAACATTGGGACCACAAGGTACGCATTTCTATGCAACTGAAACATGCTTTGAGATGCTTTCACATAGAGGCAGTGTGACTGCCTGGGAAGCAGAAAATCCTTACTAAAGGTCAGGAACAATGTGTTCTAACCACTCAAAGTGTGCTCTGAGGACCAGAAACATCAGCATCTCCTGGGAGCTTGTGAGAAATCCAGAATCACCACCCTGCCCCAGATCTACTGAATCAGAAACTTTAACAAGATCCACAAGTGATTTGTAGGCACACTGAATTTTAAGAAGCTCTACTAGAAGGCCATCTCTGCTGCTTACTGACTGGATGACTGGAAGCAAATTACCTGATTTCTCTGTTTTTTTTCATACGGACAACAGAGATCATAAACACACAACATAGAAATGCAAATACAGCGCAAAAGCAAAACAGTCCTAGGTTTTCATCATGGCTCTTCCAGTAACTATGATCTTGGGCAAGTTACTGAACCTCTAGGAGGCTCAGTGTCCTTATCTGTAAAACTGAGGTAATAATATCTGTCTGACGGGATCACAGTAGATATGTATTAAAGTGCTTGGCACATTACTTGACCCAGGACTCAGTTAAAGGTACATCTTCTCGTTATTATTGTTGTACTATTTTAATTACTGTTAATTTCCACCCTGCACACCTCACAGGGGAGGGTGATTGTTAGACTCAGAGAGACCATGTATAAAAAAAAAACGCTTAAAACCAAAGAATACAAGGTATGGACAGTCCTTTACTGATCTGGAAACAGGTTCACAGAGGCTAAGCAATTTGTCCAAGGTCATCACAGCAAGAAGAGGTAGAGGCTAGGCTGCCGCTACCACCTTCCAATCTGGTGTAGGTCACATGGCTGTTGATGGTTCTACGTTTACATGTCCTTCCTCCCGCAAGCCTGTGAGTTCCTCTACAGAATTGCTACCTCCTTATCTATGGGGCCTGGCCCAGGTCCCACCCACAGCGAGCACTCACTGAGCATTTGCTGAATGCAAATGACCATCTGACCTCTTTAACTCACAGTTTTTGCATCACTCCAAATGACCTCTCTTGATAAGAGACTACAATGTCCTGGTACTTTAAGAAGCAGAGCACTGCAGTTGATCCTAATTAGAACCTTAAGATAACATCTCATTTGGAGACCAAAGCTCCACTAGGAATTTGGTGCAGAAATTCAATTCTAGCCCCCAGGGCAGAATCCAGGAGAACAAGAACTTTGGGTACAGAATGGGGTGGGATCTCTTACTTGTCTAAGAAAAGCAACAGGCTTTTGTGAGTTGGAAAAAAAAATGCCGGGTTCTGCCTGAAGCCGAACTGTTGGCAGAGGAACTTCAGAAGCAATAACGCAAGCAAAGCAGAATCAGGACTTTGGCAACTGGTTGACGTATTACTGATCCACATATGTAGACTTGTCAGAATGCTAGTCCTAGTTAGAAACAACCACTGAGCCTTTGTCTTCTGACTTGAACCTTGAAGGCAAATTAAGGGTTGCAAGTCTTGAACAAAATGGACCCTAAGTAACTGTGGAATGAGCTGAAGTGAACTGGAAAATCCCTATTAAATAGAACAGTAGAAAGCGCAAAATAAGAAGTTAGATTTAACCACAAATATGGCATTAATTACAATAAATCCAAATGGACTAAGTGTTCCAGCCAAGAGAACTCCTGCAAACCAACAGTAAGATACAATCCAAAGGAAAAGCATGGGCAAGTGACTTAAAAAGAAATTTTCCACCAGAGAAGACCTAGATGGAATAACCAACAAACATATGAAAAACTGTCCAACCTCAATTAATATGGAAAATAAAAAATAAAATCATGATAAACCATTACACTCTCCCCAGAAAGGCAAAAATTAAAAACTTGGACAAGACAAAGTGTTAGCAAGAAGGCGAGCTACTGAAAACTCTTAGACACAACTAGTAGGAAGGCTGTCATCTAGCAAAGTTGAGGGTAAGCCTGCCGGTGACCCAGCAATTCTACTTCTAGTTATGTACGTTCCCCTAGTTATAGGCTCATGTACATGGGAACTGCGATAACATGTTTGGAAATGTTCATAGTCGCACTGCCCCTAATACCCTAAAACTGGAAACAACCCAAATGTCCATCAACAGTGGAATGGATAAACAAATTTATAGTCATACAATGGAAATTGATATAACAGTGAAAATAAAGACACACCCAACATGGATGGCATAATGCTGAATGAAAGAACACAGTATGATTCCATTCACATAAAGCTCAAAAATAGATAAAGCTAAACTATAATGTTAAGAAAGGCATAGAGGGGGGTAGAATAATAGGGACAAGCAAAGAAATGATTATCCTCAGAGTCAGGAGAATGGAGAGGGAGGGGCTAAGCATAAGAAGGGGTTTCTGTGTGCTGTCCATGTCCTATTTCTTGACTTTGGTGGTGGTTTTATGGGATTTCTGGGAGTTCACCCGTTATCACTTTTTCAACTGTACAGTACAAAATTAGTCACTTTTCTGTCTGTATGTTATACTTCACAATAAAACAAAAAAGAAAGAAAAAAAAGAAGAGAATGGTGCAGCAAGCTAAAACAGAAACAAAAGCCCTGTCTGGAATTACCTCAATTCAATCCTGAGTTCGGACAATGGCCAACTCACTCATGTGCTGCTTAGAAGGATTTCTATGGGGCTCAAGACATACATACAGAGGATGGAGGAGAGAATAAACGATCGGGGGGTGACAGAGGAAGAAAAAGTTATTGAAAACCTGTCTGGCTAGAGAAGGAGGTTACCTTCAGGGCTTTATGCCTGGAATTCTCACCTCTGAAAAGCAACCACCTTTCCCTCTTGCTTCATCTTTCAGAACTTCCCTAAAAATCCTCCTTGGGCACCAGGTAGGCAGTCATCCTGTCCCAAGCACCCCTTTGCATCTTGTACTTACCCCAATGAGCACTTCACTATAGTGGGCATGCCTTCCCATGTGATATCCTCAAAGGCAGTGGATAATTTTTGGATCTTTTCCTGTGCTCTCCTTCCTGCCAGCACTTAGGCCAGTGACTGACAAGGAGGAGACACTTAGCTGATGATGGCTGATTGACTGAATGAAGGAGAGAATGCTTTACCTTCAGCTGCAATTCCTTGTATCTCTTGGACATCCGAATGAGCAACTTCTCACCATTGATCACAGCAGATTTTTCTTGGTAATACTGGACCATGGCCTGGGCAGCCTCGGTGTAAGCCATCTCTAAAAAGGCCTAGGAAAGAAAGGAGGGGCAGACATTGGACTTGAATGGTCTTAAAGAAAATTGTATACAAGGTATGACTCCATGTATAGGAAGTTCAAGAACAGGCAAGACAGATCGACGGTGGTAAAGGTTAGAGTTGAGCTTCCCTCAGGGTTGGGCATGGGATATTGACTGGGAAGGGAAACTAGGAAAACTTTTGGGGTTCTGGAAAAGTTCTGTACCTTGACTCGCATAGTAATTACATGGGTGCACGCATGTAAAACATTAATGGAGTTGTATACTTAAGACCAGTGCATTTTAGAGTATGTGTTTTACACCTCAATAAAAGGAAAAATTTCAGTACAAGGAAGAGCCCCCTTTGATCCCATCTGTTCAAAGAGACCTATTTAGTAACTCTGGCAAAAGAGCTCATTATAACATGGCCCCTCTCCTGATCCCCATGGTTGCCAAACATGATTCTTAATTACGTATGTCCATCCTGGGCTAGATCACGCCACAGGAGCCCCTCTGGGATGGGAGAGTCCGTTAATCCACCGTTCCCCGATGGGAGGGGGTGGGGGGGTGTGAATCTGTTGCACAAGTGACCTTGGGCTGATCCCTGCAAACCTCGCTATTTGCAGGAGACAGACACAAGCCCTGGGTACATGAGCTCTCAACTTCTTTGCAAAGAAAGAAATATACTAAAAAACTCGGGGGCTCCCTAGGCTTGAGGAAGGCTATATCTTTGTGAGCTGGAGAGAGAGGAAACCCTCAGTTATATTTCCACAGCATTTCTCCTCTTTAACTGTTCTGATAAAAAACAAAAACAAAAACAAAACCCTTACAAAGAAATGGGCTTTTCTACTCAACTGGTGTCTACAGGGAGTATCTAAATAGCCTGTTTTGACTGACCTGTCAGTTTACCCAGCAGTTGCTGTGGCAGATTCACCACTGTCACTGTCTTAGATTTGCTGGGTTTGTCCTGCACCGATCTGGTCCCTCAACGTTGAGAAGGAAACATGGTCTGTGACAAGGGAGCCGTCGCTGTGGGCCCTCATCTCCCATTTCCTTGAACCGCATGGGCTAAACAAGCTCATCCTCCCTTCTTCCCCCACATTTGCTTTTGAAGTTCAGACATGCCTTTCTCTGTGCTGTCACAAGCTATGGCAGAAGCGTGGGAGACCAAAAAGTCAGGATTCTTTACGGTTTTACTTCAAATTCTGCCACTCGGCTTTCTAAGTGCCTCTTTAAAAAAAAAATTTATTTTTATACATTTTTAAAGGTTACTTTCCATTAACAGTTATTACAAAATATTGGCTATATCTCCCGCATTGTACAATACATCCTTGAGCCTATCTTACGTCCAATAGTTTGTACCTCCCACTCGCCCACCCCTCTATCATCCCTCCCCCCACTCCATTTGTAACCACTAGTTTTTTCTCTATATCTGTGAGTCTGCTTCTTTTATGTTATATTCACTAGTTTGTTATATATTTTAGATTCCACAATATAAGTGATATCATACTTATATTTATCCTTCTCTGACTCTAAGTGCCTCTTTCTTCATGCAAACATTTTAGCACCTCTAGCTCTCACCTGTCACATGAGAGTAAAACAAAGTCAGTGAATCTCACTGCATTCGTGTTGCAAGCTGAATTTTGGATGTTTGCCCAAAATAGAATTCCGAGAAGGAGGAACGAAGACTAAATGAGTAGTCTAAGCCCAGGTTGACAGAGGAAGACCACTGATGATCCAAGGTGACTTTGAGTCTCCAAAGTTCATGCCTTAATTAAGAAAAGAATTTCTCCTATGCCCATTCCTCTGTTTCCTAAAGTTAAAATATTTATTAAAAATAAAAGACTAAATATTCTTACTTCTGACCAGTCTCTGTATAAACTACCCCCTTTGACTTTAGAGACAAACATATTAACCCGCAAAGACTCAGTCCATCCTCATAGGTTAAAGGTTTTCAGTTCCTTAGATTTACCAGGCATCCATTACTTCCCACCCACTCTTCTGCTGTGAGAACCAAGAGCCTCAGATGCTAACATCAAGGATCAGTGAAAATACCCGCGCCCTGTCCGCCCTCAGAGATGAGAAACTTAGAAGGTAAGAAAGACTGTAGCGTTAGCTCAGGGGGTGGGTAATACAGTGAGAAGACTCTAGTCTGTGGATTTGTTTTAGGGATCAGCTAGCTTTTCTATGTTAATAAGCACCTCATTCCAAAGCACATCCTAACCTCTAGGTAACTCACAAAGGCCTGGACCCATCACAAGAAGGGTAAGGTGAGACAACAGGAAACAAAACACCACCACCAACGAAAACCTTTGTGCCGTAGCAGCAGGAGGCCCTCTCTGTATCACCCCCTTTATGTTATGAACAGCTTCTTTTAAAAAAATTATACAGTTCCCCTCCATCAATGTGTGGTCTATCTGGTACATACCAGTGTGAAAGGGCCCAGACCTACCTGATTAGTAGACTTCATGAGAATATAATTAGTGACCTTTCCAAAGGGCAGCCCCAGGTTAATGACGTCATTCTCTGTGCAGCTTCCCTCGGGCAGATTGCAGATGTGTACCACGCGGCCAGCACCCGTTTTCCACTGTGCAAACTAATAGGAACAAAGAGAGGTGGTTTGGTCTCCAAAAGACATTTCCTCCTTGCCGTCTAGTCCAGATGCTCCTAATGTCTATCTTTCCTCAAATAACGATTGAAAAACTATAATTTACAAAATGAATACAGAAAAATAATCCATTCACAGACATATATAAAACATCAATTTTATGCCATCTCCTTACAAAAAAGATTCATAACATTTTTAATGAGCAATCACATCCAGGGCTGTCGAAGAGATAATGAAATGGGCCTATCCATATGCTGCTGGTGGGAGGCTGTGTATCTACAATCTTTTGAGAATATACTTTAGCAATACTGAATAAAACTTAAAGTATATGTAGCACAGGATCCTGCCATCCCACTTTTGGAAATCTAGCCTACAGAAATAAATGCACCAATATGCAAATACCTATGTACAAAGACACTCATTGTAGTTAATTTATTATAATAAATTTATAATTTATTGCAAAAATTTTTGGAAACAGCCTGAATGTCCAAGAACAGAATAAGGATTGAGTAATTGCTGGTTCACAGCTACAATGGAAAACTACGTAGCCATTAAAAGGAGGTGGCAAATGAGCTGATCTGGGAAAAATTTTTAAGATAGATTAAGTAAAAAACAGCTTGCCAAGGACAGGTGCAGTATGATGCTATTCTTGTAAAACAAAACAGAAACCCAAAACATAAGAAAAAGATGAAAAAAATGCTGTAAAATTTTGTTAATTGTTGGAATTGGGGGATGAGCACACAGGAGTCAATTACACTTGTCTCTACTGTTCTGTGTGTTTGAAATCTTTCACGATGAAAACATTTTAAAGGATATCAGCACAGACAGAGAAAGGTGTGGGAGGATATATCACATCAACCTGTCAGTCGTGCCTACCTTCAAAGAGCAGAACTGAAGGGAGTACGGGGGGAGATGTTTAACCTCTTTCTTATATATCGCATACTGTTTGACGTACAATTTTTTTAAAAACCCAATAAAGAAAAAAGAACACAGAAAGGATCTGTGAACCTAATACATATACACAGACATGCACAGAAACAACCTTTTGTTTAGGGCAGTGGCTTCCAAAACTTTGTTAGCCTTGAAATCCTTTCTTCAAGCAAAAGCTTGCCCACCAGCCCAACACATTCAACAAATAAAGAGGTGCTGCTCTAGACAAATCCTGTGGTCCAACACCCTGCCACCACCCTCCATCCAGCAGTCCCAAAGGCACCTCTGAGGAACACAGTTTGGAAACAAAGACCTGGGCCTAATCAAAGCTCCTGGAGGGAGGAAGTGTGTCTGTTTGGTCTGTGCAAACCTTAATCAGCCTGGAGTCTCCAGGAGGTTCAAGAATTAGTAGCCATAAGCCAACCCAATGTGGAAGAGAAGGATGCAATTTTCCAAACCCATACTAATAGCATAGCCCACATTTGCATAATCACCATCTTCTATGATAAAGTGAACTGCAACATCTAATTACATTTGATGTGGGTCCTATTCTGCTATGGTAATACAGTGGGAAAGTCTGAGGTCTCATCCCCAACAAGGTCTAATACTTGGGTAATTCTACCATGAAAAGCCCTCATTTGTCTCATCTGGGCTGAGGACAATTAGAGTCAACAAGAATTTCCTTGGATGGTTGAGCCCTGAATCAGAGAAACCCAAGTGCCCCTTTCAGACCTCCCTCTCTGCAGTGTCCAGAGGTCAAGCACTTTCCCAAAGGGGAACAGTCTTCAGTGTGTGGCCCAGGTAGCTCCCAGAGCATGCCCACACCTCCTGAAAGTACAAATGGAACTCTCCACAAGCTGGGAGACTCTGAGTGTGAGCCTGGCTGAGGAGGACTGTGCCCTTCTCCAGGGACGACAGGAGAAGGGCTAAGAGGCAGGATCTTTGCCTCTCATTGGGGTGAGGGGCCACACAAAGATGCAGACCCAGCTGAGCTCTCGGGCTGGGCAAAGTGGCCAGTCCTCTGAGTTTATCAACAGGAGGGCTGAGACTGGGTGCCCTGCTGGCTCCTCTTAGCCAGGCACATTTCTGCCACGTGACTCTGCTGTGGCCGGTCCGGGCTCATGTGTGCTTGGACGACAGAGCAAACACACAGTGCAGTTCTGGACCGATTCTGCTCCTTGCCTGTCCCGTTGCCTAGTGACCGGGCACGAGGGCCAGCGCCTCTCTCATTGTCTCCTCCAGACTGAAAGAGCAACTCAAGAGGATTTTCTCCAAGTGTGAGTGCAGCAACTGCTGCTGAGGGCAGAGCACGCCTACCGAGGAATAAACACCCTTGCGGCTGCTGGTCGCCAAAGAACGACTTGAAGTCACACTGAGGACGAGTTAGGTGCTAAAATGAACGAATCTCAATTAAGGTTTTCATTTAAATTTAAAAAGTACATTGCAGCAACATGGATGGGCATAGAGATTATCACACTAAGTGAAGTAAGTCAGAGAAAGATAAATATCATACGATACCACTTATATGTGGAATCTAAAAAAAAATCATACAGATGAACTGAACTTGTTTACAAAAGAGAAACAGACTCACAGACATAGAAAACAAATTGATGGTGACCAAAGGGAAAGTGGGGGGAGGGATAAATTAGGAGTTTGGGATCAACAGATACACACTACTACATATAGAGCAAATAAACAACAAAGACCTACTATGTGGCATGGGGAACTATATTCAATACCTTGTAATAACCTATAATGGAAAAGAATCTCAAAAAGAATAGACATATATATATGTACAACTGAATCATTTTGCTGTGCACCTGAAACTAATACAACATGTAAATCAATTCTACTTCAATAAAAAGTTGTTTTGAAAATCTAAAAAAAAAAAAAGTACCTATTTACATAGAAGAAAAAAAGTACATTTCATCAGCTCTATTTCCTTCCAAGATTTTAATCAGAAATAGAAGTTGGATTTTATTGACACCCTTGCTGTCACTTAAAATAATCATGAGATTTTTAGTAATCTTGCAATCAACCACATTAATCTGGATCTTCTCCACTGATGAACTGCAGATGGCTTACAGGTCTGCCAAGATACTGGCCCCCTCAGGGCAAAGCACCTCCAGTGGCCACAAGCAGCTTCTTCACTTTAACCAGTTTCCTTCAGTGAATCATTTTCTTTTTCTTTTTTTAAGGGCTTTTTATTTATTTAAGTTGAACGATATTTATTTACTTTTATTTTATTATTTTTTAATTTATTATTTTTGGCTGTGTTGGGTCTTCATTGCTGTGTGTGGGCTTTCTCTAGTTGTGGCGAGCGGGGGCTGCTCTTCTTTGGCGGTGCACGGGTTTCTTATTGCGGTGGCTTCTCTTGCTGTGCAGCACGGGCGCTAGGTGCGCTGGCTTCAGTAGTTGCTGCACGTGGGCTCAGTTGCTCCGCAGCATGTCAGATCTTCCCGGATCAGGGATCAAACCTGTGTCCCCTGTATTGGCAGGTGGATTCTTAACCACTGCGCCACCAGGGAAGTCCTACTGTAACATTTTCTAAGGGAGCCATGAAATGAAAATCTTGCCAATCAAAAATCTTGGTGTTGTGTCTGGCTTCAGGGCACATGAGAAATGGTAACCAGTTAGAAACATTTTGTATGTGTTGTATTCTTTTGCCAATATTTGATTTAGGATAGTTCAGTCTACTTTCTTTTCTGTCACTGATCTATATCTTTTTGTTAAACTCAATTAGGTTCAAAATCATATTTGATTCATAAAGGTTGTAGAGTTATATATATAATCACTCTATCCTTCAACAGTTCATATAAACATAGCTATTATTTGACTTTCATCCTATGGGAGCTCTGAGTGATAAGGGAGAAGGGGTGAGAGGAAGGGAGAATACGGTCCAGGTGGTACTTCTAGAATAAAATCTGCTCACTGGGGTCACAGACAACCCTGAGTGCCTTGGAGCAGGCAGCATGATGCCATCACTTTGAAGTCCAAGTCCTGAAGGGTCTTTGAAGGTAATAACATATCAAGGAGGGAATGTTGTTTTTTTTTTTTCTATTGGAGTATAGTTGCTTTACACTGCTGTGTCAGTTTCTGCTGTACACCAAAGTGAATCAGCCATACATATACATATATCCCCTAAGGAGTGTTATTTTTGATATTTAAAAAACCTGAGTTGAGATCATACTTTGAGTTTCTTTACTCTCCTAATATGGTAACCCCGGTTAGATCTCTAGGCTGTTGAGAAAGGCTGACTGGTGTGTCTGTGTTTTTGATTAATAAAAATGGGGAACTAGCTAGTTACTCACTAATATAAGTACTTTGGCAGATACAGTACTTTGCCAAACACAAAATGCAGGACAGGGGCTGCTTGAGGTAGGAGTAAATAACTTGAGTTTGGGCTATAAAAAGTGCAAGACTTCTTTATGTAGTGAAAGAACCTGATCTTAGAAGACAGAGGACTGGGTTTCAGTCCCCGCTCAGCCACCAGTCAGGTGCATGACAAGGACAAACTAGTTTTCCTCTCTGGGCCTTAGTTCCCCAATGTCTGGAATGAGGGAGTTAGTCTATATGTCTTAAGTCCTCTCCAGCTGTAAAATATCCATGCTTATGTAGCTCAAAGTTCTAAAATTCCACTCCTCTCAGAAGCCTTGCCAAGCTAAACCCTAAGATCCAGGATAATGATAAGTTCCCCCAACTGTGTTGGGCAAAAACAGGAAATCTGTGTCTTTCCCACTCCCTGTCCCAATGAATGTAATGTCTGTCCTCCCGCTCTGTGTGGTGGCCGTTTCAGCATGCACAAGCATGGCCATCATTCAGACAGGCCTGTCTGTGTTGGTGCTGGTCTAATCTTTACAGGACTGAAGATAAGCTCCAAGCAGTGAACACCCTGCCAATATGCTCTGCCCCATGAAAGACTCTGCTCCCTGAATGAATGAGAGGAGTTGAGATCATATACTGAGATAAACTAAAGACACACGGGCCTGCTGCCTCTCTGAGGACAGACACACATCAGGTGTGTGCCTCATGGTCCAGGAACCAGTGCTGGGGCAGTGGGAACATCAGACAGACCTGGGTATGTGTCCCTGCTCCCCAGTGACTACCGTGGGCAAGTTAAAGAATTTCTTCAAGCCTGAGTTTGCTTGTCAATAAAACAGGGAAAATAAAAATTGATTCCCCAGGATTGTTGAGAAGACAAAAATGCCACCATGTATGTAAAGTGCCTTTATGCAAGACCTGGCATCAGCAGGCTTCTATAAGTAAATATTTATCTCCTTCTTTCCTCCAACAGTTAAAGGATGTGCTACAATGCTCCTAGACTGCAGAAAAAAATGTAACTGTTCTGCAATAGTGTAAGAGGAAGTCTGTGTTCTTAGGCAATTCATGCTGAGGTAGTTAGGAGAGAAGAGGTACACTGCCTCCAATGGTTCAGCAGAAACACGCATAGATCACTGGGTGCATGAATGCATGGATGGACAAACAGATAAAGACAGAGATGGATGGACAGACAGATGAGAGAGAAACAGAGATGGAGACAGAAGAGACACAGAGAGAGAATGATGAAATAAATGGGCCAAAATGTAGAAAAGCAGGCAAAAGGGAATATGGTGGGGGGGGGGGGGGGGGGCGGAGGTTCCTTATACCTTTCTTGCAACTTTTCTGTAAGTCTAAATTATATCAAAATTAAAAGTTCCTAAAATGAATTTTACAAGATGTGCTCCGGGCAGAAGAGCAGCTGGGTTTAGAGAGACGGGTGAGACCCGATGTTGATGGGCTCCGCTAACGTCCCCCCTGCTGCTCCGCCTGCTGAGCTCCCGGAGCCACACATGTGACAGGTGTGTTTGAAACTTCCCAGTCCAAGGTCAAATCTCTAAGAGAGCGAAGGTGTCTGGGTTGTAACTGAAGCCCTCATTACTAACCCAAGTAGACAATCATCTTTCACCAGCCTGGAGGATGCTTCAGTCCACTCGCGGGCCGGCATGACCCGGAATGCCCCCATGTGCGATCAGGGGCTTGGGCTGTACATTTTCACAGGCTGGGGGCACTCGTTTAAAACCAGATGCTGCTTCTAATGGTGCATGCAGCCAGGTCCAAGACCTCTCAAGTCACCCACAAATCTTTTATAGATGGGTGGAAATGTGAAAAGAGCAGACTTGTGTAGGAAGATTATGAGACCTTTCAATATCCTCGGATGCAGGTGGGAACAGCCTTCGAAGATGAGTTCAAAGAACAGACCCAGTTCAAATAACTCACAAAGTTGCAATAAAAATGTGGCTCAGGGCAAGAGGCCTGCCCCGTAAGAGAAGTCTCTCAAAGTGCTTGTTAGAGAAACCAAATGTGGATTCAATCTTCAACAAAAAATTTTTTTCTGCTCCAGCCTGATCTCCTTTCGATGTGACCTAATTTCATCAGGCACACAGTCTGTGGGCCTCTGCTGGGTTTGTGCTAAACACACCTGAGGACACAGGGCAAATGTTTATTTCTCATGGTGTTGATTTCAAACATACTATGCAGATAGTGAATGGGCATGAGTTCCATAGCTATGGATCTTGGTGCAACTTGGAGGATAGAAATAGATGTCTTAGAGAAAATCTACTTCTATTGGTGCCAGGTTGCCTACGGTCTTGGGTGGCTAACATGCAAAGCAACTTCAACATCACTGTAAACACTAGCTTCACGCAACCTTAAAACTGGGAGGTCAGCTGGTCCACACTCATCACTGTGTATTCAGACACTGATGCCTGGGAGAAGGTAAGGAACTTCATCTGTGGGCAATGAAGCAATGCTAGATGTGTGATAACTCAGGTCTCACTGAAAAACCAGTCAGTTGCACACTTGATGATAAATTACGGTAAACGTATACATCTATTTATTGTATACATTGCAATACATCAGATAATGTTTTCTGTTCCGATGTGAAAAGATGTCTATAAATCAATTAAAATATGTCTTGAGAGTTCATTTGAAGTGAAAAAAACCAAGTTGCACAACAGATGATACGGCGTGATCTGATTTTCCCCAAAATATGTACTTTTAGTAGGTAAACATGCACACGTATGCTAGCTAGAGATAGATAGTTACAGCCAAAGATTTACCTTCGGTTTTCTCTGCAGGGTTGGATTTTCTATTTTGTGTATTTCTGTTACTGTTTAAAAATTTTTACATCATTTTGCTATTTTTACAGCAAGAAAAAATAATTCAGATTTGTAAAAAGAAAAGGAAAAAACCAGAAAAGAAAACTCACCCCATTTCCCCACTCTTTGCTCTCTTTGAAAATGTACAAGGTGACCCCCACCCAGGGAACAAGGCGAGGACAGAGCTGGAAATGGGGAGGATGGGTTCCCACATCGGTTACTAACTCTTCATGCCCTTTGAAGGTCAGGAGACGAGAGTTCTCTGAGCCACGGACCTGAAAGGCCAGGGTGGACAGACAGATGTTCTAGAAACAGCCAGCAATCTGAGGGGCAACCTATGACTTAAACCTCTGGCCTTCCACAAACATTTCTATTTCTCTGTACCTCAGTTTCCTTATTTATGCATGTTTTCTGGTGTACAGGGGCCTGGTGAGAAAGAAACCATAAAAACAATGCATATCGTCCCAGGCCAGGAAGGACTCATCTGAGGCACCAGCACTAAATAAACTCCAAGGTGGCTGTGAAAACTGCAAGGCGGTTTTACGGCGACAGCCAGCTGGCAACGTGCATCTGGGGCAGACGCTAGAAAACTATTTACAGCCTGAGAAGGCCCCGATGGCCCCTTCTAGAAACCTGATTACTCTGTTTATGACGACTCAGGCAGCCAAAGATAAAGCGCCTCTGCTCCATCAAATGGCAGGAACTTAAGTGAAAGTGAACACCCCTCTCCCGGGGCCCTAGGGCAGGAGGGGAGGGGCCAGGGACAGACACAAATCACCCACCCTCAGCAAACACAGCACACAACTGTCACTCCAGGGCCCCATCTCTGTCCGAAATAAACATGGAAACGCAAGGCTCGCATTCCCACTCAGTTGAGACAAGTGTACATTCAGCCAAGCCTGGCCTTGGGGGAGGTGGTAGATGGGCTGTGTGGTCATTTTAGATTTCGTGGCAGTTCAGATACCCTCTGAAGCCTCAGTCATGACATGGAGCCCTGTGTCGCTGTGTTCTCCTGCTTAAAAACAGAGGGCTTTAGAGGGAAGAATTGCTCTTCGCTCCACAAACAATAGTGATACGACAATGGCGGAGTCCTGGCTGTTCCTGCTTTTACTCAACAAAATGTGTTTCTGAAAAGATGCATGGGAGCGGAATCAGGCAGAAAAAGCCCTGGCACCGGACTGGGAAACACTTCTGGAGGAAAAGGCATCAAAGCCTTTATGAGTTCTCTATGGGAGCTAGAAGGGGGGATGTGGGAGGAATTTCACTGTCCTCATTAAATATTTCTCTTCTGTTTGAATTTTCACAAAAAAGCATAAATTATGTAAGTAGGAAAAACCATAGAAGTGTATATGCAAAAGGAGCTCGCTGGGCATTCATCAGAGCCTGGGAAAGTATCCTTTGGTAACAGAGTAACCACCCTTTGGTGTATCTGCTTCTCTTTAGAGGTCAGCATTTATAGGCAGAAAAAAATCAATAATTTCTCAGAGGGACTCTCCTGCTACTTAAAGGAGCCTTGCAGAGTATCATAGCGGATTCATCAGCTCTTCATTTCTCGGCTTGTCTCCAGAGGTCAATATTTTTGGAATTCAGACTTTTCTAAAGAGACACACCTACATTCGACTGCATTTGCCAGAAATGGCAACAAGAGGACCAGGAGCCGACAGAAGGATGTGAATATCCAGGCACTGATGATGCACGGAATGGCTGGGGCGAACTCTGTCCTCCTCCCCCAGATATCCTTGGGAAGCTCATGTGACCAGCAAGGCTTTGCAGAACTTATAATGATAAAACCAGTCAGATGACACCTCTTCACCTCCACTGGGTGTGTGAAATGCCTCCAAATGTCTGGGTTCATCTTGGGAGACAACGTCACGGTGCCAAAGAATTCAGCTGCTGGGTCTGATGGCCTTTTCACCTTTTGCTCCACGGCTGCTGCCGGCTGACGCCCAAGAAGTCCTCATCACCCCAGGGCAGCCTCAGAGACTGCTAAGCAGCTTGTGGAGTGGGGGGGTGGGGGGGAGAGACTTACTAAGGCGAGAATCATCACAAGGGAGAGAACTCAGAGACCCTCAGAGACGGGCAGCAGCTCTTCATGGTTAAAGATGAGGCTGCTAGAGCCAGGTCCCCTGGGTTCAAATCCCAGTGCTGCTGTTTACCAGCTGTGCGACCTTAGGAAGGTTACTTAGTCTCTCTGTGTCTCAGTTGCCCCATCTCAAAGGGTTGTCTGGAGGATTAAATAAGCTAATACATACAAAAATGCTAAAAATGTGTTGAGCACCATATAAATGTGCTACTACGCTTGTCATCTGACAATGTCTGGGCTCTCCATCACCTTTCTGCTGCTGCCAGTGCAGAAAGCAAAGTGTTTCTTGTGTTGCTTCTCAGGCTCAAGCCAAATAAATTCCCCGTCCCTAGGCATCTGGGGGAAACTGTACTCAAGAATGACCACGAGTCAGCAGATTGCTTGTGCCTGCCCCTCCACCCAAGTAAAGCCCTTCCATGGGAGCCTCTCAGCATCTCGTGGGGGGAGGGGCAGATATGACTACAGGGATTCCCCGACAGATACTCGCAGGAGGAACATTGACACTGAGACCAGCCCCAAATCACATGACCAGGAGACAGAGCTGGCCTTAGCACAGGTTCCCCCACAGCAGGGTAAGTGGACTCATTACTCACTAATAGCCATTATCACTTCTTACCCACTGCACAGTTCACTAATCATTGTCACCTACATGGTCTCAGTGGACCCTCACAAGGGCAGGACAACGCTGGCCTAACCTGAGCCTCACTCCTACCTTCCCTCTCGGACCACTGGATCCGGAGACTGTGCTCAAATGGCCACATAAGATGTTCCAAGATTAGAGGGCTAATCAGAAGGCTCATAAGCCAGGGGAAAGCCTAACTTCAAAAGGCATCATTAGGGGAGTATCTTCCCCATTTAAGGAAATGGAGTCTCAGAGAAGTAAAGTCACTTGCCTGAGGCCACACAGCTGGGGGCTTCAGAACTGGGTCTTTTTTTTTTTTTTTTTTAAATTTTATTTATTTATTTATTATTTTTGGGGGGTACACCAAGTTCAATCATCTATTTTTATACACATATCCCCATATTCCCTCCCTCCCTTGACTCCCCCCCCACCCTCCCTCGAGCCCCACCACCCTCCCTGTCCCAGTCCTCTAAGGCATCTTCCATCCTCGAGTTGAACTCCCTTTGTTATACAACAACTTCCCACTGGCTATCTATTTTACAGTTGGTAGTATATATATGTCTGTGCTACTCTCTCGCTTCGTCTCAGCTTCCCCTTCACCCCCCACCCCCCCAAACCTCGAGTTCTCCAGTCCATTCTCTGCATCTGCGTCCTTGTTCTTGTCACTGAGTTCATCAGTACCATTTTTAGATTCCGTATATGTGAGTTAGCATACAATATTTGTCTTTCTCTTTCTGACTTGGGTCTTGAACGTAGGCCTCTTGCCTCCACATCCACAGGAAGGGGCCACTGGTTCACTGGTCAGAGCCGGCGGGCGTGGTTGAGGCACAGACAGATACAGAGCCGTCCCGCCCTTGCCTCTCTCGCCCCACTCAGCCCCCACCCCTTTATAAAGGGGCTCAGTTGACACGGGCTCTCTTTCTTGTGCCCAGACCCCTGGCCCACCTGCGACTCAGCCCTGCCTCCCCGGGCTGGGTCACAGCCCCCTTCCACTCAGTGCTGGGGTCTCAGAGCTGGCTCCGTGGTCCACGGTGTGGGAAACAGGCCCTGGGTGGGGGTAGTGCTGGAGCTGCCAGCGCCCCCATCGGGCACAAGGTCATGTAATCGGGCGTCTGTCTCAGAGACAAATGACAGGTTCGCTGAACCAAGTCATTCTGCTCTCCTGGGACTGACCCAAAGCTGCCACTGACCGGGCGTGACTCTCAGCCTGAAGACTGCAGAGGGAAACCACAACATTCCTTTACACGTGGGCTTGCAGACAGGGGCTCCGTCTGAAGCACTTCTCCCCGAAACACAAATAAACAGACACAAACACATAGTAACCTCGGCCCAGACAGGCCTCACTTCTCGTTATGAACCTTCTCACCTCCCCGCTCACTCGGCCCCCGGGGTCTAAAACCTACACTCCTCCACGTGCTCTTCCGAAGTTTTGCTCAAATGCCCTGACACGTGGAGGGGACGGCCCGTGGAGACCCGCACTCCCGAGCTCAAGAAGAGGGAAACAGCCTACAGCTGCTCACATCATGAACTGGAAAAATACAGGCCCAGGCAAAACCACACAGACACGCACCCTCGAGCAGGGTTCAGCCAAACCCAGTCAGCTTTACAGGTGGCTCTGCGGCGCCCACCCCCGCCACGTGTCTCCTGTCTCCGGGGAGGAGGAGAAGCTGGGCAGCCCCTGGGGGACCAGGCTACATGCAGAGGGAAAACAGAGAGGGTGGAGTGTGGGAAATCTCATAATCAGTGGGAAAAGGAGCAATGAATCTTCAGAGCTCTGGGGGACTAAAGTGCATCTTGTTGAGAAGAAGGAACACAAACACCGCTAAAAACAAAGTGTTATGCAGGTGTCACCACCTCCGCGAGGGGCCGAAAATACCATTAGTACACGGCCCTTGCTTTTCAAACACATTTTCTCTTTCTGTTCAAGTTTCAGAATTATCTGCTCACAGGAAATGGTCCACTTCAGTAAAATGTCAAAGTCTTCGAAACACACACACACACACACACACACCCTCAAAATTATTTTTTTCTAAACCAGTGCTGAGTGCTAGAAAATCTTTGAGTGCTTTCAATTTTAAGAAATTATGTCAGCTTTTTAATCTGTGCTTCAACACCAGCTGGACTGAATTAAACAACCTTTGACCTCTGCTTTGCTGCGCTGCACTAAGCCCCAGCTTCACCCAGCCTCTTCTGTACCTCTACACGCAGGCAGAGCAGGTGATACAAATGCCTTGATGATGACAAATGACAACGAGAAAATGCTTCTGTACTCACATTTGTCCCCGGGGAAGCTGAAGGGAATGCGGGATTTGACTGAGTAAATGACCTCACAGGAATGGCCGCATATGATGCTCCAAGATTTGAGGTGTAATCTAAACGGTAAATTATACAAATCCAGGTGAAAACCTAGTCACTTTCCTTGGCCTTCAAAAGTCATTATTTATGGATATGTGCAAGAGTACTTCCCCCCATTTAAAACTAAATGACTTTTCCGCCAAATGTTCTTTTAAGAAATAACTCGGGGGGGGGGGGGCGCAAAGGGGAAGCTGGGACGAAGTGAGAGAGTAGCATTGACACATACACACTACCAAATGTAAAACAGATAGCTAGTGGGAAGTTGCTGCATAACATAGGGAGATAAACTCAATGATAGGTGATGCCTTAGAGGGCCAGGATAGGGAGAGTGAGAGGGAGTCGTGGGAGGGAGGGGATATATGGGGATATATGTATAAATACAGCTGATTCACTTTGGTGTACAGCAAAAACTGGCACAACAGTGTAAAGCAATTATATTCCAATAAAGAGCTTTAAAAAAATAAATTTAGCTTTTCTTTCTTGAAATAAATCATTCTTTTTCATAAATTTTTTAAAGCCATAAGGCAAACAGTATCAAATAACTGGTTTAAGCTAAAAAAAAAAAAATCATGATAAGGACAGAAGAGGAAGGAGAAAAATGAAAATTGCCTTTCAACACAGTGATTAGTGATTGGCATGATTATACTTCTGGGCATGTTGATAACCAGCAAAGCTTTACATCTAAAACATGTAGAAAACATCAAAGAGCCCAGAGAGCAGGCCCAGTGCATTTTAATGTCCTGGGATCTGCTTTATAGATGTCTAAGAAGAGCACAGAGGGGACGTTTGGTTATTAAAGATGGGCAGTAAGAAATGTTTGGGAAACCGATTTCTGCTTCAAGCTGCTGACCTGTGGGCCCTTCCTCACCTTCGCTCCCGGCAGGGTTATAAACGGCTGTGCTGTTGGGAGAGGCACACAGGGTTCCCTCTGCTGAACCAAGTACACACCTGACACCAGCGCTGCAGAGGGGTGAAAAAGGGGAACCAGTTACTCAATAAGTTAAAGACTTGCATGTGACCCAGAAATTTCACTCAAAGTCTTAAACCCCAAATAG
The DNA here is from genome assembly GCF_030028045.1 of Hippopotamus amphibius kiboko. Lineage (NCBI taxonomy): Eukaryota > Metazoa > Chordata > Mammalia > Artiodactyla > Hippopotamidae > Hippopotamus > Hippopotamus amphibius. Next base: position 20,677,363 of record NC_080190.1, read on the forward strand.
TAGAAAATAGATGTTCAAACAGGAACTTGTACACAAATGTTCACAGCAGCCTTATTTCATAATAGCCAAAAGGTAGAAACACCCCATAGATCAAAAGATGAATGGATAAATGAAATGTTTTTAATGTATATGAATATTATTCGGCCATAAAAGGCTGCATATGCTACAATGTGGGTGAACCTTGAAAATATTATGCTAAGTGAAAAAGCCAGTCACAAAAGGTCACATGTTATATGATTCTATTCATATTAAATGTCCAGAAGAAGCAAATCCATGGAGATAAGAGGGCAGATTAGTGGTTGCCAGCAGCTGGGGGTGGGGAGGGGGAATGGGGAGTGACTGCCTAATGGGTGTAAGTTTCCCCTGGGGGCCATGAAGACATATTTGCACAAGCTTGTGAATGTGCTAAATACCACTGAATTGTACACTTTAAAATGGCGAGTCATATGTGAATTTTACCACAATAAAAAAAAAAAAGGGAGCCAGAAAAGAAATGCCTTTTTGAAATCTTTTGTTTTTTTATTGTGGTAAAATACACATACAAAATTTAACATCTTAACCATTTTTAAGGGTACAGCTCAGGCATTAAATACATTCACATTGTTTGGCGACCATCATCACCATTTATCTCTGGAAGAACTCCTTCCATCTTGTAAATCAGAAACTCTGTACCCATCAAACACTACCTCCCCATCTCCCTGGCAGCCGCCATCTACTTTCTGTCTTCATGAATCTGACCACTCTCAGTACCTCCTGTAAGTGGAATCACACAGCATTTGTCCTTTTGTGACTGGCTTATCTCACTTAGCATAACGTCCTCAAGGTTCACTCATGTTGTTGCATGTGTCAGAAATTCCTTCCTTTTGAAGGTTGAATAATATTCTACTGTAAACATAGACCACATGTGTTTATCTATTTAGCTGGCCTGGACATCTGGGTTGCTTCTACATTTGGTTATTGTAAATGAGGAAGGGAGGCCTTTGAATGAGCTCATTTCAAAACACTTCAGTCCATCATCTGTTCTACAACCCTGGGACCAGGCTCCTCTTTTCTGTGTGGGTTCTGCAACCCCCTCCTCACTGGTCTCCAGATGTGTGCCTTTGCCTCCCACCACCTATTCTCAGCATGGCAGCCAGGGTCCTGATCAGTGAACCCAGAGCACATCCCTCCCTGCTCAGCCCTCTAGGGCTCCAGTCACACTCAAATCAAAAGTGAAAGTCCCCTCAACAAGCCAGAGTGCTCAGGATGGGGCCCCACTGCTTCCCTGGCTCCTCCTCCCAGGTACTCTGCACTGCTCACACTGATGCTACCTGTGCATCCCTGGACCAGGCCAGGGCCTTCACACTTGCTGTTCCTTCTGCCGGGAGTACATGTCCCCCAGAGAGCCACAGCTCATTCCACGCCTTCCTTGGGTGTCCTCAGCGAGGCCTCCCCGCAGCCAGCCCCGTGAGTGAATACTCACACACACACCCCCTGCTCCTGCCCTGATGCTGTTTTCTACTTAGCATTTACCACCAGAGATGCTATATAATTCACTAGTTTATCATCTGACACCCCCCTATCATTAAGTGTAAGCTTGCTGAGAACAGGGATTTGCTTGTTTTGTCCTCTGCTCTTTCCCCAGCAAGAACACAGCAAGGCACACAGAAAGTGCTCAGTGAACGTTTGCTGAACGCATGCATGACCCTCCTGGACCGCACTTACTTTTCAGAGAAGAGCAGGCATTTCTGAGCATGTAGTTTTCCTTTTACATGAATCTCCCAGTCCTAGGCCAGAAGGAGAGAAAAATGACCGAAGTAGAACTGAGTCCACGGGAATGCAGTGGATGAGTGCAGGCTTCTTCCTAAAGGCAGGGAGTGCACAGCGCCCAGATGCTGGACCAACTCTGCAGATGCATCTCCCTCCCCTCCTCCCCTCCCATCCAGGCTCCTCCCTCGCTCCTGCCTCCCTATCCAGTCATCTCTCTATCGGCCTCCACCTGCACATCACATGCCTATCTTGGACAGGAGCCCAGATTCACAAGTCGGATTTCCCCTTCCCCTCTCAGCGGGTGCTTGGTTCCATCGCCCCTCCGATGCATTTCCATATGAGAATCTGGCTGGTGGACTCCCAGTGAGTTGCAAAGCCTTAGAAAAGGCTTATGAGAGATAAAATCCTCTATCACCTCCCATATTAGCCAACCCCCTCCTGAGACAGGAGGCGAGAGGGTATGTCCCACCCAAGGAACAGGGATGCACTTGCATGACGTGACCCAAGCTGAGGTGAATGACACACTGTGGTGCGATGCCCACTAAACAGGGATTACTATGCTCTGCAGACAGGATGAGAGACAAGAGGCCGTACAGCTCAGTGCTTAAGAGGCACAGGCTCTGGGAGGGTCAGACCCACATTCAAATCTCCACTCCACCACTTTCTGGCTATGGGGTCCTGGACAAGTCATTTCATCTCTCTGGGTCTCAGTTTTTCCATCTGTGAAATGACTATAATAACAGTATCTACCTTGGAGAGTTTTTGCTGACACAGAGAAAGGGTTTAATATATGCTAACTGTAATTATTATTGCTTTGGAATATTTCACGGCATCATCAATCCATTTGGGGGGGAAATTTATACTACCATGGACTTTTGCTTGCAGGGTCCAAAAGCACTTTACAACCAGGGGAAATGTGTCATGGGGCTCTACCTCCATTTTGCAGATGGAGAAGCTGAGGGCCCTCTATAATAATCTGTCCAGGTCCCACCTGAGAATTACTCTCTTGCCTGACCTAAAATTCTGCTAACATTTTCCCCCTTTTATACTCAGTACAATATATGTTCTCAAGGAACGCAGACTCCCAAGCTTCCTGGTGCATCAGGGAAAAGCTGTCCTCAAGGAGACAAAGGCTCGAATTCCTGAGTCCCTTTTCCGTAACCCAAGTGGGATCACTTGATCTCCCACTCACCTTAGTTCTCTCATCTATAAACATGGGTAAGAATCTCTCACTTGCCTGAAAGCAAGGGACTGGCCGTGACACAGTTCTGAAATTCCTTTTGGTTCGAATACCTAGGATTGTAATCAAAGGTACTGATGGCAAAATTCTGTTACCCAACCCCCAAATGTCCTAGGTCCTGGCCCGGGAACAGCAAGATCTGGGCTGTGGTGGCGAGCCCACAAGGCTCCAGCTGTGGCTCCCAAGCGGGCCTGGATCACTCACCTTCAAATCAAACACCTTCTTGTCGCAGATGTTACAGACGTGCGGCAGGTGGAGTGGGGCCACACCGTGAAAGTCATTCAGCTCGTGCGCCTGCAGGGGCCGCACGGACAGCATCGCCTGCTCCTCCTTGGCCCGCCGCCTGGCTCCGCTGAAACCCTGTTTGCTGTTGTTGAGCCGCCCCCCAAAGGAAGGAGGGGGCCTGTCTGGGGTGGGCTCCTCGGGGTCATACAGCTCATAGGGCTGGCTGGGGGGTGGAGGCCACAGGTTGGGCGCTGCTGTAAGATCGGGCTTGCTTTGGCCAGAGAATCCGTGGGGGCTCTCCCACTGGCTGTTTGGACCCTGCAGCAGCGGACCTACCTCGCCTTTCAAACCCCCGGCCGGCTCAGCCGCAAATCCACCTGCCACCTGCGACCCTTGGGCGTTGGGTCCGTAGAAGTCCTTGGGAAAGGCAGCTTGGCCATCTTGCCCTGAGTGGCTATAGTGCCCTTCATAGGTCACGCTGCCCGAGGTAGAGCCCGAGGCTGGCAGGAAGGCGGGCTGACTGTCGGTCTCAGAGCCGTACGCCTGGCCCGAGCTGGCTTTGCCGTACTCGTAGAATCCGGCGGCAGCAGGGGCGGGCCCGCTCTTGCCAATGCCCAAGATGACTGCTGGCTGGGCGGGGGTCTGGGGCATGACCCCACTGAAAGGGTGCATCACCATGGCATTGGGGGGCTGGCTGGGAAGGCTCACAGAGGGCCCTGGGCCTCGTGTCTGGCCGGGGGGTGAGAAGCCAATTGCATTAGAGGGAAACCGGGCACTGGGCATGGTCGCCGCATGTTGGGGCACCCCGGTGTGGCCGTGGGGGGCGCTGATCATGGACGGATGCCTCAGCTGGTTGAAGAGAGGCTGGGACATGGCCACTTTGGAGAGGACTTGGTTCAGGACCGTGGCGGCCGCGGTGTTGCTGGTGACGGCCGTCTGTGCCAGCTTCAGCCGGTGGAGGGTGAGCTGAGCTTGCAGCTGAGCCAGTTGGAGGCTTGCGGGCGAAGGAAGCAGTGGGTTCGGGTTACTGACAGAGAACGGGGTCTTGTCCAGGAGCTTGGCGGCACTGCAGGGAGACAAAAGTCTAGATGCACAGCTGCTTTCCACCTCGGGGGCAACGGGCTGTTTGTCTGCTCATCTGTGGTCCCCCTCCCATACAAACAAGACCCTCCCAACACAGGCCTCACATATAATCCAGTCTGCAAAAAGCTGTGCTCATACACATCAATGAAACAATTTTTTTTTTTTATTTTTTATTTTTTATGATTTTTTTTGGGGGGGGTACACCAGGTTCAATCATCTGCTTTTATACACATATCCCCGTATTCCCTCCCTTCCTTGACGCCCCCCCCTCGAGTCCCCCCCACCCTCCCTGCCCCAGTCCTCTAAGGCGTCTTCCATCCTTGAGTTGGACTCCCTTTGTTATACAACAACTTCCCACTGACTATTTTACAGTTGGTAGTATATATATGTCTGTGCTACTCTCTCGCTTCTTCTCAGTTTCCCCTTCACCCCCCGCCCCCTCCCATACCTCGAGTTCTCCAGTCCATTCTCTGTATCTGCTTCCTTGTTCTTGTCACTGAGTTCATCAGTACCATTTTTAGATTCCGTATATGTGAGTTAGCATACAATATTTGTCCTTCTCTTTCTGACTTACTTCATTATGTATGACAGATTGTAGTTCTATCCATCTCATTACATATAGCTCCATCTCATCCCTTTTTATAGCTGAGTAATATTCCATTGTATATATATATGCCACATCTTCTTTATCCATTCGTTTGTTGATGGGCATTTCGGTTGCTTCCATGTCCTGGCTATTGTAAAGAGTGCTGCAATGAACATGATGGTACAAGTTTCTTTTGGGATTATGGTTTTCTTTGGGTATATGCCCAGGAGTGGGATTACTGGATCATATGGTAGTTCTATTTGTAGTTTTTTAAGGAACCTCCAAATTGTTTTCCATAGTGGCTGTACCAACTTACAGTCCCACCAACAGTGCAGGAGAGTTCCCTTTTCTCCACACCCTCTCCAACATTTGTTGTTTCCAGACTTTGTGATGATGGCCATTCTGATTGGTGTGAGGTGATACCTCATTGTGGCTTTGATTTGCATTTCTCTGATGATTAGTAATGTTGAGCATCTTTTCATGTGTTTGTTGGCCATCTGTATGTCTTCTTTGGAGAAATGTCTATTTAGGTCTTCTGCCCATTTGTGGATTGGGTTATTTGCTTTTTTGGTATGAAGCTGCATGAGCTGCTTGTATATTTTGGAGGTTAATCCTTTGTCCGTTGTTTCATAGGCAATTATTTTTTCCCATTCTGAGGGTTGCCTTTTAGTCTTGTTTATGGTTTCTTTTGCTGTGCAAAAGCTTTTAAGTTTCATGAGGTCCCATTCGTTTATTCTTGATTTTATTTCCCTGATTCTAGGAGGTGGGTCAAAAAGGATGTTGCTTTGATGTATGTCAAAGAGTGTTCTGCCTATGTTTTCCTCTAGGAGTTTGATAGTGTCTGGCCTTACAGGTAGGTCTTTAATCCATTTGGAGTTTATTTTTGTGTATGGTGTTAGGAAGTGTTCTAATTTCATTCTTTTACATGTTGCTGTCCAATTTTCCCAGCACCACTTATTGAAGAGGCTGTCTTTTTTCCATTGTATACTCGTGCCTCCTTTGTCAAAGATAAGGTGCCCATATGTGTTTGGGCTTACTTCTGAGTTCTCTATTCTATTCCATTGATCTTCCTTTCTATTTTTGTGCCAGTACCATACTGTCTTGATCACTATGGCCTTGTAGTATAGTTTGAAGTCAGGAAGCCTGATTCCACCAACTCCATTTTTCCTTCTCAAGATTGCTTTGGCTATTCGGGGTCTTTTGCGTTAATGAAACAATTTTTTTTTTTTTTTAACTCCAATGGAAAAACTCTTACATGGCATAATGTTCAATCTCACTGGTAATCAAAGAGATACAAGTTAAACCATTAGAAACAAATATTTGCCTAGCAAAGTAGCAACACACATACATGTATACATAACTATCTATAACTATCTATATCTATCTATCTATCTATCATCTATCTATAAAACAGCACTCAGTGCTGGTGAGAAAAAGTAGAATGGACATGAATTCAATGGTAGTCTAAACTCGGGCAACTTTGCCCAAAGATAGTCTTCAACATGCACTCATCACAGCCATACCCTTTGACCCAATAATTCAATTCTATAAATCTATCCTAAGAAAATCAGCTAAAATGCAGACAAAATTTGATACCCAAAGATGTTTAGTAATGCTATATGATTTAAGAGTCCAATGTTGAAAGTTACAAATATCTGATAACTGCAGTGAGGGGCGTTTTAAAATGAGTAAATTATAATACATTTACAGAATGAAATGTTCAGTAGCCATTCACTACTGGTGCAATAAATTTCTATTGTATTATGTAATATTTAAGACATTCAAAAAAGTGTTCCTGCCTTCAAGCTTGAGAATGATGGCATTGGGACTTCCCTGGTGGTGCAGTGGTTAAGAATCTGCCTGCCAGTGCAGGGGACACAGGTTTGAGCTCTGGTCTGGGAAGATCCCACATGCCTCGGAGCAACTAAGCCCGTGAGCCACAACTACTGAGCCCACGTGCCACAACTGCTGAAGCTCACGTGCCTAGAACCCATGCTCTACAAGAGAAGTCACTGCAACGAGAAGCCTGCGTACTACAACAAAGAGTAGTCCCTGCTCACTGCAACTAGAGAAAGCTTGTGCTCAGCAATGAAGACCCAACACAGCCAATAAATAAATAATGTAGTTAATTAATTAGAAAAAAAGAATGATGACATTCCACCACACTAAGTCCTCCTTGGGTATCTACTCTCCCCATCCTCACCCCACCCTCATCACTGCCAGTGATAGACCCCATTTTGAATTTGGTAAGGTCATGGTTTACCAATGAAAAAAAAAATAGTGACATGAGAAAATCCATATATTCTAATGTTAAATGAAAAAAGTAGTCTTCAAAATTGCACACAGAATGAATTGTGTGTGTATATTTGTGCCGAACACATTTTCATCCTTGTCCTCATTTCACACCCAAAAGCAACAAGAATCATGCGCCCTTCAGTCCATCTCCAACCCAACTAGCATAGGAAATAATTAAAAAATTACAAGTGAAGAATCTGAATTTGAGATCACAGGTGGTGGTGGGCTCTCACAGAATCTTACTGCGGGGGTGTTCTGTCTGACACCTGCCTTTCATGTGACCTCTGTTGGTTGCTTATGGTGTTTCCAGACCAAACATCAAGACCTGTGGACTGAAAAGGGAACAGACTTTCCCAGAAAATTTGGGATACGTAGTTACCATTGTCAGGGCCCTTTCGAAGACCCTATATTTTCTGGTCTTAAACTCCCCTTCTGAGAACTTGGGTGCAATCAGGAAATGTGTTCAGGATGTTGATAAACTGGAATTCTCAGGAAATTTTAATGGGAAGATTGGGACTGTGTAATTGGGATTGGGAGGGCCATGGACAGCCCAGGCTGTGCATTCAGCATGCCTATGGCAGTGTGGGGCAGAAACTGCAAAGCTGGGACACTTTAGACAAGGAGTTCACTGCCACAAGCTCTGGACAGTCCAAGTCTGATGATAATGGAACAAAGGAGAAGGGCCAGGGGGTAGGCACGGGCGAGGGAAAATGAGAGGTGTGTGGCATGTCACTCCCACTTCAGGTTGATGCTTTGCATTGGTTTGAGAGAATGAGGGCAGGCAGGTGGGCGAGGCAGGTGAGTGGGAGAGATTCTCACGTTCACTGCGATGCTGTGTGACCAGTGCTTTGCCTATGTTATCTCATGGGATCTCGCCATTAGTCCTGTGGGGTAGGTAACTTCACCCCCATTTTGCAGGGCAAGAACCTAAAGCTCAGAGAGATTAGGTGGTCTACTTAACAAATACCCACTGTTGGTGAACACAGACCCGGGAGTCAAACCCCAGCCAGGCTTTGCCAAGAAGAGAAGGGGCACAAGTGGTTAAGTACCCAGCTCCTCAGGCCTCCTTGAGCACATCTTCACGGGCTGCTTCACTGTTTTGCCTCAAGTGAGTTCTCAGAACATTAGGCACACCCACATTCAAATTCAAGCACAAAACACACTTCACAGCGACATAAAAATGACTTTGGCTTACTCTTTCTCATTCTATGAGAAATCAAGAATTTGCTATAAGTCATTAAAGAGACAGGACCTTCACCCAGCCGGCAGCCCTGTTGTGCTCCAAGGACAGAACAGGCTGGCTGCATTTTAAGATACTGGAGGGTTGGGGTGGGTCAAGGTTAAAAGTGATGACAGACCTTTCCTCCTCTGGGTCGTTGTGCTGGGTGCAGCCAAGGCTTGGGGGCGCCAGGGTGGCCCAGGCACACATCATGGCAGCAGCACGGTTGGGGAGGCGCTAACTGTCTACGCAGGCGAGACTAGGAAAGGCAGAGGAGGATGGTCTAGCATCTGGTGATAGATTTCTACTTGTGTAGCATTAAGTAGCTGAGCTTTAGAGGAGCAATTAAGCTTAACTCAAAACCCTGCCCACACAGTGCCAACCCTTCCTACCAGGTCTGTCCCCAACGCAGCCTGTCTTGGCTAACAAGGCGATAATGAGGTGCTGGCCTGGTTTCCATGATGAGAGGAAGACAAGGTTGGTTTTGTTTTTCGCAGAGAAGTCAGCTGTATTTTCTAAAACTGTGTTCCAGGCTGGAGGCAGCTCTTGCTGGAGATTCCCCTTCGCCTCTGAAAGGACACACGAGGAAGAGCTGTCTTTCCAGCTAGGAGAGCCAACCTCACTGGGTATCTGTAGGTCAGCCATGGGAAATGCGTGCTTTTCCGAGGATGGCCCAGGTTACAGAAGTTTACTCATTCCCATGTAGCATGAATTAAGAAGACTGGCTGGATTTTCTTCCTAACTGCCACCTTGCCTAGCAAATTCCTATTGTCCCCAACTTGAATCGACCTTGAGCAGAAGTGATCTTGCATGAATCATCAGAGCTAGATACTCTTTTGAATCAGAAATCCTTAGATAAAGAAGAAAAGATACATCATCCTACTTTTAAAAAGCCTTAAAATTCTTAGCCTATCAGAGTTAATAACTTAAAATTCAGGTGCAAGGATTTCCCTGGCAGTCCAGCGGTTAAGACTCCACACTTTGTAGGGGGCACGGTTCGATCCCTGGTCGGGAACTAAGACCCTGCATGCCTTGCAGGGTGGCCAAAAAGATTTAAAAATAAAAATAAATTAAAAAAAAATTTTTTTAAATTAAAAAAATAAAATTCAGGTGCATATAACAGTTATACTTCGAGCCAAAAATTGGGGCATGTGGTCTGGCACCCTAAAGGACAGAACTGATGTGTCCTGCTGTCTTTCCACTATCTCGGTTTGTCACTCTTACATCACTGCCTTGCATTGAAAATAAATGCTTATGTGCCCTTCTCTCCCCACTAGACACAGGCTCCACCAGGGCAGGGAACATGTCTCAGAGATTCTTGTGTTTTTTAGGCACACTGCCTCGCACTTGGTGGGCACTTGGTAACCGCCACAAACAGACTGCAGAAGGGAGATGATGGATGAATTACAGGAAGAAGAATCCAAATATATCCACAAAGTAAATGGATTTCACTGTTGTATACAGCTTAAACTTCACTCAGATACAGTCACCAGCCTAGAGAGCTGGATTCCCCATTTCAAAGCAGGAGTTCCAACACTCTCTCTCCCTGTCCAAATCCAGGTTTTGAAATCAAGTGGATAATCCCTATGGTAGACTGAATAATGACTCCCCCTCCCCCCCAAAAAATATCTCTATATCCTAATTCCCAGAACCTGTGAATCTTACCTAACATGGTAAAGGGGACTGTGCAGATGTGATTAAATCAAGGATCCTGAGATGGAGAGATTATCCTGGATTATCTGAGTTGACCCAATGTAATCACAAGAGTCCTTAAAAAATAGAGGCAGGAGGATCAGAGTCAGAGAGAGAAGATGCAAGGATGGAAGCAGAGTCAGAGAGGATAAAAGATGCTATGCACGGCTGGCTTGGAAGATGGCGGGAGGGGCCATGGGCCAAGGAAACGCAAGTGGTCTCGAGAAACCGGAAAAGGCAAGGAAACAAAACTTCCCCCAGAGCCTCCAGAAGGAATTAGCCCTGCTGACACCTTGACTTTGGCCCCGTGAGACTGATTTTGGACTTCTGATCCCCACAACTGTAGGAAATTTGTGTTGTTGTAAGCTACTAAATTTGTGGTAATATGTTACAGAAGCAATAGGAAACTAATACAAGTCACCAAGAAAATTAGATGCAAAAGAGGCTTCCACTCAGAGAGGCAGCAGTGGGGCCACTGGCTGGATCTTGCTGGTATGAACTCTTGCCCCCAGAGGTCCCGGGGAGCACAGACTATCTGACCCAGGATGTGAAGACCCTCTGGGAACTTAGCCAGGAGCCAGAAAAACCCAGAGGTCTCTTCCTTTTCCAAGTCAGTTTTCTCCAAATAGCCAGAGCAATGGCACCCCGGCAAAGCTTAGAATTACAGACCCTTAGGGACCAGCTCATCCACCCCTCTCATTAACAAAGAAAGTGACTTGCCCAAAGCCACACAGATAAGTGGCAGTCAAACCTTAATGAGAACCCAGAACTTTCAACCAGCTTCTAGTGCCTGATAGAATCGCCTTGCCTCCAAAATTTCCAGAACTATCTATTTCATGACCAAATTATCATCTCCAGCCATATTTCTCTGTGGTCCTCTCCCCTTGTCAGAGAGATGCTGACTACCTTGCGTATGCAAGGCACTCACTGAGCACTGAGGAGATGGAGAGAGGCAGGCCCTTTCTGGAACCCCTGTCAGCTCCAGAGGTGGGAGCAGGGATGCCCCATCGTCTGGGGAACGGACGGGGGGCACAGTCCTACGCACCTGCCACATCCTCTCTTCTCCTAAGTCTTGTGCAGCAGCTCTGTTTGCAGTCGCATGGGGAGGAGGGAGAGCAGCACAGTCAGGCACATGACCTGGGCATCTGGCACAGAGCTAGAATACCTACCACAAGCCCCACGGAGGACTGGTCCACATTCGCAGAAGACACAGCCAGCACAGACACTCTGATTCATCCAGGCCACGACAAGATGCACGGCCCCCCAGGGCTGAGGTTTCCTTTCCTTTCCTTTCTTGAGCCATTAATTGCAACAAAGAATTCACAGTGCATAATTACATTAAAAACTTTGATTCCCTGCTCACTTAGAAAGTTGTTTTTTTTTTCAATTAAAGCAGCATTTCTCTCAAGAGTTTTAAAAATAAAATACAACATAAAGGAGAATGAGTTGCCTTTATAATACCGGAAGATTTAGGAGCTCCAGACAAAAACTGTTTCTGATGGTTTAATTCCATAGTGTCAAAAGGATGTGCGACATATTGCCTCCCCTGGGACAGCCAACAGCTGTCTCCAACGCGCACGCTTTGTCCCAAAGCTCTTTCACATTTGATTCTGAGTCCCCACAGCAGGATATGATGATGGATTCGTATTTGGGCACTAGAAGTGAGGCACTGTCCTTCCTCAGTTCGAGTCGGGCTGCTGGAAATTCAGCAAGATTTTTGTGACATAATCCATCCTGTTCTGAAAGGAAGGGAGGGTACCCACAACACAGGCAAGGGTTGCGGGGCCTCTGTTCTGAAACAGACTCCAGCAAAGGGGCCAACGGGGCTTCATGAGTTTGATTCGGCCCACACGGATTCAGCACCTATTACATGCCAAGCGAAGTTGCTAGTGATGGAAAAAGAGAAACCTTCCCGAGACCACAGGGGAGACAGATCAACACAGACAGGACAAATGTTCCGACGGAGGTAAGCGCAAAACAGCAAGGCACACGAGGAAGTGGTTCAAGCCTCAGACAGTTCAGAGAAACATAACAAGTGAAAGAAAAGGCCAACTCACCAGCCGGCCCTGAACTCTGAACAAAAACTTTCAAACATTCTGGGTTTATTAATCCACCCAAAGTGCATCAGCTGTTGGTGAAAGGCAGCTGTAGGGTGAGTTGTGGTCAGAGACCCGGCTTCCATCTGCCTGTTACTGTGATGGGGGAAAGTCATTTAATTTTTCCAGCCTCAGAATTTTCTCATCTATACAATGGGAACAGTAATGTCCAACCAACGTGACCCAGACCCAGCCAGTCAGAGCCCTGGGCCACCGTGACTGGCTCAGGAACAGACACTCCCAGACACTGTTGGAGCTCTTGAGAGACACTTGTCATTGTCAGGTCATGCCCAGCGGGTTGCTAACCTGGTTCAATTTAAGCCACCGCTTAAGGAGAGCCTGCCTGAGAATAAAGCCCACCCAAAGACCCTGGCCTGGAGACGGGGGCACAGGCCACTCCTGGGTGATGCACAGGGACGCCTCGAGCTGGCTTCCCCTGGAGCTGCTTGGACTTTTCTTTCTATGAACCAACCCATTTCCTTCATGTGCTTAATAAAAATAATAACGTAAAAACAAAGCCAACCTACTTGAACCATCTGCACATAATTCAGACGGTTCCCTCCATGGCCCCTCGCTGACTCAAGAGTTCCCTGTCCCACCCCAGCTTCCTCTGCAGAGCACACTGACTCCAAGGACCCAGCAGCTGGAGGCGAGGGGTCACTCGAGAAGTTCGGGCAGGCACTTTGGTGTGAGTATCTGCTGACCAGAGAGACCTGCTTCCTGAAGGTTCAGGAAACAGAAGGCTCCTCCATCCTGGGTGGAGCAAGAGCCCTGCACCGTGGCCACGAGGCCAGGTGTGAATGGGATGCTGGGGGCGAGTCCCCACAAAGGTGTGGGCTGCACAACTTTCTACAGGTTGGCAGATCCGGCTCTGGCCACACAGGTGCTCCTGTGCAAGGGAACATAATGCCTCGGCCCTCACCTGGGAGCAGCTTCTAAGCAATGCCTTTCATTTCTCAGCACCTAACAAGCCAATTTTTTTTTTGGCGGCAGAGGCGGGGTGGGCTGTACTAAGAACTGGCTTTATTATGCAAGGCATTCACTTATCCCCCAGGAGAAAAAGTTCTTTATTACAGATACGAGGGTTCTCTGGTCTTCTTTCACTTGGAGGAGAGGCGAGGGTACAGTGAGTACGTACTGGGCTGTGGGCCGCCCTGTATGAACCGGGGTGGGAATCAGGCACCCAGGGTCCTCGTCCTGCCTCAGCGCTTGTCAGCTGGGTCACAGTGGACAACAGACCTTACCTCTCTGAGTCTCAGTGTCCTCATCTATTAAAAGAGAAGTCACAGCCTTTCCTCGTTCACGCTGTGAGGGTTGATGCGGGAATTCAGAAAGGAGTTGTCAGAACGCTGGGTCCTTACTATCCGGTGCTGTAGCGATGTAAGGGTGTGGCACTGGCCGAAGATTATTGCAAAGAGAACATCTTCTGTGTGATCGTAACACACCCTTCCCTTTCAGAAAACACTCCTCTACAGAAGAAGTGATATCTGTCACTCACGTCCTTGGAGGGAATCTCACGGCCACTAGGATTCAGAGTAGAGAGGTAAAATCGATTCAGCCGTGTTGATGGAGCACCAACCAAACCAACGTGATTGTGCTCTGCATCGCACCTGGCGGGCGGGGATGGACGAAACACTGCCCAGAGGCTAAGGGTGCAGGTCTCAGAGTTTGTGTCAACCTGGGTATGAATTCTACTTTGCCACGTATCAGCTGGTGACTGTGGGCAAATACTTATTCTCTCTCAGGCTCAGAGTCCTCACTGTTAAAGCAAAGATGGTTATATCTAAGCGATAGGTTTCTTCTGAGAGTTAACTGACAGGGTAGATATAATCTGTTCCGCGGTAAGCAGTCACTAAACCAACGCAGCAGTGACCATCACTGCTACTAGTCTTCTTGACACTATCATTACCGTTACCACTTCTTTCATGACCGTCACCGTAGTCCTTATCAGGACAAAGGGCAGGTGAGCTCTGCCAAGGCAGAGAGATGAATCTTCCTTAGAGACAGATAGAGATGGATGACAGAAAAACATGAAGAGATGTAAACACAGAAAGAAAGGAAGGAAAAACTAAGGGTGGACATGTGCTGGGAGAGGAGGGAGCAGGAGTGAAGACTGGGACTTGGGGGGAACACAGAGAGTTATCACAGCTGCTTGGTGAACCAGATAAGTAGTCAACAATAGATTTAAAGGCCATAGAATAACACAGGGACGCAGCTGAAGTTCAGTGGTATGAATGTGTGTGGACTCACAGCCAGCTTTTCCCTGGTGACATTTCGCCATCCAAAAGCAGAAGCCAAGAACTGCAGCCCAGAGCACGGTGGTACCTACACCAACCAGACCAGTCGCGTTTTCAGTAAGCACCATACCTTCCAAGATAAACAATCGGGAATTTAAATTCACTTCCAGTTCAACTCAGTTCCCTTTCCAGGCCAAGCAATGAATATGCCATTTCTTCTTACGTGCTAAGATACAAAATACAATCCAGACAAGAGTGCTCATGACCAGGCAAAACAACGTTCTCCGGGTTTGTTCACACCTTACAGAGCAACCAAATCAAATCAAGTGCAATGGTCAGGGTTGCAGGACCCTGCCTTTCCACTGCCTCCTGGGAGCTGAACCTCAAATCATAAACTCTCAGCTCGCTGCAACAGTCTTAGAAGCTGGGTCAGGATGCAACCCACAGGGAACAGTCCCTAAATGTGAGGTTACAAAGATGACAGTGATGGTACCACAGTAATATTGGGGCTGAAGTTCAAACTGTAGCTAATTATCACAATGTTAAGAGCAAGACGAGATCTCAGAGACCATTTAGTTTAACCCACTCATTCTACAGAGGAAAAAAGGGAAACTCGAAGTTGGTATAACATGTGAATCAACCCAATCACACAGCTAGACAGAGGAGAGCTAGGGCTGGCACCCAGCCCTCATCCTCAATCCTCGGGACTAACACAGCCGCGAGTGGACTGTCCCCATAGACACGCACCAGGCGAGTCTTCTTTGTGGGAGAAAAGTGAGATCACACAATTATTTCCCCCAGGAAGGAAAAAATGACTAATTTTATTTTTTAATACGTACATTTTTTTACATCTTTATTGGAGTATAATTGCTTTACAATGTTATGTTATCTTCTGCTGTACGACAAAGTGAATCAGCTATTTGTATACCACACCCTTTTTTGACAGTGCTGTCTTCCTGGTAACAATAAGGCACCTGGATTATCACTAGAGCAGCCTCTGTGACTAATTTTGAGACGACTGGGTCCATGCTGGCGTTATCCCATGTTTGGGTTTTAGCCATGACATTATCATATGATGATTCATATCACCATGACACCTCTTGGAATGATTCATAACAGCAACGATGATCCTACCATCTCTCTTTTGTTTTGCGTTTTTCAGTTGGAGTGTTAATAAGTGTTTTCACCTCATTAGCTCTCTGACCTCTAGGACAACCGTATGGGTAGATAAATCAAATACGACCATTTCCAGTTTATCTTAAGAACACTGAGTGAGACCAAGAGATGTCAGATGAATTGCCGAAGGGCATCCAGCGAATAAGAGACTTGGCTGGGACTGGAATGAGGGTCTCTCTACTGTACGGGCAGTATTCTGTCCTCGGTTTACACAACCATTAAAGGGAGTTTCTAAAACCACATTCCTGTACCTACTTCCTAAGGTGAAATTTTTTTGTTGGGGGGGGTGGGTGGTGTTTGCTTAAAGGTACTAAAATACAAAGCTATTTCCTTTATTTTCTGTTTTTTTTTCCTCCCAACTTGTCATAGTGGGGTTTTTTTGGTTTTTGTTTTTTGTGGGTTTTTTTTTTTGTTTTTTGTTTTTTTAGTTTTACATTAGACATCATAATTTTTAAAAACACAATCAGTATATTCAAGAATGCTGGTAAATGATAAGAATACAGTACAAGCCCAAGGACCTAAGAGGAAAGGTCAAGTATGAAGAGTTTCTGAGAGGGGAGAGATTCCTTCCAACCAAGAGGAACACTAAAGTCTTCAGGGTGGAGCGGAACTTCTACTGGGACCTGGACGGCTGATAGGATCTGGACCTGCAGCAGCGGAGCAAGAGAGACACCCTTTCTGGAGATCAGAAAGCTCAAAGTGCTCCTTTTGAAGGTTCCGGGGAGAATCTGCCTCCTTGCTGCCCACATTTTCTGTCGTGGCTTCTTACCCCAACCTAAAAGCCAGAAACAGCTCGAATCTTTCTCAAAGTGCGTCACCTGAATATCTGTCATAGTGCTTTGCTTCATTTTATTTTTTCTAGCTTTATGAGTATCTAATGAACACATAACATTGTATAAGTTTAAAGTATACATGTAATGGTTTGATAAACGTGTATATTGCAAAATGATCACCACAATAAGTTTAGTTAACACATCCAGGATGTGACGTTAAATAACACATCTGATACCAAATCACCAGCCTTGTGGTCCCTCGTACTCTGCACCACTTTAATCAGTCAGGATAAGATTCTCGGAACCTGGGAGACATGCAGTCATGAAGGGGCAGCTAGCGATTTTCTGACTGACAAGAGAGGGCCTGCCTTTCCTGCCAGGGTTATTAGAAGTGCTCAAAACACGCAAAAGAGACCTGATAATGCACCAAACGCAGAGAAAAGAATACACATCCTGCTGGTGTCATAACAGGAAAAGACTTAGAGCAAAGAGAGAATTGATACCAGTGTAACCACCAAGAACCAGATACTAGCTCTGTTTTTTCTTTTCCTTCCTTCTGTGCCAATTTTCTTTCTTTAAAATACCCATTATTTTATAAAACAATGGTATTGTAGGTGGTAACTTATTTTTCATATTCATATTTTTGTTTTAAATTGTAAAACTACAAAAATCTACAGAACATGATGAGTACTTATTAATTAACTGCTCATCACTCCAAATTAACAAATGCTGCTATTAGGGTCATTTTGGGCCCAGATGTTTTTTATCAAAAAAATAAAATTATACAATGAAACTGACGTCCCCTTTGAGACTCTGCCCAGTCTAATTCCACCTTTATCTCCCCAATAACATCCACATATGGCATGCATATCTATGTATCTATATATCTGTCCGTTTACCTATCTATATGCAGAAAAATTGGGAGACTTTTTCTGTACCTGCATGAGCCTATAAGACAGGTTTCAACAATATTTCTCTTAAAGAATCAAATTTGTATTCTTCTAAGTTTCTTTTCACACACTGAAGGTTGAAAGCAGTGTGGTGAAGTGAAAAAATTGGTGGGCCAGAAATCAGAAGACCCAGGCCTGGTCCCGGTGGGATTATATGTCAGTCAACTTCACTTTTTTGTAAAATGAGAAAGCTGCATGAAAGGATCTCCAAGGCCTCTTCCACCTTTGAAATCTGATGATTCTAAGGTTTAATTTCCTCATCTGTCAAATGGAGATAATAATGTCTGCCCTGCTAGCTGTTAAAAAGATCAAACATGATGTACAGGTGTTCTGCAAAGCACGGTAACAATAATAATAACAGTTGAATAATATTGAATAATAATTATTACTACTCACAAAGTAAGCTGTTTTTAAGCTGCCAGGAATGCTTTTAAAGAAACTATTGTTATACTATTATACAATTATTATATATTTCTTGGTTCAGATAGATGTACTGCAGTCCAGCCAGCGCAAGATAATTTAATTTCTTCTAACCCTGTTTTCTTGGTCAGGCAGTTCTATACACGGAGAGGCTCTCAACTCCATCCATGAAGACTGAGTGAAATACCAAAGTGCCTTGCTGTAAGATGCTCTTCTCTACAAAGCATGCCACAGACAGAACCAGGCTTATACAGTAAAATGCAGCTCAAAGCCGTTCGGGACTGGAGTTGGTTTGCCTGAGACAATTCTTCAGGAAATTCATGCAGAATTTCATTCATTTCATGCAGGTTGAAATCAAGGGGGATGATTTGACTTCCAGGGGTTAAGGAGAGATCTTTCTGTTTTCTCCGTGACATAAGATATGGTGACCTTTCAACCCACAAACTTTTCTGGGGAACATCAGTGTCTTTTGAGATGGAAAAACAAGCTTTGACATGTATATTTAAGGGCGTTTCCTGGCAGTTCAGTGTTTAGGTGCTGGTTCAATCCCTGATCAGGAACTAAGATCCCACCCCGCAAGCTGTGGGGTGGCCAAAAAAAAAAAAAAATTGAAATGTATATTTAAAAACTGCTATACAAGTTCTCTACGAAGCCAAATGTTTATACATGCAAATGAAATATTAGGGGTTTACAGGCCACTACAGCCCCAGTGAAGAACAATGTGCACACAAACATGAACCACTTTTCATATACTGCCCCCTCCCTCTGGACAACCTCCCCTCTATCCCCCTCACCTGGGTAACTACCATCCTCCAACATGCAGTTTAGATGTGACCTCCTCCAGGCAGCCTTCTCTGACTGCTGCCCCCATCCAGTGTGTGTCGTGCTCCTTCGGTGATCCCCCATAATGCCCTGCTGTTCTGTTAAGCCTCAATCACACTCTGTTCCAACTCCTACCACCCTCGCTAACAACTGTCTCAGTCACTCATCTGACGTCCTCACACCCCACACATGTCATTTTCAAGGCAGAAATTACACGTCCACTTCATGTCACAGTGCCTGGCACACAGTAGGTGTGTGGAACCAATAAACACACCTAAACATGGACACACCTGCTCCGTGTGTATGTGTGCAGAGATAATAGCTGTGTATCACATTCTCAATTTGTTTTCCTGGCTAAATGTTCCATGTGTACGCTGTTAAAAGGCTTTGAAGATGAAGCTCTGTGGAGAATGCGGATTAGATTCAGTCTTTGAACACTGTCAAAATTATGTAAATACCACCAACCACATCAAGGATAAAATTCTAAAAGATTCAACAAACAGACTTGTTGCCACATTTTTCCTTTTAACTAAATCTGGAGAAAATGCAATTTCAGTGTGTGATCTGAGGAGATATGTGTCTAATCTATGTGATTCTGAAATGAAACACACGCTCCAGGAATGGTCCCTATGTTTTCTAAACTTTATTTTCAGTAGTTTATGTCACTGAGATTTTTCTGGTAAATGTACAAGGATGATTATAAAACTCAGCCAATTTTAAATCAAAATAAAAATTTAGATTTAGATTAATTTTAAAGAATTTAAATTCTCATTCAATAAAGCTGGTCTTTTCCTAGAATAGCCTATTACCTGGACATATTAAGCAATGTGATTTAAGCCAAATACTAGAAGTCCGTATGAAACTGAAGAGGCGGTGTGGGGTATTTGGGGAGGAGGCCAGGAGAGACACTGTTCTGACTGTAAGTAGACCCACTTCTTAGACAGGCTCTACCCCAGTAATTGTACATCTTATTGCACTCAATTCACCCTGCGGACCTTGGTTTTCTCATCTGTGAAATGGGAGGGTCAGGTGACACAACATTTAAGGGTCCTTTATGCATTGTGATTTCAGGATGATGGGTGTTTTCCTAAAGCTGTTATTTATGACACATGGAAATGTGAGGATGATCTGGTCATAGTGTAGAGAAAGATTTCAGCGTGAGAGATCTGAATTTCTAGCCTCTATTGCTACTCTAGGACTGGGTGACTTCAGGGGCATTTAATCTTCACTTAGATCTGTCTGTAAAATGGCAAGGTGAAACCAGAGCAGCGATTTTCAAGTGTTGGCGGGGTGGCGAGCATCAGGAAAGTTTCAAAACACAGATACTGATCTCACCCCCAGTTTCTGTCTTAGGAGGTCTAGGCTGGGACCTGAGAGTTTGCATTTCTAACAAGTCCAGGTGATACTGATGTTGCACTTTGACAACCACTGAACTAGACAATCTGGAACCAACCTTCCAACTCTATGGTGGTGAGTAATAAGGAACCTAGTGACAGTTGCATTTTTTTAGGAGCCACGTCTATCTACCAGGTGTGCAGTACCCCCCAAAGGGGCTTCCTTTACCATGAGGGTTTCAGACACTGCAAGAATGTGATTATTCTTACACCTACCTTCCTTCCTTTAAGAGACTCAGTCATCATGTTCAACAACGTTTGGCCTCCTGGAATCAAAACGCTCAAGGTTCACAAATCTCAGGTAATTTAGTTGGTAGATTGATTGGCTCAGCGTCATATTATCTTTGTTGAACAGGAAGAAAACATACCTCCCATTTACCCTGAGTTCCCTGACACAGAGAACAGGAGACGCATCCTCCAACATGTCAAAAGTTCTTTAGTCACGCAACATCATCATTATGAGAAAGCCCTCCTTCCAACTCACCATACGCTTAAAAAAAAAAGCCTTTCATAAAATCATCTACATCTCTAGATGTCAATGGCACTGCAATTACTTGAGGTGTTTTTTAACATGTTGATGCTTGGGTTCCATTCCTGGAGATTCCTTTTCACCCTTGGCTTGGAATTTTTAATAGCTACCCGGGAGAAATATCGTGAAACAAAGTTTGAGATTCACCAGCCTCTAAAGAAATAGAATCAATCTGTTCTTCATTACTTTGATCCCCACAAGCCATTTTTGTCACTACAAACAGCATGACCATTTGTCTTAAATTATACTTAAGAATACACACTGAAATTTTTATAAGCCCACAAAGTGTCACAAACAGCGGGCAGTCAATATTTCTTAGCTACACTGAAGCGTCTTTCACACAGTTCAAAAAATACTTTTTGTGGCAAGATTTGCCCCAGAGTACATATACAGTTTCTGCTGTAGGAAGCCAGGTGAGGTTTGCTGCGGGATGAAACTTGCCTTCTAAATTATAAGCACCTTGAAGACATCATCCACATCCTAAAACCTTTCAAATTCCTGAGTGTCTGTGTCTGGCTCAGTGTTGGGCAAATTCGAGGCACCAAACAAATACTTATTCAACTCACTTGAATTTATGACTGTCTCTCAGCCTATGGGAATGGAGACCTTAGCAGAATATGCTAAGTGACTCACTGTGGAGTGTGAGGTATATGTTTCCATGTGTGTGGTGGGAATGTGTCCTGTTTAATTCTTTTAAATTCCTTAGAGTAAATGAGAATATTATGGCTGGGAATTTTTAAAACACCATGTAACTATTTATTTGAGAAAGTAGTTGGAAGTTTCTGGTGCCTTAAGAAACATACCTTTCTGACTGCAGCCAACAAAACACACGTGCCACCCAAGACAGAGTATTCTATGTAGGTGACTTCTGACTTTTGCCTCTATTTTACAAAGCTGTGGTGGTATGAAAGTTACTGTGGAGAGGAGAGAAAAAGTGACAACAGAGGGACAGGGCCATCTCGGTTACGTGTGCACATGCCCTTGTAGATATTTTCTCAGATCACTGCAAATGAAACCTGTGGTTAGGATCCAAGCAGACTGAGAACTCTCCTGGCTGAGGCAAGAAGGAATGGTTAAAATCTGATGGCTGGCTTTTCACTCAAAACTGCTCTCCAGCCCTTTTCCCTGCTACCCCATCCATTGCTAATTAGGGGCAGCCGAGGCTTGACATGTACACAGTTCTCTATGGTAAAATTGATTATTATATTACTATGGAAAATAAGGAAGTCATTTCGTTCAAAATATCAAATTCCACAAAATCATACGTGGCAGCTGTTAGTGTATGCATGTGGGGGAGGGGAGAGTGTGTGAAAATATTAACCCTCTCCCCTTCAGTTTTCTGACATCTTGGCATAAACATGCAAAAAAGAAAGGAAAGAAAGGAAAAAAAAAAGATTCCAACACATGTAAGGCAGAAACCAATGGCAAAGCTACACATGGATTTTTTAAGGTTAAAAAAAATTCTCACGATGTAAGATACAACATACACGCCATTTTACAAGAGAGTGCATTTGCTTTGACACACTTGCAAGCAGAGAACCAGCATTCCTCTCCTGAATGTGTCGAAGCGACTTTTAATTGCATCAGATAGAGAAACGAGGTGAGTCATGTTTGGTTGTGCTTGAGCCTGCTAACAGATCATCCATCACATCCATGTCCAAATATGTCCCCTGAACCTCATGACAGAAGTTTATGTGCTTGCTTGCTTGGGGACTATTAAAATAGTTTTGTTTTGATATGTAATTTACTTAAAGATACCTAAAGTTGCTGAAATGCGTATCACGGCTCCTTCAGAGGTGCTCAGAAACAACTTTCGAGCATTCTTTTCTGCCAAAATATCTCTGTTCATGAATCCTAACACAGCACTCCCCTCTGGTTCATGAGTCTGACTCTGCACTCAACAGATACAAGACATTTCAAACGCCTTAAGGTTCATTTTCCATCATCGACAAATTCCAGCAATTAACACAGAACACCTCAGCCTCAGGAGACCTCACCATTCATAAGGCTTCAGGATTTCGAAAATGTCCCCTTCCTTTCCCTCGGATCTGATGATAACGCAATCTGTTTTCCCGCAGCCACGCGACTTTTCTTTACAAGAGTTTAGTAACCAGCGTAAAAAGAGCATCTAGGCTTCCCTGACATTGGGATTGCAGATTTCACTGGGGTCAGGAGGAGCCGTCTTAGGTCACATGTTACCCTGCCGCTGTGAATCATTTATTACAACTTTTTTAAACAGGAGGGGGTAGGGATACAGAAAAATCGCACACTCATTCACAAATGCTTAGCGCCAAGAACACGGTCAGAAGTGCTGCCCGGAGTACAGAATAAAACAAAACAAAAACAAAAACAAAAAACCCCCCAAAGCCTTGATTTCCCGCCTGGGATGGGGAAAGGTAGGATGACGTCATGCAACCTTACCTTTCCGAAAAAGACCAGGGCTCCTGGCACGGAGCGCTCACCTGAGGCCACCGAAGCCGGGAGTCATTTTGGTTGTCTTGCATGTGCCTCCCTAGAAAATTCCAGACATTCTACCGGCTTTCCGTATGCCGATCATGACTGGCGTCCACTTAGACTCTCCCAAGGCTGGGAAGGGGCAGAGGCGGGGGAACGCAAGCGCGGGAGCCAGTGAAAGGGAAAGAGCGGTCCCAGGCACCGCACGCCCGGCTGGAAGGGGAGTCACATGCCGCCAGGGGCCATTCCTGCTGCATTACACATGCTGAGTGTAAATGGCAAACAATATGAGTCGGTGTTTATGCCACATGTTCTCAGCCTCTTCACATATCAACACCCAGGCCAGCTCTACGCAGACAGGCCTCCTGAGACCGCGTCTGAAGGAGGGAGTCTGGTGCTAAACTAACCATGAGGCCATTTTTAATAAAAATGCCAAAGCCTGCACTCCTGGTTGACTTTCCTGTATTTTTGTGGGTGGTGGGGGTGGAGATAGTGGTTTGTTGGTTGGTTGGTTTGTTTACGTGCTTGTTTTTGACTCTGGGTTTTCACCGGTGACAATCGGGTCCTGAAGGTCCCCAACAGGACCCCATAAGGACCCCTAGCGATGGAGCCACTTCAGAGAGCGCAGGCACACTGACTCCCAACCCACAAACCTCCTGAACTGCTGGTCCCCTTTTTAAAATCTGTGTAGAGCAGGAGGAGATGGAGTGAGGTGACCCACCGTTTCACCTTCCCAAGTAGTAACTGCGACACTTTTCAGCAGGAAAAACCGGCTGTTTTCTGCTCTAAGGCCCTTAACTGGGGGTGAATGTCCCCCAGGGTATGCTGAAGACATTTTGTTTCAGAATTGGGGGTGCTAGTGGTGTCTATTGGGCACAGGCCAGCAGTGCTGCTAAAATCCTACAACGCTCAGGACAGACCCATAAACAAGGATTACCAGTCCAAGATGTCAGTAGTGTTGCAAGTGAGAAAAATATTCTACAGCTAAGTACTTCTAAAAGTCTTGTAAAAATATATGACGCCCAAAAAAAAGAAAAAAAGGAAGGAAGAGAAGAAAACAAAGCCAAGAAGCCCCTCTCTGTGAGGCACTGACTGAAGGCCACAGGTCTGGTGATGGGCTTGGCCTGATTTACAGCTTAATTACTTAGGAACTTGCTCACTCTTCTCTCCCAGAGCCATCATTCTCCTGCCACTTTTCTTCCTCTTCTCTTTCCAAATCTCACACTGTAATACTTAATCAAACCAACTAAACCTTCTTGTGATTTTCTAAGTCAAAAGCTGCTGTCTGCGGGCACCTCATTGCCAGGTTACGTAGAGCAGCCATCACCCCTTTGTGTCCTGTCTGGACCATCTGATGTTCACCTGTGATGGCCAGAATCCAATATCGTCCCCTCTCTAAAGGTACGCTTTTTACAGGGTAAAATCTCCCCCAGAGAGCTCAGAAAGGACTAGAGATTAAAGCTCACAGCGTTCTCCTATTTGACTGAGGCTCCTGGAGTGGGGGTGGGGATGCGGGTGGTCACCAGCACCAGGGAGGCTCTCCTCCTGCGGGGACTCAGCCACTGAAAAGCCTGTCTGAACAGCCCGCCTCCAGCTGCCCACCAGAGGCCCGTCCACCACCCACTGGCCCACTGAGGTCCTGGAGAGCCCGAGGGCTCTTTCTTCCTAATTTGGTCACAGGCTGCCCCAGGCACCCTGGCTCGCTGCCGCCCACTCAGTCACAGACACCTAAAGGCGCCAGCCGCAGATCCTGACCCACGGGATCCAGCCGACCTGCCACAGCCGCATTTCTGCTCAGGCCTTGGGCCCCTCCGGTGCTCTACGAGGTCTCCCCAAGGCGCAAGGTGAGGCTCCGACCAACCACCCAACATTCTGCCCTTCCTCTGTCTCTGTCTCATTTCATTGTACTTGGGACTTTCCTAGAATAAGAGTTTACTAAAAGTGCTCCACCAAACACACCTCCCAGAACCCATATCTAAGGCTCTGCCCTCGCTTGCCCCG
Organism: Hippopotamus amphibius kiboko; assembly: GCF_030028045.1. Lineage (NCBI taxonomy): Eukaryota > Metazoa > Chordata > Mammalia > Artiodactyla > Hippopotamidae > Hippopotamus > Hippopotamus amphibius. The sequence goes on from NC_080190.1 coordinate 20,702,304, forward strand.
AAGCAGAGGCAGTGGCGTGTGGTGGTGAAGGACACAGGCCCTGGGACTTCCCTGGAGGTCTAGTGGTTAGGACTTCGCCATCTAATGCAGGGGGTGCAGGTTCAATCCCTGGTCAGGAGCTAAGCTCCCACCTGCAGCCAAAAAACCAAAGCATAAAACAGGAGCAATATTGTAAAAAATTCAATAAAGACTTTAAAAATGGTCCACATCAAAATAGTACCAATGAACCAATCTGCAAGGCAGAAATAGAGACACGGATGTAGTGAACAAACATACAGACACCAACGGGGGAAGTAGGGAGTGGAGGGATGGCATGAATTGGGAGATTGGGGTTGACATATATACACTAATATGTATAAAACAGATAACTAATAAAAAAATAAAATTGAAAAAAGTAAAAAAATAAAAATGGTCCACATCAAAAAAAAAAAAAATCTTAAAAAAAAAAAGAACACTATCCCTGGAGCCTGACAGCCTATGCAGGCATGGGAAACGGGGTGAGGACCGCGCCCACCTCCAGGATTATGGTAGAAGGTGCCTGCCCAACAGCCCAGTGCCCAGTGCAATCGGCACCCGCTGAGCATCTCAATCGTGAGCTCCACACATGATACACTGATGGTGAATTTAGTTTTTAAGAAAAGAAGTGCCTGATACATGGCCTGGGATGCAATTCCCAGGAGAAGAAAAATCAGTCCTTAGAATAAGCCCTTCTAACTGTGCAGTCCTAGCTCTTACCCAAAGATTAGGACACAAGCCCTGGCCCCACTTGGAAATGAAGAGGGATAAACTGACCATCACAAACTGAAATGTAGTAAGTGCATGTTGAGCACCTACTGCATACCAGCCCTGTGCCAGGCAAGGAGGCGAGGAGGAACAAGAGGTAATATTGAGGATGGATATGCAAGGCATTACGCTACCCGCACATTCTCTTGATCTTCACAAGTCTTAAAAAATTAATATCACTATCCCCACTTTACAGATGAGAACACTGAGGCTCCAAACAACTGGGTAACTTAATTGAAGTCCCAAGGTCAGTATGTGGTCATTTGAAAAGGGTCTGCTTGACTCCAAAGGCCTTGTCCTTCCACTAAAATACCTTCCAGGGTGCAAGGTGAGTTGTAAGTGTGAATAATACAGTCAAATGAGATGAATGCTGCAGGTAAGGTGTGTTCCAAGTGTCATAAGAGCAGGACTGGCTCATAATTTGTGGGGCCCAGTGCGAAATGAAAATGCAGGGTCACTATTCAACAATTATTAAGATTTCAAGATGGCAACAGACGAGCATTAAACCTTCTAAGTAAAGGGCCCTATGTGAACCCATACCCACAAAGCCTGTCCTAAAAGGGAGGAAAGAGCTCAGAGAGGGCGCAGGGAGGGTGGGAGGCTCACCATCCACCCACCGGGATGGCAGCAGCTCCCAGAGCAGCGCAGTCCAAGGCCATTTGCTGGACATCCAAGCCTGTCCCTGTTTTCTCGGCTGATCCTTTCTCCGGCTGCAGAGCCAGCATTAACACAAGGGGAGGGGAAGGGTTTGGGGGTGGACCTTGGGCTGGGAGAAGCAGGAGGCAAACCTGGCCCAGATGAATGCTGCTGTTTATTATGAGATGACACAACGGAGGGGGATCATCTGGCCTCCACTTCTGGGGCGATGTCCCGAAGCAAGTGGTGTAGTGACCCTCGGTGGAAGGTGGGGGAGGGGTCACACATAGTGACATAACAAGAGACACACCTGATGGGGTATACAGCTCATGGGTGAGGGATGAAGGCCATGGAAGGTTGAGAACTGAGTATAAGGAACACTCAGCTAGGAGGTGGGAAATGTGGGGACTGCACCTGGCTATAATGGAAAAGAATACTGTCACATTCTTTTACATGTATATATAAATGAATCACTTTGCTGTACATCAGAAACTAACACATGATGATGGGTGATGCCTTAGAGGGCCGGGACGGGGAGGGTGGCGGGGAGTTGCGGGAGGGAGGGAATATGGGGATATGTGTATAAATCCACTGATTGACTTTGGTGTACCTCAAAAACGTACAAGAGTGTAAAGCAATTATATTCCAGTAAAAAGCTTAAAAAAAAAAAAGCTAAGATTAAAAAAAAAAACTAACACATTATAAATCAACTATACTTCAACAAAAATAAATAAATAAAATTTTTAAAAAATTTTAAAAATTAAAAGCCAGTGCACAAAACTGTACATATGTTATGGCATATATATACAATGGAATATTACTCAGCTATAAAAAAAGGGATGAGATGGAGCTATATGTAATGAGGTGGATAGAACTACAGTCTGTCATACAGAGTGAAGTAAGTCAGAAAGAGAAAGACAAATATTGTATGCTAACTCACATATACGGAATCTAAAAATGGTACTGATGAACTCAGTGACAAGAACAAGGACGCAGATACAGAGAATGGACTGGAGAACTCGAGGTTTGGGAGGGGGCGGGGGGGTGAAGGGGAAGCTGAGACGAAGCGAGAGAGTAGCACAGACATATATATACTACCAACTGTAAAATAGATAGCCAGTGGGAATTTGTTGTATAACAAAGGGAGTTCAACTCGAGGATGGAAGACGCCTTAGAGGACTGGGGCGGGGAGGGTGGGGGGGACTCGAGGGGCGGGGAGTCAAGGAAGGGAGGGAATATGGGGATATGTGTATAAAAACAGATGATTGAACTTGGTGTACCCCCAAAAAAATAATTAAAAACAAAAAAACAAAAAAAAAAAACAGTGGAAACAACCCAAATGTCCTTCTATGAGTGAACTGTTAATAAAAAAACAAGCTGTGGTACATCCTTGTATCACATGTACTATTCAGCAATAAAAAGGAAAGAAATATTAAAATATACAACAATCTGGGTGGACTACAAAGTAATCATGCTGAGTTGAAAAAAAAGCCAACCCAAAAAGTACATCCTATGTGATTCCACGTACATAACACTCTTAAAATGACAAAATTATAGAGATGGAGAACAGATTATGGGTGGCCAGAAGTTGGAGGGGTTAGCGTGGGAGAAAGGTGGCTGGGGACTTAAAAGAGTAGCATGAGGGATCCTTGGTAGTCACAGGAATCTACTCATGTGATTGCGTTAAAAACACATACACAAATGGGGGCATGTAAAATTAGGAGAAACTAAATAAGGTTAGTAGATTGTATCAATGTTAATTTCTTAGTTGTAATATTATACTATAGTTATACAAGATGTTACCACTGGGGTAAACTGGGTAAAGGGTATACTACAGTGTGAATCTACAATAAACTAAAAATGAAAAGCTAAAAAAAAATTATGGAAAAATATTTGCCTTAAGAGAGCTGGAATACTGTTAAAATGTAAATCCTTATAATAAAGAGAAGTTTTTTTAATGTTAAAAAAAAAAAAAAAAGCCAGTGCACAAAACTGTACTTATGTTATGGTTCCAGACATGTAAAAGGCAAAATAACCCTTAGGTAGTTAGAAAAAATATTTGAGAACACACCGAAATGTTAACAGGAGTGGCTGTGCTTAGATGATGGAATCTTAGGTAATTGTTTCCTCCTTTCTCCTTTTGTAAATGTTCCAAATCTTCTCTAATAAACATGTTTATTTTTCAGGGCAAAAAAGTAATTTTTTAGAGACAAATGAATTCAGTTGGGTGGATACTGCCCCATCCAGCTTATAAAGACCATCAATTAAATTCCCTTATATTAAGTTGTCTATCACGGCCTCTTTGCCAGAACACACACTTCTCTCCTGGAGAACCATATGCCAAAAAGTAAGGGCAAGGCACCTGGAGAAGTGAAGCATCCATGTCTGTCCTCTCATGAAGGCCCAAGCACATGATCCAGGTGTGTTTTCATGCTTGTACCAGGAAGGCACTTATACAAAGCAGGCAGAGCAGCCAGCACGTTGCTCAGGGGTCAACAAAGGCACATTTTATGACCTCAGACTTCTCACCAGATAGATCAAGGTCATCCGCATCGAGACAGCTTCGTGGTACATGCTGCAGTTCAAAGTCCGCAGCCTCTGGGCTTCCCAGGTGGTGCAGTGGTTAAGAATCTGCCTGCCAGTGCAGGGGACACGGGTTCGATCCCTGGTCAGGGAAGATCCTACATGCTGTGGAGCACCTAACCCGGTGCACCACGACTACTGAGCCTGCACTCTAGAGCCTGTGAGCCACAACTACTGAGCCCACGTGCCACAACTACTGAAGCCTGTGCACCTAGAGCCTGTGCTCCACAACAAGAGAAGCCACCACAAGGAGAAGCCAGCGCATCACAACGAAGAGTAGCCCCTGCTCTCCACAACTAGAGAAAGCCCGTGTGCAGCAACAAAGACCCAACACAGCCAATAAATAAATAAGTAAATTTATTAAAAAAAAAAAAAAAAAAGCCCGCAGCCTCTTTGCCTTTCCCACTGCTGGTCTGGGGCTGGGAAGGAGGAGCTCTGAGTTAACTGCAGACGAGAAAAGGCAGGGTCACAGCTCAACCTCCGAAAACGGGCTTGGATCCATGCCTCAGTCTTATGTACCTGTCAGCATGCTACTAAGTAACTGTACCTTCTCTGGGGTGTGCAAGTGCAAAGAAAGAGGTAGCCAATGACTAATCCAGGCTAGTCCCACACTAGAGGCTGGGCCTCCTCTAATCTTCAGCACACTGAGCCCAGAGTGGCCACCTCGTCTCTGTTTTCAGCGGAGCCAAATCACTACCCGCACTGGAGGGGCAGAGCTGGTCCCTGCCACAGCCACTCCCTTCCCCCTCGGCTGCAATAAGCCAAGAGCTGCTTGGAATAGCCCGATTCTTGGCCAAGAGGTACAGAGGTTTCCACGGCCTAAGAGATCCCAGTGCATGAGCGGCATGTGAGGAAAACACTGCAAACGTTCCTGGAGGCTTTCTTTTCCACTCCTCTCCTTTCCACTTTTCTTTCTTAACCCTTTCAACAGAAGTGGCAATTCATGGTGAAACTATCTCCAAAGACCAGTTTCTCTGTATAACCAGGGCTGACGATGCCATCTTATGCAATAGCGTGGGGGGTGAGGGGAGCTAAGCCAGAAAAGATGGGGCCTCAGGCCCCTGGGATGAATGGAAGGCAGTAAGAAGAATGCAGAGGGACCCCTTAAGAGAGCAATAGTAAAGGTTCCAGCCTCTTGTTACAAAAAGATGCAAGGAAAGAACAAAGGCAGGATTCGTTCCCAGAATGAAAAACTGAGGCCTATGTAACAGCTACATCCTGCACAGACAAAGGCCAGCCCTGCCTGTGAGCTGAGGAAACCAGTCAAGAGTTATGAGTCAGACAATGTGGGAATGAGCTCTTCCTAGAAAAGGAAATGGGTTCTTTGTTGGGCAGGGGTTTTTAATTCCCATCTGGTTAACTGTTGTTCCTCTGTAGGTTCTCCAGGGGCCCACAAAACAGAGGCAGGAAGCAATTTTAAGTTTTCCAGATTTGCTCCTTGAAGACTGAGCCCACCCTCCAGACACAGATCCCATGCTGGATTCTCAGGGGGACCATGGCCTCAGGACCTTTGCACAATCTGTTCCCTCTCCTTGAAAGTCCCCCCTCTACACCTGCACTGTCCAAGAGGGTGGCTATTAAGATACGAAGCTAAGTTATTAATATTAAATACAACTTACAACTCAGTTTCTCAGTCGTACTAGCCACATTTCAAGGGTTCAATAGCCACAGGGGACTGGCAGCTACCACAGTGGGTGGTATGTAACATCTCCAGCATTCAGAAAGTTCTACAGGACAGCATTGCTTCAGATCTTCATGTGACTGGCCCTTTCTCAACCTCAGGTTCCTGTGCTACTGTCACCGTCCCAAAGAGGCCACCTCAGACCTGGGAACCTAAAGGACATATGGTCACTTTCTGTCCCCTTATCCTCCCTTTGTCAATACCTGAAATTCTCATTTATTTTGTGCTTTATTTCCTGTCCCTCCCCTGAAATATAAGCTCCATGAGAACAGGGAGCTTATCTGCCCCTTCTGTTGCTGCCTGCCCAATGCCCGTACCTGGCACAAGCAGAAGCTCAGTAAACACTATTGCATACATGACTCACGGTAGGGTCTGCCCCAATACTCAGGGATCAGAGGACACCAGCCACCCAACACAGCTGCAGCTTATTTTCCCACAGGCCAAGATAACGTCCAAGCATGAGCCCATAAGAGCACCTGGGGAGACTGAGTGTTGCAGGAGTGCCCAGGTAGTAGCAGAGAAGCCAAAATCCAACCTTTTCCTGATGCCCCTCCAGGAACATTGGTTACCTTTTATTACCACTATCAATCAGTCAACAGCTCTGCGCCCAACACTTGCACTGTCTTCCTTCTCTGCTTTTGCAAAAGCTCAAAATAACCTCTAACGAAGTATTAGACACTCTCCAACATGTGATCACTTTTCCTCCACATGTATACACAAAGGCAAGTAATAGAATGAGATTTATCGTAAGTTCAGGAGTTGGTATTTTAATACTCTGCAGACTCTGTGAGTGCTTTCTGATGCCTCCTCTGGGAGAAGAGGAGGAAGAGATGGAGGAAGAGGGGAGAGAGGGAGGATAAGGGAGAGAAGGAGAGGGAAAGAGGAGGGGGGAGGAGGAGGAGGGGAGATAGAGGGACAAGTCTACTACAGTTATGTTTTACTATTTACTTCAATTATAATTTGAATGGCAGGAGTATTACATTCAGCAAAACATGATCTCCACAGCCAAATTCCAGAGGAGTGTAAAGCTATAAAAGTTGGAAAACAAACCACTGTCACATGTTACTGAACTTTCATAACAAGCTGAGTACAAAAGTAGCCCTTGTTTGGGATCAAAAAACTCAGCAAGACAATCAGTGGAGCAGGACATGGAAAAAGAGCACGTGCAATGAAAGAAGAGTAACAAGGAAACAAAAATAAAAGCAGGCAGAACCTGTGCTCAGAATCAAACTAGGAAGGAATTCCCATAGTCCAGGAAGTTGGGGCACTGGAAAGTAACCTTCTGATTGCCTGCCAAGAAAGAGAGGGGTAGCCTAGAGAAGCTTTCAAGTGCATCCTCTAATTCTCACTGAAGAAACAAATCTGATTTTAAGCTGGTTTCTCCTAAAGGCACACATGACAATTGTCTACTGAAGCTCTACCAGCTCCCTTAGCGGCATTAATTAAAGAGTGAATCAAACTCATTTGTGTAGAACAACACAGAACAGTGATTTTTGAGTGAACTGGCAAAGAGAACACATCTTGACTCCAGCCATGTTTTATTAACCAAATTCCTATGTCCATTCTAAGATGACTTCCAGCAAATTGAGTCTGTTCTAACACATAAATCATAAATGAACTTTTGTTTCTTCGCCCAAGATTGCGTGAAGCTTGACAAGCAGCAAGATGGGTTCCCACCTTTCTCCACTTTGTCTTTTACTAAGTCTTAAAAAGAGAAACACAGCCACCTTTATACTTGACCAAAGGATGGCCCTCCTCCAGGTGGAAAGGTCACACTCACAGGTATGAGCCCAGATTTGGGAGGGATGCTCACTGAAGCGTGGGGAAGGAAAAGAACCCCAGCCAGCCAGAACAGCCACATCAAACGCCACGAGCAATGGGGTGACAAACATCACAGGCCACTCTCACAACCAGCCTCAGGCACCCCCTAAATCTCAGTTTCTCTCTTAGGTGACCATCCTTAATTCTTTGCAAGATTATAAGCATTCTAGGGGCAAGGATACGGCAATACCGAGCATGATGCTTTCCAGACAGAGGTCTGTTCAATGTTTTCTGAATCAACAAATGATTTACAAGCTTTTCCTCGTGTTCATTGTCACGTCAGAGGCTTCCATCCAAATTTGGGATTGGAGAAACAAGGGGCAAAAATTCATTCTTGACATTTGGGATTTAAAGTTTTGAGAGCTTGATCCAAGACCCACTGGTCAAAGCGTGATGCTGAGGGTGGGCCAAAGACTGGACTCACAAACCTGGCCCAAGCATACCCACTTATCCACAGCCAGAGTCAGGAATCCACCTTCACTGTCACAGACACACGTTGCAGTGCTAAGGCATCAGGCCATGAGAGAGGAGGCTGCTGACTAATGCTGTCTCTACCATCTGAATCAAAGCCAGCTGCCCTCACAGCTGCCCCAAATTTGAAAAAGCTGGACGTTGGCCACTACAGGGCAGCTCAGGACCAGGCTGAGGTGGCAGGGAAACCAGCTAAGAGTGGTTTTCCTTTGGTGGTTATTTTTTTCAAGACAAGGATGCAACTTATTAGCCAAACAACTGAAGTTACCCCTTGAGGAAAGAACAAGTGGTGTCAAGCAGGAAGGGCTCTTCGATTTCATAATGTCTCTAGGACAATCCACCAAAGTTTCACACTCTTTCTCCTCAAAAGTCTATACCAGATCGGTCTTCCACAGGATGATCACTAATCTCTTAACACACACACACACACACACACACACACACACGCACACACGCACACACGCACACACACAGCTTGTGGGCCTACATTCCCTTGATCTTTTTGCACTATAAATTTCCTAAAGGTAAATATAGTGCATCATTTTACACAATAAAAATGGAATAGATGTTTCCCATAGGGCAGGTTAGGTAGTGAGTTATTCAGATACCCTCTGGCTGAAAAAAAACTCTAGATAATCACCTTTCAGCACTCTGGAGTTGAAAAGATAGTGCAGCCCTATGAGGCCAATTCTGGGGGTAAGCTTGAACTCAAAGAGACTAGAGAATTATTTGAATGCCCAAGTTGCTTTCACCTTAACGACACTGGAAGGGTAAGGGTGAAAGACAACTAGGCAAAGAGCACATTCAATATAAAGACTTACAGGATACTTTTTCCTGTATGAAGCAGGGTCCCAGAGAACACTCTCAGAATTAGGATGAACCGGAACTAATCTGTTATTTCCTATTCCTCCCCAACCCCACAGGCCAAGAGAAAGTTGCTCTGTACTTAAGTAGAGCAGGAGAAGAAAAAGAAAGGGGGATAAAATAATCTTGAGAAGATGTGGCCATAGACCTGCCCTCATACATATTTTACCCCAGGAATGTACGGCATAGATGGGCAATGAATTTGGTTTGATGTGGTCCCCAACTTGCAGTGTCCCTAAAAGCCAGCCAGAAGGAGGAAAGTACACTTATTCCAAGCCTGAGAATATCTCCACAAACAACGTTTTAAGGGCAATAACCAACAAAACAGTTAAAGATAATCAGACACATAGGGAAATAAAGCAACATGAGGGAGAACCAGTATAAACAACTGAGAGCAGAAACAGACCTGGACAGGCTTCAGATATAGACTTATTAAGTTTAAACATGCTTAACACATGAAAAAAGGAGACAAGTTCACAAATATCTGCAGGGAAAAAGCTGTAGAAGATGACTTAGCAGATCTGGAAGAGGATCAAACAAAACTTCTGGAAAGGAAAAATACAGCAACAAATTAAAATTTCTATAGAAGCAGATTAAAAACAACAGAAGAGAGAATTATCAACCAGAGGTTAGATCAGAGGAAAATGTCCAGAATATAGCAGAGAAAAGTAAAAATATGGAAAACACAGAAGAGTGAGTTTACAACATGGAGGACACAGTAAAAAGGTCCAACATACATTTCACTGGAGTCCCAGAAGAGGAAGAGAGTGAGGATGGAGCTAATTTTGAGGAGATAATAGCTAAGGATTTTCCTGAACTACTGAAAGATACCATGGATTCAAAAGACCCACAGACTCCCAAACAGAATGAATATAAAGAAATGTACACCTAGAGGCATCATGGTGATCAGTAGTCACAGCTATCAAAGCCAAGATTAAAATATAGATTACATTAAAACAAATGATGGTTAGACTGAGAGATGATGTCTCAACATCAGAAATGGAAGCCAGCAAGAATATACAAAAGAGAAAAGACAGTCTCTTTAATAGGTGGTGCTGGGAAAATAGGGCAGCTACAAGAATGAAATTAGAACACTAACACCAAATACAAAAATAAACTCAAGATGGATTAAAGGCCTAAATGTAAGACAGGATACTATAAAATTCCTAGAGGGAAAGGAAGGCAGAACAGTCTTTAACATAAATCAAAGCAATATTTTTTGGATCTGTCTCCTAGAGTAATGGAAATAAAACCAAAAATTAACAAATGTGACCTAATTAAACTTAAAAGCTTTTGCACAGCAAAGGAAATGATAAACAAAATGAAAAGACAACCTACAGAATGGGAGAAAATATTTTCAAATGATGCTACCAACAAGGACTTAATTTCTAAAATATACAAACAGCTGATACAGCTTAATATATATTAAAAAGTCCAATCAAAAAATGGGCAAAGACCTAAATAGACGTTTCTCCAAAGAAGACATACAGATGGCCAACAGACACATGAAAAGATGCTCACCATTGCCAATTATAAGAGAAATGCAAATCAAAACTCCAATGAGGTGTCACCTCACACTGGTCAGAACGGCCATCAGCAAAAAGTCTACAAATAATAAAGGTTGGAAAGGGTGCGGAAAAAAAGGAACCCACCTAGACCGTTGATGGGAATGTAAATTGGTGCAGCCACTATGGAAAACAGTACGGACGTTCCTTAAAAAACTAAAAATAGAGCTATCATATGATCCTGCAATCCTACTCCTGGACATATATCCGGAGAAAACTCTAATTCACGAAGATACATGCACCCCAATGTTCATAGCAGCACTATTTATAATAGCCAAGACATGGAAGCAACCTAACTGTATATCTATAATAAAATATACATACATAATAAAATATTACTCAGCCATAAAAAGGAATAAAATAATGCCACTTGCAGCAACATGGATGGACACAGAGATTACCATGTTAAGTGAAGTAACAGCCAGAGAAAGACAAAATCATATGATACCACTTATATGTGGAATCTTAAAAAATGACATAAATGAACTTATTTACAAAATAGAAATAGACTCACAGACATAGAAAACAAACTTATGGTTACCAAAGAGGAAAGGGGGGGAGGTAAATTAAGAGTTTGGGATTAACATATATACACTACTATATAAAAAATAGATAAACAGGGCTTCCCTGGTGACACAGTGGTTAAGAATCCACCTGCCAATGCAGGGGACTCAGGTTCGATACCTGGGCCGGGAGGATCCCACATGCCACAGAGCAACTAAACCTGTGCACCACAACTACTGAGCCTGCGCTCTAGAGCCCTTGAGCCACAACTACTGAACCTACATGCTGCAACTACTGAAGCCCGTGAGCCTAGAGCCTGTGCTCCACAACAAGAGAAGCCACCACAATAAGAAGCCTGCACACTGCAATGAAGAGTAGCCCCCACTCTCCGCAACTAGAGAAAGGCCGTGTGCAGCAACAAAGACCCAATACAGCTAATAAAAATAAATAAATAAATAAGTAAATAAATAAATAAGTAAATAAATAAAATTTTAAAAATAGAAAAACAACAAGGGCTACTGCATAGCACAGGGAACTATATTCAATCTCTTATAATAACCTATAATGAAAAGAATCTGAAAAAGAACTGAATCACTTTGCTGTATACCTGAAACTAACACAACATTGTAAACGAACTAAACTTCAATTTTTTTAAATGGTTAAAAAAAATAGAAACCAGAAGACAGTTGAATCATATCTTTAATATGTTGAAAGAAAATAATGACCAACCTATAGTTTTATACAGTTCTGTGCAAAGATCAATAATGTCCAGGTCATAGTCCCTGGAACATATTACTTTACACGGTCAAAAAGACTTTGCAGATATGATTAAATTAAGCATCTCCAGATGGGTGGATTATCCTGGATTATCTGGCCCTCAATGCAATCCCAGGTGTCACTACAAGAGAGAGGCAGAGGGAGACTCAACACAGAGGAGCAGGTGATGTGAAAGAAGACGGAGATTTGAAGATGCTACAATTCTAGCTTTGAAGATTTAGGAAGGAGTCATGAACCAAAGTATACAAGGAATACAGCTCTAGAAGCTGGAAAAGGCAAGGAAACAGATTCTCCCCTAGAGCCTCTGGAAGGAGCACTGCTCTGCTAACATCTAGACTTTATCCCAGTGACATGGGGTTCAGGTATTTGGCCTCCAGAACTATACAAGAATAAATTTGTATTATTTTAAGTCACCAAGTTTGTACAGCAGCCATAGGAAACTAATACAACTGCCAAGACTATCCTTCCACAATGAAGGGGAAATTCAGGAGTTTTCAGGCGTATAAGACCTGAGAGAGTTCATCACCAGCAAAGGAAATTCTAAAGGTTGTACATCAGGCAGATGGAAGACTGAAAACACAAAAAGGAATGAAAAGCAAAGACAGTGACAAACGCATGAATAAATCTAATTGAATGCTGACTGTGTAGAACAATTTATTTTGCGGTGTTCTTAAAAATACAGAGAATTAAAACACACAGAAATGAGAGAAAATAAGTGAGAAGGGGGTAAATGTTTTAGAGTGTTCCAAAGACCTGGTATTACCCAATGGGAAATTAAAGTTTAAACTCCAAGTACAAATACTGTAATTTTTAGAGTACAAAGAGCATATAACTTTCAAAGCAGTAGAGGGAAACACAGATGGTAAAACCATAGAGAAAAGCAGGAATTTACCATAAAATGTAAGTGAGGGAGGAGGCTGGGATGGGTCAGGGCCCCGCAGAGACTCTGGGATCCAGCAGCATCCCATTCATCGACCTGGTGATAGTTACACAGGCGTTTACTGTATTTGTTGAACTCTGCATGTATGTTTTAAATACTTTTTTGGCGTATACACGTATTTTACAATGGAAAATAACGAAAACAACAATCACGATGTATCCCTCTCAACTAAGACTCTATGTTCCAACTCTTTTATCTCAGCTCAGTGTTTAGCAAGTCAAAACCCACAGGTGAGTTCTCCAGAGACCATCTCATCCAGCCTCCTGTCTAGACAAGTAAATTCTTATTTTACGTAGGCTATCAGTGAGCAACTGAAGTCTAATGAAGTCGAACAATTTATCCAAAGCCATAGTGATTCTATCCAGACAGTTACCTGAGAATAACGTTTACTTCTGCTTTTCAAAAAAAGGCAAATTCTATTTTTCACTTGCCTCCCCCCCCCAGACACACACTCCATTTCTCACAAACACATCTGAAGATTTCCCAGGATTGTTTCTGTTGCACAGAGAGAGCCCGCATACTGCGTCTGCCTCCTCTTGCCTCTAACTATTCTGCATATTTAAGAAAGACATGCTAGTGGCCAGAAATGTGAGTGCCTGTAACTAATAATGCTTTTGCAAGACTCTCCCTTAAGGTTGATGCAACAATGCAAGAGCAGGGATTAAAAAAAAAAACAGGACACATAATCAAGCCTGGACGTGAGGTGGCTTCCCAGTGAGATGCTTGCCAAAAACAACACTGCTAAAACCGCAAGTCATGCATCAGACTGAAGGGAAACAGCACTGTACTAGGAGGGAGCCACCACTGCCCCAGAGCAAGCAGCCTGCTCAGGGAGGAAGCATCGCACAGCCCTGGGAGGGGGTGGGGAGAGGCGGGCAGGGAGGGTGGTGGAGAAGGAGAAGCACATATAGTCGCAGTGGCTTAAGAAATAAATCTGTACTGTTTTAAAGAAATCAATTTCATCCCAATACAAATACATACTGAGGGAGCAACTTCATTTACTGCTAATTTTTAATTATAATCTCCCAACAGATCAACACAACTGCCATAAAACACGAGATTTTCAACGCTGGTCACTGAAAAGAGGAACTTCACATGTGCCTCCGGGCAATGTCCACTTTTCCCAGGTCCCTCTCACTCTCAGCCTCTGCTATGCAAATCCTATCCCTTCAATGAACTCGTTCAAATGAGGACACTCTCCTCATTGATGTCAACAAGCTAGTGATGAAGCTTAAAAGTTGCAAAGTCAAATTACAGCCGGTACTTTGGGAACCACGGGTTTCAAAGAGCATGGCCATTTTCACTCCAATCATTTAGGTCACAGAAAGCCACAGCGGATTTGTTTTAGGGCATCTCTAGGGTCTACCCTATAAGACACTGTTGTGACGACAGAACGAAGCCCCTGAAGGATTTCTCAAACCACCTTGCAGGGAAAGAACCCATAAGATGCAAAGAGGAGATGACTAAATAAAGTAAAGAAGGGAAGAAACAGAGAAGAGAGTTAGAGAGACAGGAGTTAGGCTGTGGTGTAAATGAATTTCTTTAGTACTTGCAGCAGAAAGATCGAGATGAATGTAGGGAGAATGTGTCTACACTCCCAACCTGACCCTGCTACAACCAGCTCTCAGTGTACATCCTCAACAGAGTCTCTTAAAATTCATTCCTGTGGCAAAGAGGGGCCATTACAGAAGTCCCTGCCTTTCCGCTCTGATTTCCTTGTCATCGAGCACCCAGACCAGTTTTACAAGGACATCATGTAAAGTCTGAAGAATGTGTCCACACACAGAAATTAAAGTTGACTGAGATCTTGGTCACACTCCCTGCTGGGATTGAGAGCAGTGCTACCTGTGATTATAAATAGCCAGTGGAAAACTGTTCCCATCCCCCGTACCCCTCCCACCACCCTCTTCTTGTTTTCAAAGCTCCCTCTCTCTCTCTGAAGATAAAAGGAAATGATGCCCTACATCACTCTGGTCTCATCTGGTCAGCTCCATTTCACAGATGAGAAAACTGAGGCTGACAGGCCAGCAGATCCATAGGTGAGAGGTAGGATCCCAAAACTCCTGTTTCTAAATAACCGGCCCACAGACAACCACCTTGATCCAAACACTGCTACCTCTTTAGAGACCCCCTGACATTCTTCCTTGCTCCACCCCACCATACTCAGTGAATTTCTTGGCTCTTTTTCAGGCTCTGACTCCAGAGTAATAATGGAGACGAATTAAACTGGGACGTCCATGCCAGCAGCATGCCCCTCCTACTCAGTCCCAGCTAATTAAGAATCTCTGCCACTTGGTAGGGCGCACACTTACCACTACAGGGCACCCGGATTCACCCTGTAGAGGAAAACAGCAAGGTCAAGGGTTTAACAGAAATCGGGCGGGGCCCATGAAATAAGAGGTCAGGCAAACAGGAACTGAATGCAGTGATAAGAAAATGTGCTTGTGAAATTGCTCTTCCCTGTGCATTCGTCCTTTTCTGCTCCTCCAGCAGTGGTAACCTCTCCCATGAAAAGAAGAGAAAATGTGAGAGCTGGCAAGGGAGAGGAGATTAGCAGACTTTTGTTTTGCAGAGTGAAAAGCCCTCGAGATGGAAAGTCTTACCCATGGACATGGCTTGCTGATGGCAGTGCCAGGTTTAGAATCAGACTTTCGGGTCCAGGCAATTTCCCTAATACAGCTGTAGCTTCCACACTGCTTGCTGATTTGAGTCGGCAGTTCCTTTGTGCTTTCTCGAAAACAATTTTAAATACAAAAATATTTATAAATGCGGGACAGGAGAGGGTGAACTGGAAGACAGCCGTCAAAAGGTACAAACTTCGAGCTATAAGGTAAATAAGTACTAGGGATGTAATGTACAACACAGTGAATATAATTAACACTGCTGTATATTATATACAAAAGTTGTTAAGAGAGTAAATCACAAGGGAAAACTTTTTTTCTATTTCTTTAATTTTGCACCTATTTGAGATGATGGATGTTTACTAAACTTACTGTGATCAACATTTCTTAATGTATGTAAGCCAAATCATTATGCTGTACACCTTAAACTTATACAGTGCTGTATGTCAATTGTATCTTAATAAAAGTGGAAGAAAAAATAACATAAGATTTTACAACTTTGCAAAAAATATTTGTAAATATAACAAGCCTTATGTTCCCACCATCCGGAATTAACCAATGTTCACATTTCCTCACTCTTAACATTATGGATAAAGTTGAGTTCCCTGTCTCCTCCCCCCTCCCCCCCCCCGCCCCCAGTGTCCAGAGACAACGTCTATGTGTATACTTGTAAGCCATATCTGTATACTATCCATCAGTAAATAATACTTGAACATAGTCAAATTTATCAACCTTTTCAGTTATGAGTTGTGTGTTTTGGGTCTTTTCTAAGATATTCTTTTTAGGGACTTCCCTGGTGGCACAGTGGTTAAGATGCTGCACTCCCAATGCAGGGGGCCCGGGTTTGATTCCTGGTCAGGGAACTAGATCCCACATGTGTGCCACAACTAAGAGTTCACATGCCCACAACTAAGGAGTCTGCCTGCTGCAACTAAGACCCAGTGCAACTAACTAACTAACTAAATAAACAAACAAATAAATAAATATTAAGAAAAAAAGAAAGAAATTCTTTTTAATTCCTGAGGTCATAAAGAAATTCCCCTGGGGTTATCTTCTAACAATGACTTTTGAAGCTTTGATTTTCACATTTAGGGGCTGAAATTTATCTTTGTTTATGCTGTGTGATAAGAATCTAATATTTTTCTATAGAAAGCCAATTATCTCAGCATGAGTCACAGAAGAACACAGACTTTCCCACTGATTTATAACATACTGCTACCCCGTGCCAAGTTTACAGGGATCCTTAGGTCTGGTTCTTTGCTCTCTAATCTGTTTTATTGATCTCCTTGTTCTTCCCCACCCCACCCCACCCCCCCAAGAAAAATCAGACCTATTTATGTACCTTACTCTTCCAAAGGAATTTCAGAATTGGCTTTTGCAATTCTAAGAGAAATTCTGTTGGGATTTTTATTAGAATTGTCTTAAATGAGATGCTTTTACGCTAATAAGTTGTCTTGTCTATGAACATATCATTGTTCATTTATTTTACACTCTAATAATGTTTTGTGATTTCTCCATTAAAGCCTTATACATGTTTTATTTAATTGATTCCTAGGTACCATACAGTTGAGTTGTTATTATGAATAATCTCTCTTTTCCTATAGCATTTCCTATAGATTATTGCTATACTGAAATGCTATTGCTGTTTGTGTGTTAATACTGTACTCTGCAACCATGTTTACCTCTTTTATTATATATGTTTTCAAAATTCTTGAATTTTGAAAGTAAGCAATCATATAATCTTCCCATAACAAAAACTCTGTCTCATTTTCCATCCTTATGCTTCATTATCTTGTCTTGTTGCATTGGCTATGTCCTCCAGCACAATGTTGAACAGTGGTGATATCTAGTATCCTTATCTTATTTCTGACTCTAGTTAGGAATGCTTCTAAGGTTACCCTTGTAAGCATGATGTTGGCCATAGGATGGCAGTTGCCTCTTTTATGTTCTCAGATGGCATCTTCCCTACTAGTAAGCCCCTCAGAGCAAGGCCTAAATCTCATACATGTTTCCACCCATTATAGCACAGTGCTTGTCACAGGATAAGTGCACCATAAATGTTTGCTGTTGTTTCTGCACTTTTAAACCCTATTATTTGGTGTTTATTTTGACACTTCCTGCTTCTCTAACCCTAGTGAATGTGGTAGACACTGCGGCAACATTTGGCTAGATGGCTTTAAGATGAGTGTCCTTCAAGAGTGTGTGTGTGTGAGTGTGTGTGTGCATGTGTGCATACTTTATGAAGATGACAACTTAAGTAGTGAGGCTCTGAGGGTTCATGAAGAAAACAAGGGGTTCTAGTTTTTAAAAAGTGAATTCTTTCAAGGATTTGGGATTTGATTACCCTCTGGAGATTGTTTATCTGCTTTTTCCTTGTTCATCCCATATGATCAAGGATTAATTGGTGAGACTAACTGGCCACTGAATGTGTCACTGAATTTTTCAGATACACAAGGACCTATTCCTTTGTGTAGAGCAGCAACTCCACAGGCAGGAGGGGGCTGCCCTCACAGTTCAGTTGGAGGGATGCCACACACCTCTGGCTTCTCAGCAAGAATGCAATTCCTGGGAATATGGCCAGCACAGTCCCCCTGAGGCTGTGCACACAAAACCTCCAGGAGCTCCTTTCAGTCCTGATGAGAAAATGCCTGTGGTGAGGAAGAGAGAAACAGAACTGCAGTCCATGCTTCCTTCTTATGCCCCTGGCTGAGCCACTGGCTGCATCCCCGAGTCATTTCCCCAGCAATTAGTTCACTCTCCTGACACACACGGAGGAACGTGACTGCCAGGAGACGAGATGACTGTCACCCCCACCCTAAACTCTCCTTAGCCTTGTCCAAGCAGAGAGCTGGAAAGGGAACACAGGAGGGATGCTACACACCCAGGGTAAAATCAGAAAGACTGAAGGCAGTGACCCGCTCCTCGGCAGCAGGGAGCAAAGGTGGGAGCAGGCATGGCTGGTGGAGACAGGATCACGCTCCTCTGGAGGCAGAGGGGCTGGGTTCAGGTCTCAGCCCCACCACTTACTTGTCATACCACCATAGGCAAGCCCTCAGGCTCTAAGTACCTCATCTGTAAAATGGGCACAGGCACAATGGTCACAAGTTCAAAGGCAGCACAGGCCAGGGATAAGGGACAGTCTGCTTAGTCCCTGAAATGTCCAAAGCCCCTGCAGGAAGTTAGCACTGAGGCTAGAGATTTAAAAGAGACTGAAAATCCCTGAATGGTTGGCTTGAAGGACCAGGGCAAGCTGAGAAGACTGGGGATAAGTAATCAGCTGGACTCCACTGGAAAGACCCATAAAGCTTTCCCTCAAGGTGCCATGAAAACTCCTTTATTGCCTAGCAACCTGTCTCAGGACACATCCAGCTCCATGCGGGACAAAGTAGAAATGCGAGAAGCTGAATGGGACGGCTAGACCGCACAGCCTCCGACAGGATCCCCGTGGGCCCATCTTCACCTCCTCACCTCCCTCAACCCCACAGCCACACAGAGGCCGAATGCCTCCGCTACGAATGGCAAATCCACTCACTCCTCACTGTTCCCACTGCCAATTCACCAGTCAGTATCCATGCCTGAATGATTCTGACACCCTTCCCATCACTCCCGGCCCCAAATGGAGCTCCCTAATGCCACTGCGCTGTCCTCCTAAAGAGCAGGGTGGAGCACTCCTCTCTCAAAACCTTCGGTGGCTCCTCCTTGACAGTGAATGAATCCAGACGTTCCAGAAAGGCATTCAGCTCTGAGCTGGGATCATCTCCCACCTTGTTTCCCTACAGGCCTTATGCAACAGCCACCCGGACCACCAGCATTACCCAAACACACCCATACCTTTCACCCCTGAACTCGAGTGCTCTTTCCTGCATCACTAGCGTCACCACTTGCGACAGAATGAACCAGACACACGCCTCTCTTCTCCAGCAGGCAAGCATCCTTAAGTGTGTGAACTGTATTTCATTCTTCTAGTCATACCCCACAGTGCCCTTTGCATGGTGACTTTTCAAGATGTAAAACTAAGGCCAAACAGCAGGGATGACCCTTGAACACACTGCTCAGAATCAAAGAAGCCAGACACAAAAGGCCACATACAGTATGATTCCATTTGTATGAAATGTGCACAATGGGCAAGTCCATAGGGATGGAAACCAGATGTGTGGTTCTTAGCAGCAGGAGGGGATGACTGTTAAATGAATGCAGGGTCTTCTTTGTGGCTGATGAAAAAGTTCTGTAACTAAACAGTGATGATGTTACACAACATTATAACACAATTGTATACCTTAAAATGGTTAAAATGGTAAATGTTATGCTATGGGTATTTTACCACACATACACAACTGAGTCTGAAAGATGAAAACTCTACAGATATAGGCACCCCAATGTTCACAGAAGCACTATTTACAATAGCCAAGACATGGAAACAACCTAAGTTCCCATCAACAGATGAATGGATAAGGAAGATGTGGTACATATACACAGTGGAATATTACCCAGCCATAAAAAAGAATGAAATTCTGCCATTTGCAACAACATGGATGTACCTAGAGAGTATCAGGCTTAATGAGATAAGTCAGAGAAAGATAAATACTCTATGTTATCACTTATATGTAGAATCTAAAAAATAATACTAATGAATTTATTTACGAAACAGAAACAGACTCACAGATAAAGAAAACAAACTTATGGTTACCAAAGGGGAAAGCAGGTGGGGGGAGGAGTAAATCAGGAGTATGGAATTAACAGATACACACTATTGTATATAAAATAGATAAACAAGGATTTACTATATAACACAGGGAACAATATTCATTATTGTATAATAACCTACAATGGAATAGAATCTGAAATATATATATATACACACACATATACTGAATCACTTTGCTGTACACCTGAAACTAACAATATTGTAAATCAACTACACGTCTATTTTAAAAAACTGAGGCTGAAAAAATATAAATAATTATTTTGAGGGCACAGAGCTAGTGAATGAGTGTAAGAGTTGATTTTAAGAGTCCACTTTTTCACTGCAATTTTAAGAGTCAGCAGACAGCTATCCCCCTACATCTCCACATCCGGCACAAGTCCCGTGCATTCTCCCTGACGCCCCCTTTGAGTGATCCAGGCCTCAGGAGCCCTTGTTTTCAGAATCATCTGTGGTACACAGCCCGGCACAAAAGCATCATTGCTCCGTGTTACTCTCTGCCGGCTTCATGCATACTGGTCTGGGTCTCCACAGCTAGACCCCGAGGTCTTTGAGGGCAGGACCCGAGACACAGCCTTCCCGTCCAGCTTACTGACCTCACTGGTGTGGCAGACACGGACAAGCCACGCTGGGCACTATTATATTTTTCAAGGTTTTGAGTTGCATTTTAACAGAAAAGTTCCCAAGCTCTTTGGTCAGCAAAACATCACAGTCTCCTTTTGCCAGTGATTCAATCTCAGGAAATATCTTTTTGCCACACAACTACTAAGCCAATTGCTACCTACTGTTTTCTCATTGGTGGGAAAAACAAAAGTTTACACCACTTTCTCCACTTATCCATAATAGCAAGTTTCATTTCTCTACTTCAAACACTGTGTGAACATCATAGGTTGCATTTTTATAGAGCAAGCCAATAAATAAAAACATGTGAAATAATGGCTTAGTGTTTAAACATGGAAACTTCAAAGCAAGTTTTGTTACTTCACTTGAAAAAGATTTTTCTCGTTTTACTTTATTTAGGAATTGGCAAGGAAAACCTAGGTTAAAGATTAAGGCTCGCCTGTTAGCCTTGGACCCATCTCTTACTTATGACCTCAGGCAAGTCCCTGACCCTTCAGAGTTAGTTTTCCTATCCACAAAATGGGACTAAAAGTGCCTTCCTATAAGACTTGGAGGAGCGTTGTAAGACACTATTAATACTCCAAATGGAAAAGTGTTTAGTAAAAGGCAGAGCCCTGAATATAGGAAGCACCTGGAACAGGACCTCAGTCCAGAGGGGAAGAAGGGAGGTGAAAGCATCTCCATGCCCTTGACTCCAGTCCCTCTGCACAGCTGGTCCAGCTGGTCTAGCAGGTGTTCTGTGGCAATGGCCGGTGGATCTGAAGGGGGAGGAGAGGATGCTACTCTGGCAGAACAACCAATAATTTTTTTTTTTAAATCGAGGCTCAACTCTTCTCTCAAACAATAATGCAAATATGAGTAATACACAAGCAGGTGGAGGTTATTTATAGAGAGGATTTTTTTTCACTTTCTATCCTGAAATAATTATAGACTCATAAGAAGTTGCAAAAATAGCACAGAAAGGTCTCTGTCCCTATTACTCAGCTTCCCCCAGTGGTAACATCTTATGTAACTATATTACATTATCAAAACCAGGACTTGACATCAGGCTCAATAGGATGAACTAGACTACAGATCTTAATCAGATGTCATCAGCTTTTGCATACACTGTTGCTTTTAAGTTTACAAACAGCTATAATGGTAGAGCATAAAGAAAGCACTGGTATAGAATAATTTGCAACACTGTAATGAAATCAATACAATATAATTTTGATAGGTAGCAGATGAGTTCGCAATTACAAACAATATTTCTTCCTGTTGTATCCATTGTGATGGGATAATATTTGAAGCATCTTATTTGTTTATATTTACAGACTCTCCCACCCTGGAAGGTAAAGAGGCTTCACTGATTTTTGTTGCCACAGCAATTCTATAAGAATAAGGAAAAGTTGATGTTTCCTTTTCCAGAGGGGCAGCCAAAGCCCATTAGGGTCCTCAGCCCAGGCCCCCTCTTGGATCAGCGCCACCCAGCCCTGATCCACCCAGGAAAATTACAGGACTCCTCAGCTTTAAGGGCAAGTCCAGGTGGAGTTAGGTGCTGACCTTGAAAACTCCAGGTTGACTTAGCAATGCCGCCATCTGGTGGTCAGACAAAGAACTGATGATAATGGGTAGCTTTTGGTGGACCTTGAGTTACCTACTCACTTTTTAAATCTACTCCAGGAAGCCTCTGCTTAAGGCGCTGAATACTCTAATAAGGAATGTTTTGTAATGAGAAATAACTACTCTGCTGTGGAATAAATATGGCCACAAACTCTTTGAAGCTCTTTCCATGAAGAGGTGGAGTCTATCTCTTGAATCTGGGCTGGGCTAGTGACTAGCTTTGGAACAGGATGCAGTCAGGGATGCTGCTTAACTTCCAAGCCACTGCTCCAAGAGGCTTCAAAGCTTCCCACCTCCACCTCTTGGAACACTGCTGCTTTTTGAACAAGCCCAGGCTAGCCTTTAGAACAAGCCCTTGGCTAGCCTCCTTAAGGATGGGACTCCACATGGAGAGAGAGAGAGAGGACCAGCTATTTCAGTCATTTCTTCTAAGGCCCCAGACATGTGAGTGAGGCCATCCAAGACCAGGCAGTCCCAGCCGAGCCACTACCGAGTGAAGTGTTGAAGGAGCCCAGGCAAGACCAACTGAAGGCAACTCAATCATGAGAAACAGTACATTGCTGTCCTAAGCCACTAAATCCTGGGGTGGCTTGTAAAACAGCAGTAGATTACTAACACATACCCTCAAATTTACATATTAAAAATATGTATTCTGAACTAGAAGCTTCAGGTTTATGATTACTATTTTAAACTGGGTTGGGAGGTGTGGAGAGCACACATCACTATTTCCACATGGTGAATCTTGACTCTTGCACAAGTTTTGAACGTGCATACTTTGATTTTTCTTATGCATTTTCTGACCCTGCCACATGTTATCATTCATTCATTCATCAAACATTAACTGAGCATGTCACAAGTAATAGCTACAGGGGAGGCACAAAAGACTTGGCATTGAGTTAGATACGATGCCTACCCTTAAGAAGGTCACAACTATTGGAGAAGACATGTATGCAAATGCATCATAAAACACTGTGGTATGTGTTAGGTTAGAACAGAGGAGCAACTGCCTGGGCGGGGGTGGGGGCGGGGAGAGGGATGATAGGATGGATATATTAGCCAGGACCCGATCAGGAAAAGAGAAACCACTCCACTATTTAGAACAAAGAGAATTTAATCCAGGGAATTTGTTATACAGGTGAGAAGGCAAACAAAAGATGGTGGGACAGGAGGGGTTGGGTAGAGCCCTGGAAGACAGTCAGTCACCCCCAAAGATGCCACAAGCCATAGTGAAGGCAAGGCAGAAAGGCCTGGGTGCCTCCCTTCCTCCACCCTCCAATCTCCCACCAGTGCGTGGCACTGGTCAAACCCAGCAGGAGCCAGGGAGATGCTGCCTGCAAAGATCAGAGCCCTGGAAGAACAGCACTGGAAGAGCAAGGAAAGAATGCCAGCAAACTGGCTGAGGATTTGCCATGTGGGGTGCCGTGGGCTAGAAAGGCTTTACAACTGAGGAGATGATCAGATTATTTCAGGCCATCCATCCACTTCTCTACCTGCCTCTCTCCCACCCTTGGAGCAGCTTCAGGGTCTCTGATGATCTTTCATCCTGGTGCAATCCTAGCTCTGTCATGAAAGATGGTCAAAGACCATCACAGTAGAGAGGACATGATTCCTTTTGTGCCTACACGGTCCCTTCTCAAAGGAGAATCTCAATGAACATTTAAATAAGAAGCATTAAACTATGTGGGATAAAGGACACAGGACTTGGCTGAGTCAAGATCTCACCCAGAAGAGAAATCTTGGGGAAACATGGGCCACTCCCTGAATGATGTGGGGCTGGGCTAAGAAGGGTTAAGGGCTCTTTCAGGTCTCACGTTCTTAGACAAACCTGGAAGAGAACCCTGAGTGCCTCCACAGCCCATGTAACCCATGAGATCTGGGAGACACTGTGGCTTGATGGTGGACAGCGGCTACCAAGGCTGTGGGTTCAAATCCCAGCTCTGCTGCTCGCTATCCACGACATGCATCAAGTTGTTCTCTCTCATAGCCTCTGTTTTCTTGTCTGTAAAATGGGGCAATAATAATAATTTATATAATAATAATAATTATTATTATTTTCCTGACTTACAGGGTGTTGTTAGGATGAAGTTAATCCCCTGAGCACCTGTCAGATGATCTGGGGCTGCAGCTTTCAGAGTGGGGTCCCTGGACCAGAAGCATCAGCATCACCTGGGAACCTGTTAGAACTGAAACTTCCGGAGCTCCACCCCAGACATACTGAATCAGAAACTCTGGGATGAGCCCAGCAATCTGTATTTGAATATACCCTCTGGGGATTCTGATGCCATGCCTGCTAAAGTTTGAGAAACAATGATCTAGCTAGAACGTAACAGACCCTCAATAAACAGTAGCTGTTCCTGTTATTGTACAGCTTTAAGGGATGATTTTGGAAAAGCAACATCCTCATGTATCACCAACTGCTGGTGTCATTTGGGAGGAGCTGGAACATGAGGACACCCAAGCCTTTAAGCTCTAACACCAACTGTGAGTGGCAGGGGAATCCCCCTGCTATCTCACAGACTGGCCCCGCTGCCCAGATAACCTCGACCCACCCTTCCCAGGCCCCAGCTGTAACAGGCTTGGCCAGGGCTGTTACTGATCCAACCTGCTCAAAATGAGATGTTCTTTCACATCTCAGAGAAGCCTGGGAATATCTCAAATCGGATCGGGGGAAAGGGACAGAGAGGCTCTCTGAGAGAGGGAGAAGATACAAAAGAAAAGAAGAAAGAAATATTCAGCCGTAATAAACAGAAGAAAATCTGAGCAGAGGAAAATCTCAGCCCAGAGATTTGGGGGTGTAAGAACATTATAGAAGAGGAAGAAAAAAATGGGAACAAGTAGCCTAAAAGATTCATGATGCCCAAAGAAAGTGCAAAAGGGTGATGGGGTGGCTTCAGAGAAGCAGGAAGCAACAGAGATAATATATAAGCAGTTAAAGAAAATAATCTTCCATTCCTTTATCGCCCTGTCCTTGCAGATCTTGTATTAGGAGGGTCTGATCTTCTGCAGAGAGCACTGTGATATTTGTTCTGTCACAGGTACAGCCTGATTCCACCACTACAAGCTACTCATGGGTGCTCCGATGACTTCGCTGCCACTAGACGGGAGTATTTTGTTGAACGGGGTGGGAGACACTGAGAAAAATGTGACTATTTTGAGATATTCTGCAGTCACCATTTGGGCTTGCCCAGGAGGAAAAAGAATGAGAAGGCAGAGGGTTTGTGATCGAGCAACTGCTTACAACACTGACCCCAACAACAACAGTGACAGGAGGGTGCAGAAGAAGGATGCTGGTGCACCCAAGAAGCATAAAGACCCTCTCACCTCGGGCTCTCATTGGCCCTGGGAACAGGTGAATCTGAGGCCATTGTTCAGCATCCCAACTGTGGCTTCTGTGGTCCACACGCCAGCCACTGTGTTTCACCACGAGACAAGCAAAGGATGGACTCACTGCCTTCGCTAAAAACCGAGCTGAGCCCCCATATCCTCGGATTCCTTTCTCTTCTCTTCTTGGTACAAGTGAACATATCCAGATTTCTTCTTTAATTGCTACACGTACACCTAAACATATCTGAAATGAAATAAGGGATTGGCTCTTTAATTCTAAGGCGTGGCTGACAAATTTCAGCAGCCATCAGAATCACCTGGAAGATGTGTTAAAACACAGCATTGCTAGCATTCACCCCCAGAGTCTGTGAGTCAGTGAGTCTAGACTGAGGTCCGAGAATTTGTATTCTATCAAGTTCTCAGGTGATGATGCTGCTGGTCCAGGACCACGCTTTGAAAAAGAATGTTCGAAATTTCCTCCCAGTTCTTTTACTTTATATATCAGGTCACCTGCATGTTCTCGACACGCAGCCATCCCCATCATCCCAATAACGAGCATCAGCTGGCTGCATGTGAAATTATACTTCCCTGGCACCTCCTCCCCACAAGAGGACCTAAGAGTCTGGGCTGCCCTCCTCATGGGCTCCTGGTGAAGTGCATCAGGACCACAGAAACTGCTGGTGTCCTGCAAGCCTACTGTGTGCCAGGCACTTGCTAAGGGATGGACAGGCGCTACTTCATTTAATCCTCCTCGTACTTCTACTTGCATTTCCTCTTAATGGATGAGGTATCTGAGACTCAGAGAGGTGAAGTAACTTTTCCAAAGTCACACAGCTGGCAGGTGGAGAAACCTCAGGATATGTGGCACCATCCTAGTCCCGTGATCTTGATCATTCTGCTCTATTTCCTCCATATTTAAAGGGGTCTAGAGCCCCCAGTGTCAGAGATTTGGATGACTGACAAATCTCTCCAGGGAAGAGAAGCTGATATCTCCCAATAGGAACACCTAATAAAGATATAACAGAAGGATAATGCAGGCACTGAGAGAGAGAGAGAGAGAGAGAGAGAGAGGGAGAATGTGCGTAAAAACTCTGGGTTTGAGAAAATGGGAAGAGAGACAAGCTTTGAAATAAAGCTGACCAGAGTTTGAAATCCAGTTAGTTCATGAATACTTTCACACCCTTGGGTAAGCCACTTAAGCTCTCTGTGCTTTGGTGTAAGGATCTGTAAAATGGGATTCTTTTTCCCCATTGGAGGTTAAGAGAACGAAGTGAGATAATGTATGTGAGAGTTTCTATTTAGCTCATAAGCCATTAAAATTTTTTTTTGGTAAAATGCACATAAAATTTACCATGTTATCATAAACCTTTCAAAAATAGTTTTTAAAATTCAGTTTGTCTTAGCTCCCCAAACAGATTAGTGATTAAACCATGAGGTTCTCAGAACCTCTCAAAGGCCTGAGCTGCTTGAGTCAGCAAGGAAGTGTCCAGAACTTCATGTGACAGCCCAGGCCCATTCCCAGCTAACAGGTCTTTCCAGGATCCAAGCCCCCCAGAAAGCAGATCTCGGAGACAGAGGAGAAGAATGTAGCTGAAGAAGATGGAAATGAATGTTTTTGTGTCTCTGGCATCAGCCCTGTGCTCAAAAACCAGAGGGGTGTTTGCTTTCTGCAAATGCAGCTTGCGGGGTGGGGCGGGTAACACATTAACAGAGCAGAGCCTCCCAGCTACCAACCAGGTGCTTTCAAAACAGAAAATGCAGATGCCTTAGAGGACTGGGGCGGGGAGGGTGGGGGGGACTCAGGGGCGGGGGGAGTCAAGGAAGGGAGGGAATACGCGGATATGTGTATAAAAACAGATGATTGAACTTGGTGTACCCCCCAAAAAAACAAACAAACAAAAAAAACAGAAAATGCTAAGAGGAGTTGCTAAAATATAGTTACTGGACCAGCTGCGCCTGAGCAGTGCAACAGTACACTAGTTGGATTTGTGTCTAAAGTTTGGGTCCTTTTTTCTTTCAATATGCTCTTTTTTTTTTTAATAAATTTATTTATTTTATTGGCTGTGTTGGGTCTTTTTTGCTGTGCATGGGCTTTCTTTTTAGTTGCAGTGAGTGGGGGCTACTCTTTGTTGTAGTGCACGGGATCCTCACTGCCGTGGCTTCTCTTGTTGAGGAGCACGGGTTCTAGGCGCGTGGGCTTCAGTAGTTGCAGCACGTGGGCTCAGTAGTTGTGGCTCATGGGCTCTAAAGCGCAGGCTCAGTAGTTGTGGCGCACGGGCTTACTTGCTCCACGGCATGTGGGATCTTCCTGGAGCAGGGATCGAACTGTGTCCCCTGCATTGGCAGGCAGATTCTCAACCACTGCGCCACCTAGGAAGCCCCTCAACATGCTCTTTGTAAAAGAAAGAAACAGTGTTATGAGAAAATAGAAATTTTATACAAGGAAGTTTGTGGATGAAGGAAAAAATGCTGGTTCAGCTGGGCTTCTTGCCTTAACAGTTCCAGAAAAAGTCCAGATGACCACACAGCAAAGGAACTGGCCCAGGCCCCACCCTCCAGACCAAGGTCCAGGAGTCTATGTTGCTAAAGTTCCAGAGACTTCAGTGGCTCAAGCAGCAATGCTGTCCATGTCCTCTGTCTTTTTGTCTTAGGACATGCCTGGAGGCTTGTATACAGGGTACCTGGGGAAGGGTCTCTAGGCTGGAAGGTAAGGAAGGAACAGCTCAGTAAGCTAATGAAAAGCGAAGGTCTCCCCTCTCCCCAGCCCCCCACCTGGGAGAGGGTGGTGGAGAAGGCTTCTCTGATGAAGAAGAGCAGATGGAAGAGTCCAACTGGAGGCAGTGGACACCCACTGGCAACATCACAGAACATCAGAGCAAGAAGAGACTTTGGAGTTGCTCCTTGGTCCATCTGGTTGACCAAAATGGACAGGTATTCTCCAGGTGGCTCCAGGATCCAGGCAGCACCTGGTGTCCCAACTTTCCATCCACTGGTTTTTCTTTTACATCCCCTGCCTCCCTTGAATCAGGCAAAGACAATTTTAGCTACTTCAGCTCTGCCCTGGAGGAGTGGCTGACGCGGCTGGGGGGGAGCGGGGGGGGGGGGGGGAGGTATGTAAACTGACCATTCCCACGCCAGTGGGCATCTAGAGGAGCAGGAGCCTGGAAGAGGGTACCACCAGATGCTCCTGGGAGAGAGCAGGGAACATGGACCTTTAGTCCAGGAGGGCTTCCTAGAGGATGTAAGGTCTGAGCTGAGGCTTGGTGAAAGAGGACGAAGCCAGGCAAGAAACAGGGGGTTGGGCAGTGAGGAATGTAAGGGAAGTAGGGGGGATGCTGCAGGCACAGGGAGCAGCACCTGCACAGCTACAGGGAACTGAAAACAATTTCAGTCTGCCACAAAGTTGTGAGTTGGCGAATGACAGAAGGCTGGAGGCAGGACTGTGGTGGGCAGTCCTGTTTAAGAGATAGATTCATGAAAAATTTAGCACAAAAAGCTGGCAGAACTTGGACATGGAGCAGTAGGGGTAGAGGTAAAGAGATAAAGAAATAAAAGGTAAGAAGTCCAGGATGACTTGCAGAGCTCTGGCTTTCTGAGTCGGTGGTGGTATCGTGTGGAACAGGAGGAGAGAGGCCAAGAGGATGATGAGTTCAAGTTCAGACATGTGAAGTTTCTGGTGCCAGGGAATGTAATATGGAAATGGCTGCAGGCCCCTGGATACCCAATCAGAAGCTCAGGAAGATGACAGAGCCAGAGACCTGTATTTCCTTAATATTTGTGCTTTCTGTGGTACCTCTGTAGACAGTTTCCCCTCATTTGTATCTACTCTAAGATATCTTAAATGCCTGTGCTATACAATCTAGCAATTCCTCTTCTGGGTATATACCCAAAGGAAGTGCAGACAGAATAGTGAAGAGCTAGCTGCACTCCCATGTTGACTGCAGCCTTATTCACAATAGTCGAGATAAGGAAACAACCTAAGTACCTATCGACGGATGAATTGATAATGTGGTGTGTGTATATATATGCATATATTGTGTATTTTATATATATTTATATGTATATAATGAAATATTATTCAGCCATAATAAGAAAAAGGATATGCCATTTGTGACAGCATGGAAGGACCTTGAGCACATCATGTTAAGGGAGAGAAGTCAGAAAGAGAAAAGCAAGTACTGCATGTGAAATCGCTTACATGTGAAATCTGAAGAAGCCAAGCTCATAAAAACAGAGAGTAAAATGGTGGTTGCGGTTGACGGGCTAGGACAGATGTTGTTTAAGGGTAAAAACTTATAATGAGTAGCAAACACACTCTAGAGATCTAGTAAGCAGTACAGTGAATACGGACAACAATATTGTTTTATAATCATCAAACTTGCTAAGAGACTAGAGCTTGATTCTAATCACTAAAAAGAAAGGAAATTATGTAACACGATAGAGGTGCTACTCATCACTGCAATGGTCATCATATTATGATATATAAATGCAACAAATTAACACGTTGTACACCTTAGATTTACACAGTTATATGTCAAATACATTTCAATTAAAAACATTTTTTTAATATGTGTTTTTTTCAGCTTATTCACAGGAGCCTCTGGCATGAGGAGGGGTGGGAAAGACCCCAGATGAAAAATGGTCTGGAAGGCAAAGACAAAGAACGTACTGCTGAGGGGGATGGGAGGCACCGGAGAAGCAAGACAAGCCGGAGGACGCGTCGTGTCGGGAGCTGTGGAGGGAAGCACAGCCTACCCAGAGGAGCGTGTGCCATCTTGAACGGTCAGGAAGTGAAGGAGCGCCCAGCTGAATATCACAGAATCAGAGGAAAAGACAAGCGCAGATAGTAAGGTAGAAAAGGACCTGGACTCCAGATATGAGAGGCATGTTACCCAGACAGAAGCTCCCAACACTGGGATCGCTGAGGATCCAGCTGGCTTCTGAATCCTCTCTCCGAAGTCACAAGAGCATCATTGATGTCCTCCTGTGCATCTGCTGAGCACTGTCTCCTGGGGTAAATATGTTACCTGTTTTCACACAAACAAGAATATCATATCTGCTGCCATTCTCCTGAGTAAGGTGAAGAAACCGAGTCACTTTAGCCCGGGAAGGAGCCCCCAGTCCATTCCCAATGGAGTTCAGGTTGGCCACCAATTGCACTCCCCCGCCAACACTCCCAACAGTCCCATGGGAGAGGAAGCTGTGGAGGGGAGAGGAGGGAGGGTGGGTTCCATTTCTCTGGCAGATGCTTAGTCGGGCTCTTCAGAAGGCAACCCTCACCCTGGGCTCCCACCAGCCCCCCTGCAGCCTTCCTCTCCAGCTGGACCTTGGCCGACCTTCTCTTCCCAGACCCCACCCTTACCCATGAAACACTCACACCAGCTGGTACCAACTCAGGGTCACGGATCTGTAAGGCCCATTCGGATCTGGCTGGTTCAAAACACCCAATCTCAGGGAAAAAATTAGTCTTCTCTCCAGCACACAAGCCTGGTGACCTACACTGCGCAATTCCATCAGAGACAAAAGCATCCTTACCTTCCAAGGTCAACACTACTCCACGCCAAGGCCACTAAACACACATCCAAGCAACAGATTTTTACAAAATCCTGAACAGCCGTCTTTCCAGAACTCTGAGGCAAGCGGCCCTGGGGCTGCCAACCAGACTTCCTTCCTTGGCCCCAGCATTGACTACAAACCTTGTCTCAGTTCAGCAGTTGGCCGGAAATGCCAAGCTGCTTTAGCGCCCGAGTTCCCAGACAAGCCGCATTGCTGAGGATCAGGGGAGGCTGGAGCAGGTCTGGGCGCTGGAGCAGGGAGCAGTGGAGGACAACCCAGCCAGGGCTGAGAACAGCCAGAATGGGTGGGGCTGCTGGGTGAGGTGTTCTTGCTGTTGTGTGGGGTGCATTTGGGAAGCCCCATACCTTGATGGCCAAGACAGCTGCCCACCGGTACTCAGGCCAGGGTCTTGACCTCCCTCCACAATCTCAGTTCATCTTCATAACAATCCTGCCAGTGGGTTTATTCTATATTTTACAGAGCAAAGGTGCTCAAAGCCATTCCTCCAGGAAGTCGCCCCCTGAGGTTCAAAGTGAAGCCGACGTTCTTTCCTCCACTCTGCCTCCCCCACCACATCAGTCCTCTGAGTTCTACCTGGAAGGCTTTCTAATTTCTTTCGCTTTCTTTCTTCTTTATGCCTATACATCAGCACTTTTTCTTCGTGTAAAATTGTCTGAGATGTTAAGAAATCGGGTAGTTCAACAAATCAACCCTATTTTGAGAGAAGACCACGGATGAACAGTAGCATCACGAGAAGGGGAACTTTTGTCTGTTTTGTTCACTTCGGATTGTCAGTGTCTAAGACAGTGACCGGCACATGCTGACATAGAGAAGGCACCCAATCAGCGTTTGCTGAACAAACACCCTCCTAGGTTTCAGATTCTTGCAAAGACATCATGGTTCCTGGTCAATCCCCTTCCTAAAAACAAGGCAAGGTTTCAAGCGCCCTCAGCTGGGCTAAAGCAGCCACATGACAGCCTAACTCAGATGTGTGCAGACACCAGTCCTCATGAGGCCAGCCTTCACTCAACAAACAGAAAGACATCCATCTGACTTCCCTTGTCCAGCCAGAAATGCCCCCTGCAACAGGGGGAATCCTGGGAGGAAACTGACAAGCCAGACCCCCTCTCAGTTACGTGTCAGCTCCTGAACAATTCCGAACAGTTATGGAACATTTCAAACACTTCCCACTAATTCTGCAGCAAATAGGCCCTTCCCACCCAGTCAGTGCTGCTGGCCTGGGCTCCCGACACGGGCTCCTAAGTCCCACCGCGAAATGACAAACAGATGGGCTCCCCCATGTCTCACAAAGCCCCTCAGCCAGATTCCCTGTAGGGGGTGCTGTGTCTAAAGACCCTGCAACACCAACTTATTTCCTTTAGAAGAGCAGACAGATTGCTCTGGCCCTCCTGAAACTGGACAGGCTCCCCTGGCCCCCATATTATTTCTGCTGACCTGCAGGAAAACCACAGCTAAGGAGCTGGGCCTCCCATCGGCTTGGGAATAGCCCCTAGACAGGAACAAATCAAGGTCCCTGTCTCAAGAAGCTTACAACTACTGTAAAAACCAAGACAGTTTTTAAACTGGTTTGAAAGTGTTTTAAATTTAATTAAAATTTAAAAAACTATATTTAAAATAATTTTGAATTTTCAATGAAATAAAGTGTTTAATTTTTTATTGTGAAATAATACATCTATAAAAAAAGCACCAAAAAGGCACTAACCTTGTTAACATACATGTATAGCCATCTAACCACCATGCAGATCAGGATATATAAAATAGTTCCAGCACCTCCAAAGATTCTCTCATATATCTCCCTCCTGGTCTATACTTCCCCAACAAGGTAACCATTTTTTTAATGTCAAGTATTAGTTTTGCCTGATTTTGAACTTCATATCACTAGAATTATGTCATACATATTCTTTTGAAGCTGGCTTCTTTCATTTAACGTATCTGTGAGATTCATTCATACTAAGTGTGTGTCAGTAGTCTGTTCTTTTACATTTCTGAGTGATATTCCATCATATAAATATATTACAATTTCTTTATCCATTTGCCAGTTGATGGAAACAACTAAGTTGCTTCCCAAATGGAACTATTATGAATGAAGTTGCCATAAACATTCTTGCACAAGCTTTTTTGTGGATGTGTGTACTCAAGGCTCTTGATATATAACTAGCAATAGATTGACATGGTCATAGGGTAGACGTATATTTAATTTCAGCAGACACTGCCTGTGAGAGTTCCAGCTGCACATATGACGTACCTTATTCTTTTTTTCTGGCCAAATAATATTCCATTGTCTAGACAGACTATGTTGTGTTTATGCATTCATCGGTCAATATACATTTGAGTTGTTTCTACTATTACTGTGAATTCTGCAGCTATGAGCATTCATGTACAGGTCTTTGTGTAGACATATGTTTTCATTTCTCTTAGGATATGCCTAGCAGTAGACTTTGGTGGGCCATGTGGTAAATCTGTGAGGAACTGCCTGACTGTTTTTCAAAGCAGCTGCACCATATTTTACAATCTCACCACCAATGAATGATGGTTCCAACTTCTCCACATCCTCACCAACAGCTGGTATTGTCAGTCTTTCTAAATTTTAGTCATTCTGGTAAGCGTTTAGTAGTATTTTATATATGACTGATCTGCGTTTTCCTATAAGCCCCTTTTCATACTCTATACTCTCCACCTCCAGCTCCGCTTATGCCCCACACACAGGGGGTAACAACCATCCACCTCACTGAGATTCACCAGACAAGAATAACTGCCTGGTTTTAATTCCTACAGGCTCTATTACAGAAGTGGGGGGTTGTTTCATTAACCATGATTTATGTTAAAACACAAATAGATTTTTTCAAAACCTTCCTTAGGAAATTCAGCTAATTACCCATCCAAAGAAATAGTCCAACACTGCTTCTGTCCTCAGTCATAACAGTAGTTGTTAGAAATAGGCAAATAAACATGAGGGGGAGTAATCAGGGAAGGCTTCCTGTGGAAGCAACTTCAAGGGCGACTTGAAGAACAGGTTAAATGAATAAACAGGGATACATTCTATGCAAGGGGAACATTGTGAAGGAAGACAGAAAGGAGACTCTGGGAATGCCAGGGCCAGGAAGGAGCCTCGCTTTGGCAGGAATGCTGCAGGTGGGGTGAGGGGCCAGGTAAAGTTGAAGGGTGTTATTAATGTGAGATCTATAAAGAGATTTTCATGTCACAGGTGCAGTTAGGGTTTTAGGATGGGAGTCAGTTGCCTTTTTTACGGGGAAGTTGCCAAAACAAAACACACAAAAAACCATGAGAGAGGTAAGAGACAGAAGAAAGACAAAAGATGCCATGGTTATGTCCACAGGGTGACACAAAAAACCCACCCAGGCCTAAAAGAGCCATTAGCCAACACCTGGTCCAGATAAGACCGGTCCAAGAGAGGTCATCCAGTTGGCCGATGGTCCCCTCTAAGCACTGTCATTCTTACACTCAGCGCTGCCAGCCCAGCCTCATCTTGTTTCAGAGAAGGATGAACAGACAGGAGAATAAAGGGAGAGGTCCTTGTGGTTCCTACAGGATCATGTGACTTCATTCTCAAACATCTCAATGGCTTCCCTTCGTTCTAAGGAAAACACAAAGGCCTGCAACCCCCACCCTGCCCCAACCTCAGCCTCACTACTCTCTCTCTATCACTAATCCCAGCTCCATGCTCTGGCCATCCGGGCATTCCTTCAGCTTCAGGAATGTGGCCCACATGCTCTCCCAACTGCATGGAAAGCTTCTCCCATCCCCTCACTTACTCTTCTTCATCCTTCAAATCTCAGCCTGTGTCAATTCTTTAGGGAAGCCTTCCCTTACATACCACTCCTTCTCTGAGTCCAGATCTATTTCCCAGGTCATATGTTCTCCTGGAAACCTGCTTCTTTACTCTTTAACATTCATCTCTGTTGCAATTACACCACCTCAGCTTGGTGTGTTTGATTAATGTCTGCATAAGAGCAGAAACCACATCCCTTTCTGCTCATTACCACATTCCAGTGTTTTGCACAGTGCCTGCCACATGAATGAATGAATGAATGAATGATCACAGAGAGTTTAGCAATAAGCAAAATCTGGCCTTACAGAGCCTCGTAAGACACCCAAAGACCTAGCAATTCTATGACCTGGCAGGAATCTGTACATGTTTTCCAAAAGGTATGTACGAAAATGTTCATGACAGCATTATCTGTAAGAGCCAGAAACTAAAACAAACCTAAATATCCATGAACAGTAAAATACATAAATAGATTGTGGTATGCTCATTTAATGGAATACTATACTGCAGTGAAAATTAACAAAGTACCATTATTGGTTACAACACAATGAATGGCACAAACATAACACTGAGCAAAAGAAAGTTAGACACAAAAGAGAATGTATTGGGCTTCCTAGGTGGCGCAGTGGTTAAGAATCTGCCTGCCAATGCAGGGGACCCAGGTTTGAGTCCTGCTCCAGGAAGATTCCACATGCCACAGAGCAACTAAGCCCGCACGCCACAACTACTGAGCCTGCGCTCTAGAGCCCGTGAGCCACAACTATTGAGCCCATGTGCTGCAACTACTGAAGCCCATGCGCCTCAAGCCCGTGCTCTGCAACAAGAGAAGCCACAGCAATGAGAAGCCCGTGCACCATAACAAAGAGTAACCCCCGCTCATCACAACTAGAGAAAGCCCATGTGTAGCAGCAGAGACCCAACACAGCCAATTAATTAATTAATTAATTAAAAAAAAAAAAAGAAGCGAGAACATACTGTATGATTCCAATTATGTGAAATTCAAAATCAGGCAAACTAAACTATGGTCAGAATGGTCAAAATGGTAATGATCTTTGAAGGGAAAGGGGCAAAGGGGCTCCTGGGGTACTGGTAATGTTCTGTTTCTTGATCTGGTGCGAGTTTTTAGGGATGTGTTCATTGCATGAAATCCATCGAATGTTCACCTACTATAGTGTAAAAAGTGTACAGAACACCATGGAAGGACAACTCCTTCATTAGTTGGTGTTGGATCTCAACAAACCAAGAGGCTGTTTGGGCGGTTGTGGAGCACAGCCTCCAGGGCTGCTGGTGTGTCTCTGTGCTCCCAACATATGCAGGCACTTGCAGCCACTGCGTTCCTCTCTGTCATCTGGGTTGGCTCTTCCATTTTTGTTAAAGATGGGGGTAAAGGTTTAAACTTGCTCTCACAAGAAATGCAAAATGGAAACAGTATTATTGTTGAGCGACCTAATCCAAAAATGTATGAAATGTAATGCAAAAAATAAAACACAACACTTTCTCCTTTACAGCTGTAAATGTGTTGACAAACACAAATAGCGTGTGATCTGCAAAAGGAGCAAGTAATGGAATTCAGTGCGAATTGGGTATATTTTGTGCAAACTGCACTGTAGAGAAGCAAGCAAGTGACAAAATGTAATCTGGGCAAGTGGATTTCGATCTCTTTAACTTTCCTAAGAACTGCATTATGATCTTCTTGGTTTAAGCAACTTCTTCCCAAATCCTATGGTTACGAAGAAGTTGAGACTTTGTAATCCTAAATGCATGTTATTTAGTATTTGCTGCCAAAAGATTGAGTTTCATCCTCTCTGGGTCTGAAAGTGTGAATGTTTTGTGCAAATGCATTTGTGCCCTGAGGCAGACCAGCTGGCCCGGGGAAGGGACAGGTTTGCCCACAGCCCAGTTAATCAGCAGTCAGGACAAAGGGTAGGGAGTAGTGTTTCCTTTGTGATACTGTGATTTATAATAAGAAATATATATATTTGGTCTTCATCTGGCACAGAGCTCCTAAAACTCTTGGAATTTCCTGCGGTGAGGGTGATAAAAGGTGTCCTTTGTTATGCTAATATGGTGGGTTTTGGTGAAGGCACCTACGGAGGGGGACTGATTGCTAGGAGAACTAACCACAAGATTGGAGGGCTGGGACCTCCCAGGAGGGAAGAAGAGCTCGAGGTTGAATTACCTATGGCCGATGAATTAATCAATCGGGCCTATGTGATGAAGCCTCCATCCAAAAAGGACAGGGTTTGGAGAGCTTCCAGGCTGGTGAACACACCAAGAATCAGGGAAAGTGGCGGCCTGGAGAGGGCACAGACGCTCCGCACCCTTTCCCTGTACCTTGCTCTATGCATCTCTTCCATCTGGTCTGTGAGCTGCTGGAGACAATTAATCAAACCCAAGGAGGAGGTCGTTGGAACCTCCCATCTAGAGCCAGTTGTTTAGACGCACAGGTGAGAACCTGGCATCTAGAGGTGGGGGACAGGGTGAGGGGACCGTCTTGTGGAACTAAGCCCTTCACCTGTGGGATCTGACACTACCTCCAGGTAGTTAGAATTGTTAGAATTAACAGTGCTAATTTTAACAGTGTTAGAATTGAGTTGAAACTGTAAGGCACTCAGCTGGTACCAGAGAACCATACACACACGCCCCTACTGTGCTGAACCTTTAATACCCTAAGCTTGTGGCTAAATTCCTAAGCCTTTCACTCCCTGGGCTGAATAGGCAAGCATGAAACTGGCAATTCTAGGTAAATATCCCAAACTCCTACTAAGATGCATGTTAATTAGCAACTTTGCTGTGGGTCACTGTCCCGGGTTCTATGGGTGGCAGAAGGTGTTTATAGAAACTATGAAATCTAGAGATGATGGTAGACTGGTGAGGCAGAGAGGCACTCTCACACCTTGGATGGTTAATTTTTATCAAACTAAACAAGCATATTCCAGCAACCCTACTTATAGAAATATATCTTCCCAGTGGACTCATACACACATGCAAAGATTCATATGCCAGCATGCTCACTGCAGCCCTGCCAGTAATAGTAAAATATTGGAAACAAATCAATTATGGTAATTAGTACGGTGGGATACTAGTCAATCAAGACAAAAGCACAAGATGGTTTTCTATGGGCTCACAGGCAACAAATTCATCAGGGACATATTATTAAAGCTAAATTAAGGTGGCTAAATAGTATGTATATGTTACTTTTTGCATAAAAAAGGATATGCATATAGATACATGTTTTAATAAGTAGAGAAGAATATCTCTAGAAAGAGACCCAAGAAACCAAAGAGGGGAAACAGAGAAGTGAACAATGTCTCAGGAAGAAGGGAGACTTACTGATTGTTATATATCCCTTTGCACCATTTGCATTTTCATCACATGTATGCGATTTTTTTCAAATAATAAATTTAGTTTAGTTTTATTCACCAGAAAAATATACATACAGAATACAGAAACTTGATTTTTGCCCAAATCAATGTGAGTCAAAAAATAGCTTAGATATACAGCTTGTGAGTAGACATCAAAGCAAGTGGTGTTAGGAACGTCCCT
Source organism: Hippopotamus amphibius kiboko (assembly GCF_030028045.1). NCBI lineage: Eukaryota > Metazoa > Chordata > Mammalia > Artiodactyla > Hippopotamidae > Hippopotamus > Hippopotamus amphibius. The sequence goes on from NC_080190.1 coordinate 20,740,709, forward strand.
GGTGGTCCAGTGGTAAAGAATCCACCTTCCAACGTAGGGGATGTGGGTTCTAAGCCTGGTCAGGGAGCTAAGATCCCACATGCCACAGGGCAACTAAGCCTGTGTGCCACAACTACTGAGCTCCTGCGCCACAACTACAGAGCAACTAGAGAGAAGCCCACCTGCCACAACGAAAATCCTGCATGCAACAACTAAGACCTGACGCAGCCAAAACTATAAATAAATAAATAAATACACTGTTGTTGTTGTTTTTTTAAAGGTATTCTTATTAAAAAAAAAAAAAAAAGCAAGTGGTGCTATTTGGGGTATTTAGGGATGACTCCAAAAGCAAGTCAGCTCTGAGCAGGGGCCAGAAGGATACGATGAAATTACACACGCCCCCCCCAATACATATATATATATATATATATATATATATACAAAATCTCTGAAATATTTTATATCTTTGGTCTGCCTGTGAAAGAGCTCAACCCACTTTCCCTCCTGGCCTCAGGTATCTTGGTGTTATTGTTATATTCATTAAATATACGTCTCTCTAGGGACTAGTTAAGATCATACCTGTAAAGGCAGCTGGACTCCAGTTAAAGTCCGCCTTGGCCACTTACTCGCCATGTGTCATCAGGCAGATAACCCTTTCTGTCTTCTCATCTGTAAGGTGTAGAGAGTAACACTTCCTCATAGGGCCCACAGTGAAGGTTAAATGAGGTCCTGAAGGTAAACTTGCTCAGCCCAGTGCCCCGGCTGACCACCGGGCAAAGTTAGCGCTCAGCGATCACCATCACATTTCCCATTTGCCTCTCACTGAACCAGCCGCTCCTGAGGACAGTGGTGGTTAACCAGGAAGCATGCCTAAGCCGGCTTTCAAGACTTTGCCATTTGGCTTTCCAGTGGGGTAGGCAAGTGGGGCCTGGGAAGAGGTAAGGAGCACCACTGCCTCCCACCTCACCAAGGCAGAGAGGCAGGAAGGGACAAATATTCCCTGCCATAAATGTGCCTCGAAGGCCAGCTGAGGCCAGCCCACAGGGCAGACAGCCTGGCCTGGACTTCCCTCAGTGTAATGGCTGTGCTGGGCTGGGCAGGGGCCACTGTGGGGAAGATGCTAATGACAGAGCTACCTGAGAGGTGTTCCGGGCACATGCATAACTTCACCCCCTCCTCTCAGCAACCCTAGTTTACAAATGAGAAAACATCCACCATTACGATTTAAGATCACTACCCATCTCAGTGGGTTGGGGTCTAGGTATATTCAGGACCTGCTTGAAATGGGAATATGAAGGAATTTTTATATAAGATCCATGCCAAAGTTTTAACATCTTGGCTTATAGGATAAAATGAATTCACCCACAGCACTGAATAAGGTAAGCAAAAATGTAAAATTTGAAGCAGATGCAGATCCAGCTTTAATGCGGGGGGGGGGAGGAGATTAAACAGAGGAAATCATTCCCAATGACACCTGAAGTTCCAAAAATACTCGAAACCACATCTGAAAGTAAATGACTTAAAAATGACAAATATGTATGAGCTCCTGGAGCCAAGTCTTGAGTTCATTTCTAAACCAATAAGGCAATATTTCTGAACCAAATTTTCCCCTTCCAGTCTCTTCTCCTTTCCTCTTTCTTCTCCCACTATTTCACCATCCTTTTGCTCAATATCTCAAGAGTAAATCACAGCAACAAAGGAAACACAAAGCAATTTCTCTAAGGACACAGATAAGACCCACTTATCAAACTATGACATTATAAAAACCAAATCAATCAAGAAGAGATTTTTTAGGACTTCCCTGGGCAGTTCAGTGGTTAGGACTCTGCACTTCCGAAGAGATTTTTGGGTTAGCATGCTTCTTTCAAGTTCTTGCCCAAAGACCAATAATTCGAAACAGAATGAAAACTCTTAGTAAACAATGAAAATGATCTCTTCATCCAAAAGAAGGAAAGGGTTGATTGTAGTTTTATGACAAAAGGGAGGGAATGAATCTGGTGAATGTGGCTTAACAGTCCCAGATACACTGAAAAGACAAGGAAGACAGGTATAGCTAAATATCACACCCACACAAGCTGCTTAGCTGAAGTCACATGTGAGACTGCTCTTTTGAGAAAGCACTCCAGAAGGGAAACCAAATTACTGAGTATAAAGTATGTCCGTTACCTTGCTTTAGAGGCGATAACCTGTAACATGAGAGTGAAGGTAGCTGAGCAAGCAGTTCTTGATCATTCTGCAAAGTCATGGGTATCAGGCAGCCAGAAAATGCTGAGTCACAGAAGTGTGGGCAAAGTGTAGCCAGAGTGAAGTCAATATTTCTAGGGCTAAATGGAAACCCCAGACGAGATCCCCAGGGATTATACAAGAGGCTACACCCCTGATTTGCCATGACCTTAATCAAGGCACACACACCAAAGAGCCTGCCATGCAGGGGACTTCCCTGGTGGTCCAGTGGCTAAGACTCTGCACTCCCAATGCAGGGGGGCCCAGGCTGAACCCTGGTCAGGGAACTAAATCCCATATGCCGCAACTAAAGATCCCACATGCCACAACTAAGACCCATTGCAGCCAAATAAATAAATAAATATATTTTTTTTAAAAAGGGGCTTCCTAGGTGGCGCAAGTGGTTAAGACTCCACCTGCCAATGCAGGGGACACGGGTTTGAGCCCTGCTCCAGGAAGATCCCACATGCCACAACGGGGCAACTAAGTCCATGCACCACAACTATTGAGCCTGCGCTCTAGAGCCCGTAAGCCACAACTATTGAGCCCATGTGCCACAACTACTGAAGCCCATGCGCCTAGAGCCCGTGCTCCACAACAAGAGAAGCCACGGCAATGAGGAGCCCACACACCACAAAGAAGAGTAACCCCTGCTTGCCACAACTAGAGAAAGCCCATGCGCAGCAACGAAGACCCGACACAGCCAATAAATAAATTAATTAATTAATTTAGGGGGAAAAAAAAAGCCTGCCATGCATAAGCAACCCTACTCATAGTACCACAAATCACAGTGTTTGCCTCCTCGGCGTACCTGGAGATCTTTTGTCCAGAGGCAGCCTCCTCCAAAAGACACCCACCTGGGTAGACATTTGGAAGCCACGTGAGCAATCCTCTCATCCACACACCTGGCTCTGTGCTTCGTAGTTTCATTTCATAGTTCTGCTCATCCCTACACAAGAAGCATCCCCAGCAAGAGGTGAAGGGGGCGGGGGGGGGGCCACTGATTCTGCCCTAGAAGAAATGTCGGTGTGGGACAGGGCTGGACAGACTTGAGACACCATGAACCAAGCTCTGGAGCTAGAAGGCTGGAAAGAGATCCCAAGAATGGCTTCAAAAAAAACTCCATTTGCCAAAAAGGCTCTGTTTGTCAAGGGTGCATCACTTTAGAGCCTTACCAGCTTCCCTAAGTAAGTGGTGATGATGCTAGGAGACAGAAAGGGAGCAAAGAATCTTGACTGAGACAGGGTATCCAGCAGGGATCCTGGTACCCACAAGAACGGATTCCATAAGGAAAGTACTGACTCAAGAAAGGGAGTTTTCTGAGCCTGGTGAATAGCCCTGATAAGACAGGTAAATGAGTTTGGTTATTACTGATTTCAGGCCAGATCCTGCTGCCTGGGAAAGTCTACTAGGGTTTTCTGGGATCTATGACAGGGAACTAGGTATTGGGGGGAAGGGACTGCTGACGGTTCCAGGGTCAGAGGTTTCCAGCGAGGTCCTCAAGTCTCCCAGGCTCAGAAGACCAGGTTCTCACCCTTAACACCAGCTTGGTCTTAAGACCACAGAATTTCTGCTCTGGAATCCAACAATGGGGTGTCAGTGACCGGCAAGGACGGAGCTCAGTGTCAGGGATTTGCTTTCAGCCCAGAAGGCCCTTGGGCCCCAGGATGGAAAAATTAGTGTTTGGGAAAGAAAAGAAATTTAGGGAATGATTTCAGAGCCTACCAAAGAATGAACCCCAACTCTTGGGGGCAGTGTACTGAATGTGCCCTTGAAAACCCAGTGTTACCTTTGTCAGAAGTCGGGGTCGGTGGGCAAGTGACATTGCTTATACCTGGAGAAATGGAAGCTTCCCCGAAATTCTTAAAATAAATCTGAGAGAGGAGACTAGGGCAGAGATGCTTGTGAACATAAGAAATACTTCTTGCGGGACTTCCCTGGTGGTGCAGTGGTTAACAATCCACCTGCCATTGTAGGGCACAAGGGTTCGATCCCTGGTTCAGGCAGATCTCACATGCTGTAGAGCAACTAAGCTCGTGCGCCACAACTACCAAGCCTGAGCTCTAGAGCCTGAGAGCCACAACTACTGAGCCCGTGTGCCACAACTACTGAAGCCTGTGCACCTAGAGCCCATGCTCTGCAACAAGAGAAGCCACCGCACTAAGTCCACGCACCGCAATGAAGAGTAGCCCCCACTCTCCACAGTTAGAAAAAGCCCTCGTGCTGCAACGAAGACTCAACACAGCCAAAAAAAAAAAGAAGAAAGAAAGAAAAGAAATGCTTCTCACAGAAGAAGCACAGAGGGATCTGGAAAGAAATATGACTAACAGTGGGTCAGGGAAAGAAAGTCAGTGATAACTTCTCAAACACCAACAGCAGGGAGGAATAGGAAAAGGCAGACATAACCACCATTAAGAAGGTAAGCAAACAAAATTGCAAGATAGAAATACCGGCAGCTGCTGTGTAAAGGAAATACCCTAGAGAAAAGGCAGAAAGGGGTGGGGGGAGGAAGCAGTGAGGTAGGGAAAGACCGTCAGAATCAGCCATAAAGCATGATTATTAACTCATCAAAAGTGGCAGTTATTTGAGATACACTGTCCTTTTAGAAAAAACTGGTGGGAAGAAGATGGAGACAAGAAATGGCTCTAGATGTGATGAAGCTGCACAGGTGGGGTGAGATCTATCTTCCTGTGAGACTAAGAGGCATCTAACGCCAAGTGCAAAGGGTGAGAATTCACTGGGTGAGAAAAGACCAGATTTATACGTTAAGCCGTACATTTTGCAAATTCAGCTGAAGAGAACACCATACTTAGTATAAAACTAAGGAAAATTCCTGCAGAAGCCCTAGCCCTAAGGAAAGCAATCTGAGGTGGACAAAGAAAGGTAACTTTTACCTTTGGAAGCCATGCTACTGTAAAGATTTCTATCTTCACCAGCACATTCTCAGAAAAGTCTAAGGTCAGCCAGCCTAGACAGCAAAACAACGGGGAGAAAAGATACTATCTACAAATGCATAAGACAAAGGGCTGCTGAAAAATTGTTCTAAGGATCAGGAGGGCAGCACATAGGAAAATGACAGAATTGTAACTAAAGCAGACTTATGAATTCAGCTAAAAAGCACGGATTCCTAGATTTTTCAGAAAGATATGTGATATGACAGAGAAGATCTGTGGCCTGGGGAACAAGTGTAAGAAAATATGGAGAGGACATCACTGCTCTAACTAACACAGTTTCAACTTTTCCCTTCATCCATCCCACCCTTTCCCTGCTAGTCAAGAAATCAAATGAGATACCTCTCTTCCTTCTTTCATTCTCTCAAGGAAAGGAATAAAGCAGGGAGACCAGCAGCTTCTTGGCTTGCTTGTCTGTGCTGTGTCTGAGTTTGAGGAAGGTGAAAGGAAAGTAGGAAGGAGCCTGGCTATTTTCCAGCAGAGATAATAACCAGCTCCTGAATATTGAGAACTGGCTGCACTCAAAGTAAATGAAGTAACTTCATGCCTAAAACTTCCCTTAGTCACTGAATGAAATACTGGGGTCCTTAGCGACAACTCAACACAAAGCATGTATGTTACACTTTAAAGGTTTACTGGGACATTATGGGGCAACCCATCCTACACACCCACCCTAAGCAGGATGTGTGGGGCGGAGGGGAGGGACTGGCACATCAGGTACAAGTGTGGGGAGGGAGGAAGAAACTAGAAAGGATGCCTCCCTTCTCCTTTCCTCCTGTTTCCCTGCCTGCTGGCCTCGGGCACGCGATGTTGCCCTTGCATTTGCTGCTAAATAGGAAGAGGGAAGAAAGGGGAAGCAGGCACTGAGCACAGGGTCCCAGGGCTCCTGCCCCCAGCTCAGGAATCGAAGACCGGAGGAGGGTGTCTCCATCCCACTGTGACGAGTGACGTGGCCCAAGGGCCAGCCACGGGCCACACACTCTGCCCCTTTTACAGATGAAGTTCTGAGCCCCTCAGAGCTTATTGAAAGTGCAGATGTACCAGCACAGCCAGAAGGGAACCCACCCTGGCTGAACCCAAAGTCCGCACAGCACTGCCTCCCCTTCCTCGGCTGGAGAAGGAGCGCTCAGGACCGAGCTGTGTTCCTTCTGCCAGAGGGCTTGCAGAAGGGGCGGGGGTGTTATGGAGTCAGACACCCAGGGAAGGGAGTGGGGTGGACAAGCCAGGGTTAACAAAGTTAAAATTGGAAGCCTTCAATTTGGATGCTCTTAAATCTTTGCGCAGAGGCTCTGCCTGGGTGCTGCTCTGTGAATGCACAACGGGGAGGAGGCCAGTCCTAGGAAACCATGTCAAACTCAGGACAAGCAACCACCTAGCTGCTGTGTCCCATCCAGGGAGCCACTCCTCCCAGGCAGCAAGCAGAGCTCAGAGCCAGCACAGGAGAGCGTCTGGCACCTGGGGCTACTCGAAAAGGAAAGGAAATGATGATAACATTCCCCAGAAAGAGGAGGTCAGCAGAGCATTACAACATCCTGCACGGGGCGCAGTCCCCCTGGGGCTGTGGGCACTGCAGCCGGCGTGCCAAGGCCAGTGTCTCCAAAGTAGGAATCAAGCCCTGGAGCCTCGAAGAGATGCCCCCACCCGGCTGTTATGACTGCATACGATCCGATGATCTGGGAGATTGCATCCCAGCTTCTACCCTCAAGGGGCTCAGAGCCTAGCAGAGAGAGAGATGCTAATCAAATTGTCAAAGAAATGTGAAGCTGTGACTGGATAAATGCTTCATAGGAAAGAGTGAAACGTGGGGGTGTGAGCCTCCACTGGGGTGAGAGTTGGGCTGAGAGTTGGGCTGAGAAGGAGGCAGTGGGGTTTCCCAGGAGAGAGGAGAGGTCAGGTGCCTGGAGCTGAAGGTACAGGTAGCAGGTAGCAGGAGGGAGATTTGAGAGCAACAAATACTGTTTTATAGACTATTTAGCTAATAATCTGGCAATTATTTAAAAAGGAAGAATGACTGTACCGTGAACTGCCTTCTCTGTATTCAAGGTACCTTCTCATACTAAATTCCTTACACACCTAACAAAATGCTTACGTTCTTCCTGTCACTGTGACAGCAGCAGCAATAACAGTGCAAAGTGTTGCTGTGAGCACTGATGTTCCACATCAGCTACCAGGATTACTAGTCTACCCTTTACCTGCTTGACCTCATGTGATTCTGACAACATCCAACTGGGCCCGGGAGCAATGAAGGAACCTGCCCAAGATCACGCACCCTGGCTGTGGCAGAGACGGGATCTGAACCCAGGCCTGCCTGGTTCGAGGCTGTGCACTTGAACCGCAGTGGCATGGCTCCAGGGATCAGCAGGAGGAGCTGACAGACACCCAGGACTGCCACCCTATCCCTACGGTCGGTCCTGAGTCCTGGAAACTCAGCAAGCCTCCTTTGACCTCACTGCCTCGCCTGTAAAATCAGGAGAATGACACCTACCTACCCACCTCATCGGGTTGTTGCGAAGTTCAAACAAGCACAGGTGAACCTCACAGGTTCAAAGCACCACATGAACAACAGGCCTGATTTTTTGGCAAAAACATACCCCATATTAACTTCAAATAGACAAGGTGAGTGACACCCTCACAAGACCAGACACAATCAAAAAGAAGCGAGAAAGAAGGAAAACTGAGGCCACTCCCCCTCACCTTGACCCTGGGGCATAAAAATGAGAGCCAACAGGAGTTCACCGATGTCTATCACATAGCAAGCGCTGTCTCTGTGTAGTAAAGAATCAAGCTTCGGGAGCTCCCTGGTGGAGCAGTGGGCGAGAATCCACCTGCCAATGCAGGAAACACGGGTTTGAGCCCTGGTCCGGGAAGATCCCACATGCTGTAGAGCAACTAAACCCGTGCGCCACAACTATTGAGCCTGCACTCTAGAGCCCATGAGCCACAACTACTGAAGCCCACGTGCCTAGAGCCTGTGCTCCACAACAAGAGGAGTCACCGCACTAAGAAGTCCACGCACTGCAATGAAGGGTAACCCCCGCTCGCCACGGCTAGAGAAAGCCTACACAGCAACAAAGACCCAGTGCAGAAAAAAAAAAGTGAGGATGGTCTTGGGGACCCCCAAACTTGCAACTGGGGACAGAAGTAAGGATAGGGTCTTCAGGACCTCCGAACTTTGTAGTCCTTCTGCATTGTCATTTCATTCACACATAAACCCAAAGAAATAGGTATTATCATTCCCACCTCACAAACAAGGAGACTGAGTAGCTGAGAGAGGCCATCACTTGCCCACGATCCCATATCCAGCAAAAGGAGACCTGGAGTTAATCACTAAGCTACAACATCAGTGAAACTCTCATCTGGGCACACGTGGTCCTGCTGCCACCTGCCAGACCACATCTCAGGCTACCCCAAGAGCTGCGGACCAGTGAATAGAGGGCTTCTCTATGAACAGCAGGCCATGCCGTGGGAGCATAAGGGGAGATCTTAGAAAGTGTTTTAGTATGAAAAAAACATACTATGCTGTATAGAGATGCTGGGTGGTATTGTGCCCTTCCCATTGCCACTTGGAGACACACCACCTAGGACAGACACACCACAGCAGCCCTGAAACCCAAACCTCAGCCCTTTCATGGTCAGAGTCACAGCAGCCCTGGGGAGCAGGAGCCTGGACAGAGTGATGCAATGCCTCCCAGGACAGGACATTCCACCAAGAGGCCGGTCGAGGGGCTGCGTCAGGGGAGCAGAGAGGAGGGTGCGCAGAGACAGGACTCTGGCAGGAGGGGGCAGACGGGGTGGCAACGGCGACACCGCTGCCGGCCAGCATGGGGAGGGGCAGGAAGGAGGCTGCATACACAGCAGATTCCCCCCCAGCGCCAAGACCAAGCTGTGCCTGTCAATCCTGCCTCCGCGTCTCAGGAAACCTGGCATGGCCAATGCCCTCAGCCTCCTACACACATGCCACCCCAGCTCTGTGCCGTAAAATTAGCTTTACAAGAGCAATAGATTTAACACTGTCCCCCAAAAAACAGTTCTGTGGGCTCTTCAGCCCCCAAAATACACAACCAAGCAGGATGTCGTACCTAAACTCCAGATTCATGTGCTTTGTATATATATGTTTAAAAGTCTGTTCCTATGCCGTTGTTTTCTGCTTTATTTTATGCATGTATACAAGGACAGAAGAAAAATCTGGTCGATCAGATTACCCTGCTTTTGCTTTATCCTTGGGGTTCAAGAACCTACAATAAATAATATCTCATCATAAGAAACATTTAGATAATGATATTTTTAAGGAGAAAGATTTTTGACATAGAAATAACTGAGAATCAGTATTAATAATAGTAGTATGAATTACCATCTGGGATTTAAAAAACACCCTTCAGGAGATAGGCTCTGAAACAGGTGTTATTACCCTCCAGCCCCATGGGAGTCGATGGATGGGTTTCATAAAATCCATGAAATTGAAATTGTCTGCAAAATCACATGGGTGTGCGCCCAAGAGTAATTTTTCTGAGGTGAAAGTCCAAAGCTTTCATCAGCTCTTTAAAGGGATCTCTGACCCCAAAATGTTAGAGCTACTAGCACATTCAGGGCTGGTACATTCTCAGTCTCATTTACTCTCAAGACAACCCTGTGAATTAAACAAGTAAAGATTGAAATGAATGATTAAAGTGGAATGATTATTCCACTGAGCAGGAGGGAGAGGGCAGTGATGGTCCAAGTTCTCGAGGTGTGCCTGTCACTTTATCAGCAGCTCAGGACTTCTTTATCACAATCCACCTTTCAGGAACACGGTGGTCCAGACATTTCTCCAAAACAAAGACTTAACATTTCTTGCAGACAGAGACTGGGCTTCAGTCAGTGAACACCCAGCACATGCTAGGTGTGCGATCAAGGGCCAAAAGATCAAGTTCCTGGCGGGGGAGAAGCCGGGCACAGCCACACTAAACCAGGCACACGCACAGCGGGTGCTGGAAAAATGCTTTTCTGTGATCATGGTGACCCTGTCTTCCTTGCCTGCTGTTCTCACTCCTCAGATGATTCACACGCAGCAAAAATATCTGCTTTGGCTACAAAAAAAGAATGCACCCTCTCTTAGTCTGGAAATGCCAGGCTGCCCACAGGGAGACAATATGACTCGGCATAACGGTGGTGGCAGGGACCGGGCATAGCCCTGGGCGTTGCAAGGCCACTATTTGGGAGAAAAAGCCCAACAGTCAATGGACGGACGCTGGGCAGTCTGAATACTGACCCCTCTCTCCACTCACAACTGTAAGTGAGTCCATGATCCAATGACCCACAATCCATCTTCTGCCCTAGAAACAGAACTGAGGACACCCTGATGAGGCACTCCTGCAGAGCATCTAGGAAAGAGCTCCACACTCCCTCCTTAAACAAAGAAGTGGCGACTTCTGTAAAGCCACCTCAGTGTTACAGCTCCCAGCTTTGAGCTATTTCAGCTGGAGCAGGCTTGTAACCCGCAGGAACAACTTACATGCAGGAATGGGGAGTAGCTGCCAGTGGATCTCAATTTCCTTCTGGGTATGAAAACGGGCATGAGATAGCAGTGATGGATGTAGAACTTGGTGAATATATGAATACATCAACCAACCAACAAACAACGGCAAACTTTAAAGGGTGAATTTTACAGTATAGTGCATGACGTGTACTTCAGTAGAGCTGCTACCAACTGTAGGGTACCCACCTCCTTCCTCCCAGGGTTGCTGAGAGAATTACTGAGCCTGTTGCTGCATCATCCCTGGAAGCCGGATTCTGAGGCTCCTTTGTCAACAGTACTCCAGGTGGAATTAGTACCATCACCCTGGGCTCCCGGCTCCCTGAGGAGCAAAGCGAAGGATACACAGGGATAAGAGGATTGGTTCTGGGGCAGGATCTGAGATTGTGGGTGGTGGGGGAAAAGAAAGCACTTTAGCTTTATATGTGATGTTTTAATATTTTAAAGCGGAATGTATTCACATACTACTTGAGCAATTAAAATTAATTTTTAAAATGCCCACTACTATGTTTGAAATACCTTTTTCTAGTAATCATTTCAAATCATCTGTCCTAAAAGTCATTTAAATACTAATAGCAACTAAGATCCAGGAAGGCTCTGTAGAGCAAACACTGCCATCAAAAGAAATACAACTAAATTCATTGTTCCGAACCACTGACGACAGTCCTTCTCCCCCAACCCCCCAAAATTCACCAAAGGCAGAGAAAAGGACGTGGTCAGAGGTCAGAGAAAAGGACGTGGTCAGAGGTCGGAGAAAAGGACGTGGTCAGAGGTCGCAGCAGGAGCAGGTGCCCAATGGGAAACCCCCCTCCCCAAATGGGAGGGGAGACAGCACTCTGCCCCCCACATGCCTCATTCTGACATCTGAGGTCTTGGATGCACTTGAGCTGTAGGTGAGGTGGGGGCGGGGAGCTCTGGCATCAATTGCCCTGATCTGCTTATCACACCTATTTTTAGGCCTCCGTTTTATAGCTTGGTGAACTGAGAAGGTGTGGGGAGATCCAAATACCTGGCTACATTAAGATGTCTCATGAGAAGCAGAGAGACGCTTTCACAAGCAAAGCCAGAGTCAGAAGCCACAGGGTGTTTTTGAAGATGACACCAATTAGGGAGGCTGCTGAAGAGCTTGCTGATTTGCCCTTTGGTCATGTGCACAGGCCTGGTCTGGGCAGCGATGATTTACTGCTGGGAGGACTCTGCCTGCAAGGACCCAAACATGGGCAGACACACGCACGTACTGACCCCTCCTGTCCTGGCCGAGCCTACCTGAGCCCAGAGCCCACAGGAAACGGCGTTAACAAGAGCAAGCGTTCCCATGGCCCGCGTCCCCATGCTGACCAATGAGAAGGCAGTCCAGGTTCTAACAGCAGGCTCTGCCCTCAACAGGAAGAGTCCAGGTTGGACATTTCTACATCCATCCAACAAGTAAATGAGGGACTTGGATATGCCAGGCATTGCTCTGGGTGCCGGAGTTTCATTCGACAGGAAACAAAATCTCTCTTCTCAAGGAAATTACATTCCAAGTACACAGATAAAAATCGATAAAGGTATAATGTGCCAGGCATTAGTAAGCACTAAGAAAAAAGCTGAAAATGGAAAAAGTGCCTCTGGATAAGGTGACAGCTTAGCAGGTGCTCACATGAAGCAAGGGAGCAGGCACAGCAGGCATCTGGAAGGAGAGAGCTCTGGACAGCAGGCGCCAAGGCCCCAGGGCACTGGAGGAAGAGCAAGACACCCGGGGAGAGTGTCGGAGAGAAGACAGGAATGAAAGAGGAGGACTGAAGGTAAAAACCATGGAGGGTCTCACAGGCAAGACCTATGGATCCTATTCTGAGTCACCTGGGGAGGGTCTGGAGGGTTTCAAGCAGAGGAAGGAAGTGACTAGGCTTCATTTTAATGGTCCCTCTGACTGCTGTTGGAGAGCAGACTGTAGGAGGCAAGGGTGGGGAGGACACCGCGGTGACTGGGTGAGAGGCCCTGGTGGCCTGGCCCTGGTGGCGGCAGAGGAGGTGGGATCCACTAATGGGATCCACTGATGGATTAGATGTGGGGGAGAAAGATCAAAGTCCCAGATGACTTTAAGGTTTGAGGTCTGAGACTGTGTTTGAGTCTCAAAGTTACGGTGCAAACTGCATGCTAAGAGAGTAGACATGAGAAGAGTTTTGCTTTTCGAGGGTAGCAAGTAAGGTCCTGGGTACTCCCTGGAAGCAGCTAGTCACCCACCAGTGGCAGGAAGGACACAGGATTCCCAAACATTGTGCCCAAACTCCCTGGAATCAGAGAAACAACCCTGACAACACCACTGTGAAGGAAGGAGGCTTCAATGCAGGGCTTGGAAAGGTAGGAGGTTGGAGAGGGAGGCAGGACCCTTTTCATATTATCTCATTCAACTGTCGGGAGGTACGAATATCTTCATTTACAGATGAGGGTGACAGTGCTGGATGAAACATCTAAAGTTTTAAAAAATGCCCACAGGAGAAATTCTTTATAATCCGGGATGGGAAAGGCCTTCCCAAGCATGATGCAAAACTCAGAAGCCAAAAGAAAAAGACTGACAGATTTGAATTCACAAAAATGTAAAATGTCTGCATGATCAAAGATAAAAAGACAAAACTGAAAACTACACACACAGCCCCCAAGATGCAAAAAACGAAAACAAACTCAAACCCATTTGTAAGCAAAACTAAAAGCAATACCTATGAGAAAACGTTTACAACATCAGTAACATAGCGTTATTTACAACGTGCAAAGAATTTATTCAAATCAATAAGAAAAAGTCAAAGAACCACATTTTTAACAAGCAAAAACTGCGGATATCAACTAACACAAAGGAGAAATTCAGAACCCCTTTGAAAGGATGCTCACCTCCCCAGGCGTTCAGAGGAATTCATGAGAACAAGGACCTCGTGTTTTCACTTTGGGAATTAGGAAAACTGAAGGGTCCTCACTTTCGGTGTTGGGGAGGGGGTGGGAAACATTCTACTTTGAATAATCAGTCCAGCCTTTCTGGAACATGATTTGACAGAACCTGTTAAAACATTTCACGTGCATGTCCTACGACTCAGCCATTCTACGAGCAGGCTCTACCTACAGATATATCTCCATATGTATGCAAGAAAACATGTCAAACTATTCACTGCAGCAGTGCTGTAACGGAAAGAAAAAGGCATAACAGTAACAAATGTCCATCAGCATGGGATTATTTAAGCAAATTATCCATGCTATCAAATACAATGAAGTCTTTTAAAAAAGAATGAAGTAGGGACTTCCTAGGTGGCACAGTGGTTAAGAATCTGCCTGCCAATGCAGAGGACACGGGTTCGAGCCCTGCTCTGGGAAGATTCCACATGCCATGGAGCAACTAAGCCCATGCACCACAACTATTGAGCCTGTGCTCTAGAGCCCGTGAGCCACAACTATTGAGCCCATGTGCCACAACTACTGAAGCCCATGCACCTAGAGCCCGTGCTCGGCAACAAAAGAAGCCACCACAATGAGAAGCCTGCACACCACAATGAAGAGTAGCTCCCCCACCGCCTGCTCACAGCAACTAGAGAAAGCCCGTGTGCAACAATGACAACCCAACAGAGCCAATAAGTAAATAAATACATTTATTTAAAAAAAAAAAAAAGAATGAAGTAGAACTACACATATTAGCATTAGTGTTCAAAAAAAACTGAGAAAAGTTACAGAACAATATACATAAAATGTATGTTAAAAAATAAAACACAAATTATATGTGTGTGTGTGTGTGTGTGTATATATATATAGATGTAAATGCAAAGAAAAAAAGCTAGAAGTTCCCAGCAGTTAGACTTTGGGAGAGGGGATTCATATTGGGCAGGGGTGGGGAAGAATGGAGCCCCCCACTTATCACTCAACTCCTCTATGGAAACACTAAGCTGTTTGAATGTTTCTAATTAGGAATTCATATTGCTTATACATATTTTTAAAAACTAGAGAATGATGATACTTGTTCAAACTCTTTTAAATGCACACAACAGAAACCCAACCTAAAGTCACTGAAACAAAGAGAAGGTGATGGAACTTGGGAAGCTGGAGTGGCACTGACCCCAGGCCTCCTTCGTGCAGGGGCTGAGACAGCGTGGCCAAGCCTCTGGCTGTTGCCCCAGCTCTCACTTTACTTATCCCCCAGTTCCTCATCATTCACAGAAGGTATCACCACGTGGCAGACAAGAGGGCTGCCTGAAGCTCCAACACACATCCTCTCTGCAGAGCAGCCCTAGTGCAAAAGGAACTGTTTCTCTCCATTGATTAGTCCCAGGCGAAACGCTGATGGGGCTTACTTGACAATGGAGTACTTTGGGTCACCTGCCCACTCCAGTGAGTGAGGAAGCCCCTTTGCCAGATTCCATGATTCACAGCCCCCTTGGACCATGTGGAATGAATGGGTGAGGCATGTCCCCAAAGGAACCCAAACCAGAAGAAGAGGGATGGGAAAGTATGATAGGCAGACCAAGCAACAGACAACACAATCCATGACAGAGCAGAAACGAACGAGATCTGAAATTACCACCCAATGTTGCACAGCAAGTCAATGGCCAGGGGATGCCAATCTCAGTAAGCCCTGTGTGTATGAAGGGGATGCTGGGAGCCTGTCATCCAAGAACTCAAGTAAACCCACCACATTCATTAAAGTTCCCTCAAGATTATTACCCTTAGAACAAAATGAAATTAGTACAGATAGACTTTTGCTGGAGAAAGAGAAGTAAAGGGCGAGAGAGGGCGGTAGAATATTTATGAGCTAAATATTTATGAGGGAAAAAGATAAGATGGGTCCCAAAAAACTCTGAAAGAATAGGAAAGAATGAGGGTGTAGTGAATTAAATATAAAGACTGTTCCTCAGGACCATCTCATCATTTATTAAACACTGCGTTGTGTACTGTGGAAGGAGCTGTGTAAAGAGAATGGAGTAGGTATACCACTGCTCCGTCCCCAGAAGCTTGCATTGAAGATGGCCACACTGATGCAAGTGACCATCATGGGATACACAGACAAGACAAACATGACATCAGTACAGCCAACCAGCTTTTATTTATGCAGAATCCAAATGCATAAGGAAGAAAACTCGGCCAACAGATAGTTTAAAATACAGGAAGGATAACAGGCACAGCTGTAAATTCAAGTTTTCCACACTGTTTAACCCTTTTACTCCCATACTCCAGCCATTTATTCAACAAATATTTGCTTACTCAAATACCCACTGCCTTCTGAAATCCTGACCACTCCGGTGCTTCATCTAAGTTAGGACATAATCTACATCTTGCATTACTGAATCAACCAGCTTACCCCAATCCCAAACCACACTCTTTCAATGGTGGTTGAACGTATAAAGGTAGACAATGCATGTTTTAATTACACTGACTACTGCGTAATTCAGACTGTCTTCACCCAGGCCTGGAGAGCAAGAGAAGCCGCACTCTGGTGCTCGGGCAGGGGATGTTGCTGCAGTCCTAGCCCTTGTTCCATGGTAGGAAATAAGGTTAGACCTTGCCTTGGATAGAGGGATCTGGGCCTGCTCTAACCACTCTCCTGTGAGCAGGAAAGGGAAAAGATAGATACTGTCACACAGAGGATGCCTAAACTACTTATTACTAGTCTTTTCCAAACTGGGCAATTAGCAATGTATATTTCATTCTTCTTACTTATGTCCGACCCCTTTTACAAATAAAAGATGAGTCTCATTTTACAAATGAGACTTCCAGAGACAACTTTGCTTCAAGTCAATGAAAGAACAGAGAACGTAATAAAAAGCTTGTGTAGAGACGCCCAGTGCTCACCCTTATCTGGTTCTGTTCTTCTGGCACAAGGGAGGATTACACTTCCAGGCCCTCCTGCAGTTAGGTGGGCCGACATGATTAGTTATGGCCAATGGGCTGCAAGTAGCAGTGATGCCAAGTCCAGGCGGAAGCACTTAATTGCTGGTGTGAGGCCCTGCAGCCCTCTCTCCTGTCTCAGTAACCACGAAGGCCATGTGTTCCAGTTCGTGAAGCTATCAGGTGGTGAAGGCCTGCCATCCAGGGGCCCTGAGGGACTGTATAGAGCAGCCCTTCCAATGTTTGCCCCACTAACCACGTAGGACATGGAAGTGAGTGAAAAATAAATTTTCATTATGAATTTTGTGGCTGTAGCGTAAGTCTACTAGAACGTAATAAAAAAGCTGTTAGGCTACTGGAAGGCTAAGATACGTACACAAATAAGTAAAATCACAACAAAGGAAGGCTGACATGGGCCTGGTCTATCAAAAGTACTAGAACGATGTCTGGCAAAGGCACGAATGAAGGACTGACATAAAAGTGGTATTGACAATGTGATGATGAGAGACTAAGAGTAGGAAACATGTACTTACATTTGGGAGTTACTTAGTAAAGCGTGATGGTGCAGAGGAAATATAAATATTAACATAAATATGGAAAAAACCTGCTAGATTATGAATATGTTTTTTAAGTGCATCTAGGAAGGTCCCTACCACAAGGGTAACCCTTTTTCTCTGAGCCATCCCTCCATCAGGAACCTGAGGACCAGGTGGTGACTCAAGCCAGCTGGAGCCCCCTTCCCTGACCTGCCGGGTCTCCAACCAGGCCACCTAATGGAAAACAATTCTTCTCCCTCCTCACTGAGACGTATGTTGGAAGACAGGCTATGTTGCTCCTCCTCAAGAATTCCACGGGGCTGGAGACCCCTGGGAGGGCTCCCAGCCTGGTACTCTATCTGCCGCTCCCACTGGTGGCTCCCATCGGTCACAGGGTACCCACAGCTCCCAGTGACTACTCCTACGCTCTGGGGGCAGCAGCTCTTTCTGACAGTGGCCAGCAGCTCTCAGCAGCAGGCTCTCAACGATCCTGGCGGCAAAAGCTCTTGCTCTCAAGCAAAGTGATCTTCCAGGGGTGCCTTGGGTTGGCCGCTCTTGGAGTCCTCAGTGTCTTGCCCAACCAGCAGCTCTAGGACAGCTAGCCCAGCAGGCCTCCAAGCACTGCAAAGCACCACCTCACATAAGACCGTGCTAGGCCAGCCTTCCTTGTTGCAGCAGTGGTACTGGAGACACATCTGCCAATGAACTCCTCCTTTACAAAATCTTTTCACTGCCCTCCAAGGACTTCAGATATAGTTACATTTCTAGCTGCCCAGCATGGGCAAGACCCAAGCTCATGAGCCTCTTGAATCAGGGAACACTCTATCTCCCTTAAGAGGAGATATCTCCTTCTATTCCTTAATCCCAAGTGTGCCAAGGCTCAAGTGTCTACTCGGTGAGTTTGGCCGAAGTCCGAATTCCTCCTCCCGCAAACCATCCGCAGGATCAGGTCACCTCTGAGACTAACCTCAGGCACAGACCTGCTTTCCCCAGGTCCTCACCGTAGATGGGTAAGCTCCACCCTTGGGCTATTCCTGGGTTATGGTCCTCTGGGATAAGCATCTCCTAGGGATTAATAATACACCAAAATATCATCAATTCTCCCAAGCAAGTATTTCTTACTGTTTCCAACCAGCCTAACAAGACAGCCCTTTGGAAAATACCCTGGCACAGGAATAAGGAGCCCTAGATTCTGATCCCACACTTGCCACTCAGTAGCTGGCAAGCCTGAAGAAATAGCCACATCCCTAAGCCTCAGTTTCTTCATCTGTAAATTGGGGTTGGATGTGCTCTACCTACCTTAGGGAACGGTTGGTTGTGAGACTGGCATTAAATTGGTGAATGTGAAAGCTTTTTCAAAACACTACAAAAATGCTGAGTAGTATTAGTTCATTTATTCTTTAACTTGCAACAAATATATATAGTTAGGGCATTGCCTGGTTGTCCAGTGGTTAGGACTCTGCATTTTCACTGCAGGGGCCTGGGTTCAATCCCTGGTCAGGGAACTATGATCCCACAAGCTGCATGGCACGGCCAAAAATAAATAAATAAAACATCTATAAATTTTTTAAAAATACATATATTTAATTTTAAAAATTCCTTATCAGTGTCATAATTACTCAGATTACAGTACTAAATTATTAAATAACTACTCTGGCCCTTAAGTGTGCAAAGTATCACAAGGGACCCAGAGAGGTTTAAGGCCTGGTCCTTCTTTAGTGACTTACCTTCATCAGTGTTATAATCTAATTTAAAATATAAGTGGAGAGGACACAGGGCATCATCCCAGCCATGTCCCTCGCTTAACAGGGAGGGAAACTGAGGCCCAGAATGGTTAACTACTAAGCGACAGTAGCTACAATGCTAGCTAACACCTACTGCATGTTCCTCTGTGTCAAAGACTTGCTTAGGAGGACCTAGCAGCACCGTGGCCCAGCCAGGCCTGGAACCCAAGTGTCCAGACTGCTTGGCCAGGACGATTCCCATATACGTATAAACCCACTTCTGTGCATCTGCCCTGTCAGTCCAGCCTCTGTATCCACTACTTCTCTTTTGTGATTCTTATATTGAAAGTCCTGAAGGGCAGGAAAAAAAAAAAAAAGCAAGAACTGAGACAGTGGGCAGAACAAAAGAACATTACAGGAAGTAGCCCAGAGGAACCGAGGAGCTCAAAGAGGAAAGCAGAAACTCGAAATGTGGAAGCCAAAGTGAGGATGGCCAAAATGACTGAGAACCATTTTATGACACAATACAGAGCGTATAACCCATGTGCTGGGAACTACAGAAAAGGCAAAAGATTGTTGCTTCCAAACAGGAACCTATATTTGAGTCCAGGTGATAAAGTATACACCTATGGCATAACAGAAGAGTAATTTATTGAGGCCTTTAGAACAGTTAATTAGGCTCAGTCAATAAAGACTGAAGGGGTTTCCCTGGTGGCACAGTGGTTAAGAATCCACCTGCCAATACAGAGGACACGGATTCATGCCCTGGGCCGGGAAGATCCCACATGCTGCGGAGCAACTAAGCCCATGCACCACAACTACTGAGCCTGTGCTCTAGAGTCCACGAGCCACAACTACTGAGCCTGTGTGCCACAACTACTGAAGCCCACATGCCTAGAGCCCATGCTCCACAACAAGAGAAGCCACCACAATGAGGAGCCTGCACATCGCAATGGAGAGTAGCCCCCGCTCTCCACAACTAGAGAAAGCCTGTGTGCAGCAACAAAGACCCCATGCAGCCAAAAATAAATACTAAAATAAATCTTTTTTAAAAAATAAAACAGGGGCTTCCTAGGTGGCTCAGTGGTTGAGAATCCGCCTGCCAATGCAGGGGACATGGGCTCGATCCCTGCTCCAGGATGATCCCACATGCCGCGGAGCAACTAAGCCCGTGCACCCCAACTATTGAGCCTGTGCTTTAGAGCCCATGAGCCATGGCTATTGAGCCCATGTGCTGCAACTACTGAAGCCCACGCACCTAGAGCCTGTGCTCCACAACGGGAGAAGCCACGGCAGTGAGGAGCCCATGCACCACAACGAAGAGTAGCCCCCACTCACCATAACTAAAAAGAAAGCCCGCGCACAGCAAAAAAGACCCAACACAGCCAATAAAATAAATAAATAAATAAATACATTTATAAAAATAAAAATAAAAAAAACAAAGGCTGAAAAATTCTAGAAAGTCTTTTTATGCCATAATTGGACTATGACAGTAGCTACTAAATTGCAGTAGCCTTTAGTTTAAAAGGACCCATTTCTGTTCACAATTACTACTACTACTTCCGCATGTGTGCACATGTGCACGCGCGCGCGCGAACACACACAACGACCTCATCCGTGGTCTCTGGCCTCAGGGACATTCACAAAAGCCTCCCTCCCAAGCCACTCCTCTAGAAGAACCTTGGGAAATCCACCCCTTTCCAGGGGTGACATCTTTTCCTTCTGGGAACAGGAAGCACCAGCCCTTTTCCCCCAACCCTGAGAGGGAGGGAGGGGCCAGCCTCTCTTCAAGAAAACCGCATGCCCCCAAATGTGAGCTTCTCTTTCTCTCCTCAGCCCTCTCCTTGTTGGTGAAGTGGGCTCCACTGGGGTTGGAGGTTTGGCTGGGAGGCAGAGAACTGAAGGTAGAAAGCAGCTCTCAGGAGCCCCAATATTCAGTTATTCTCTAAACTCAGAACCAGGGGTGCTGTGAAGTGGGGATTAAAAACACTATTTAGGGGCTTCCTTGGTGGTGCAGTGGTTAAGAATCTGCCTGCCACTGCAGGGGACATGGGTTCGAGCCCTGGTCTGGGAAGATCCTACATATGGCAGAGCAACTAAGCCCGTGCGCCACAACTGCGGAGCCCATGCACCACAGCTACTGAAATCTGCACGCCTAGAGCCCGTGCTCCACAACAAGAGAAGCCACCTCAATGAGAAGCCCGTGCACCACAATGAAGAGCGGCCCCGCTCTCTGCAACTAGAGAAAGCCCGCACGCAGCAACAAAGACCCAACGCAGCCAAAAACAAAAATAAATAAATAATAAAATAAATCTTTGTTGTGAGGATTAACTGAGCCAACATGGGAAGTGCTTGGCCAGTGCCAAGCACACCGTGTCTGCTACAGCAGCGTTCGCCTCACTGGCCTCATCACTGGAGTCCTGGCTGCGTTTCCAGACTATTGGGGAAAAAATATAATGCTCAGCTTGACCACCAACCTGCCGTGCTAAAGACCACCTCAAATACAAAGCACGATGTTCAATACAGTCATACCCCAACTGCTGGTATCTGCTTTCACCCGTCAGCACAGATGTTAGTGTTCAAGAGATGGCAGATGTCACTAAGGTTCAAACAGCATGTAAGACACAGATCGAATTCTGTGGTTTTCACACTTCCTGCTTTTTAGCAATGCACACTTTCTTCATATGAAACAGTAGGTGAAAGACTAAAATATAATGCTGATGTGATTGAAGGAGTTCTGGGAAATGGGAGGGGCAGGAACCTAGAGGGGACCCTCACCCTACCCTGTCCCTCTGCAGCAGCCCCAGGGGCTCCAGGGGACACGAGTTAAAAAAAACAAACCAGCTGAATGGATCGAAGGTTACATTCTCTTAACCTCAGATGGGTTTTTATTCTGCTCTCCTGTGAGCCTTATAATTTTTGAAATTATAATTTATTTTTAAAAAGCACAGCATAGACCAAAGCATTTCTGCTCAGAGACAGAAAAACAGAAGATGACCCCCTGGTGTCAGGGCAGAACTTCCCCTCAGCACAGGGACTGGACAGAGGCTCGCTGGAGTGGGGGTTGTCCCAGACTGGCCTGCTGTCTGGTCCGGCGTTCCCAGCACGCCCGCAGGGTTGCCCTCTTGGAGGCAGGCGTCCAGCAGAACAACCAGGGCACCCCCTAGTTCTTTTACTCTCAATCAGGCATTTAATTCCTGGCCATTTCACAAGCAGCTGGAGTGCTTTAGCGGTGCCACCGTGCATAGCAGTGGGGTGAGATGTCAACAAGAATTTTGAGGCCAAAGCTGTTTATCTCACACTGAACCTGACCCCACATCAGAAGGACAGCCCTGTCCTGGTTCAAAGGCCAGCTGCAGCTCTGGCCAAAAGCAATACATTTCCAACCTGCTGTTAAACGGTGAGAGGAATATTTAAAACAAGAAAAACATACACAAGACTATAGCTGATACACACACACACACACACACACACACACGAAAAACCAAGAAACACAACAATTGATAGCCAAGGACTTAAAATGAAATAAGATTCCATCAGTGCCGCATGTAAAATTGGATAGCAGGCCCAGATTATCCCCAAGTTTACAAACATCCACTAAACATTTCTGCCAAAATAGTACCACCCACCTCAGTCACACTCGCTCCAAGCCATTTCTTGGCCCCTACTAACATTTCTGCGACTTCTGTGACCGCCCTGCAGGAATGGGAACCCAGCACCCTGACTCTGCAAGGCTGCCTGCCAGAATCAAAAAGAGCTGCTCCTCTTTTTAAAGCTACAACAAATGAACCGAGTTGGGGTTTTCTTAGCTTTATTGTTTCTCCCCCCTCCCCCATTACAAAAATAATTCCTGCCGGTCAAAAGTCAAATTTAGTGCCCTAAAACAGAAAAAGTGAAAATCCTCTGAAATCTCCAGCCTCCAGCAACAGCCACTATTAATAATCTGAGAAACATGAGTTTCATTTCACATATATACAACCTACATATTTTAATAGATCTTAGTAAAGAAATGGGATTTGGGTTTTATATCATATGCAACAAAATTAAAATGTTCAAAAACACAGCCTTATCCATCACTCAGAACTTTGAAAATAGTTAAGAAGAAAATGTATCTAAATGAAAGGTCATTCGCCCTTTATGGTCCTGGTCTTCACAAATTCATATTTAGGGAAAAAGAGCTGGTAAACATCTGGTTAGGATTAAGCAGGAAATTCAAAAGCCCATAACTAAAGGTGAGTTACCAGGTGGCTGAGTCATGGGACCAGCTACTTAAATTGCAGAGCCCAGTGTAAAATAAAAATGTCGGACCCCTTGGTCAAAAATTATTCAGAATTTCCAAACAGTGAGAAAGGAGCATTAAACCAAGCAAAAACCCTTCTAAGCATGGGGCCCTGTGTGACTGCACGTCACATGCCAGTGAAGCCGGCCCTGCCTATGCACATTAACTTAACCATATGATTACCAAATGTTTACTTTACTTTGTACTTTTGTCTTCAGATCTACCATGTTTGCCTTTAAGATCATTCATCCGATTTCTAAAAATGTTTACCATTCTCTAAGGAATGAATGAGAATAAGATGAATAAGGCCAGGAAGAATGTCAAAAAAAAAACACTATATTTATAGTTTGACCTTGATTAAGTTCTATGTTTTCTGATGTATTTTCCAGTCAAAATGAATTGGCTATGCAGCTAATATTGGAGAAACACAAAACATTCTAGAATATCAAGTTAGCAAAAATATTAAAAGCTCCATTTCACATTCAAAAATCTACATTTGAGATTATTTACAACATGAGATAATTTTCTAGGATAAATTTTGTAACACGCTTTCAGTTTCTTTAAAACAATAAGATATGCACTCCCTTCCCTATACTCCAATAAGCCATCACTAAACAGATCTCCCGTAAAAGCAAAGGAAAAGAAAACCTTACCACTTGGCAGATTAAACTGTTTAAAATTAAGAATTCTCTTTAGTCCTTTTAAAATGCAACAGGTTCATTTTACAACAAAAAAAAATTGCTACGTAAAAAAAATCACCCTAGTGCCTCCCTGGGTCATTTAAAGGTATTTCCATGTTTAATGTGAGCTGGGTCACGAATAAGAATAGCTTGGTCTTGAATGAATTGGGAGATTGGGATACCAAATTGTACGTTCTAAATATATGCAGTTTATTGTATGTTAACTGTATCTCAATAAAAGTTCTTAAAAAAAAAAAAGAATAGCTTGGTCTTGAATACATGATAAGAACACCAAGAATTCTTTCTCAACTTCTCTAAGAGGCTTACAAAAGCCAACCAAAGGCCTGGACCACATTCCTTGGCAATTATCAGTACGAGGAGGCGGCAGAAAAACAGGGGAAAAGCGGTCAGTAAAAGGCCTTGACCACACCCAAGCCTCTTCATTTAAGAGAAACAGCTGCAGAACCTCTTCTCTCCCCAGCAAAGGAGAATCACATGTGTTTCTGAGGGTTAAAACTTTTGATAGACAAGCTGGACACATCGTCCAGAGATTTCCCAACTTTCAGCCCAGGAGAGACCAGAATAGCTGTCCACACTCCAGCCCGAAGTCTGATGGATGCATCTTGGAACCCCAGGGAGTGTGTGCAGGCTTCTCCTGGGCTTCAGTAGAGTCACTCAGTGAACACTGTTTAACTGGAACTGCGACTTTTCCTGGGGGAACGTCAGAAAGAGGACAAAAGGGAGGCAAGTCTGTGACTGGCCAGCCTCAGCTCCCTTCTCAGGGTCCAGGGCCAGTCCCAGAGACACACAGATGTTGCCCGTTCTAGACAGAGGAGGGAAGACAACTCACATTTCTTAAGAACCTATTGTGCCCCAGAGCCCGTTCCAGGTGCTCTGTGCGGATTATAGAATTAACCTGCACAAAACCTCACCGTTTTGCAGATAAGGAAGCTGACGATAGCTAGTAAGGTAACTCCTCTAAGTCACAGGGCTACAAACAGGCAAGGCTGGGCTGCAGATTCTGCAAGTTCCAAACTCAAAACACTCCTGCTTTTCATCAGTGCTGAAACCCAATGTCGGGCTTGCCCAGTGCAGGCAATAAGGCAGCGCTTTGTCTCTAGAGAATTTAAAACAAAAACCACTAAAAGTCACCTGCTTTTTCTTATCACCAAGCATCAGCAATTCTAAACAATGTCAGTGAGAAGCTATTCCTCCTGGAAAGAGCATTTTGCTGGCTCAAGTTCTAAAATACCCCCACAGGTACTGTTGAGTTTGAGTAATATATATGTAAGCTTAGAATGAGCATATCTGCATTATTTATCCTTCGATAAATATTGTATTTACGTGAAAGGTAATTTAGACCGTTCCTAGGTTTGCAGTTGGCCCCCATCCACACAAACCAGACTCCTATTGATTTCAAAAATAAATTAATAATAGGTCAGAATCTTTTGATCCCACTTCAGACACAGTTCATGTCTCCAATCCCTGCAGTACACATAGTCCCGTGTTTAAACTGATTTAAAATAAACAGTGATAGCACAGTGATTGTAACAATGAAGAAACAACTTTAGTTATTTCAATGCAGTCACACTATGCGACCACTTGGAGCTTTTGATTGTGTTTAAAATTTAAAACAGTAGAACAGCAAATTGCAAGATGTGATAATTTTGCTTGGTAAGTGTAAATTTTAATTCACATGTGAAATATCTTACTAAATTTGAGTATGATCTTCAAACCTTAGATGTATTCTTTTTTCAATCCCTCATTGTTTACACACTAAAGAAAACAAGAAAATAATGACTACTGATTACATGGTTTTTACTGAAAATATTTTGTCATTCAGAGGATGGGAATGTGAAAAATTTATCTGCTCCAGGTGTGAGACATGTTAGGTGAGCTTTCACTGCACCCCATCAAACTGACTCCCCTCCACAGGAAGAACCAGCATCCTTCTGGTTTTCCAGGCCCTGGGAAAACCAGCATGTGACCTGGTCAGGAGTTCAACTCTTTTTTTTTTTTTATTTTTTTGGGGGGTACACCAGGTTCAATCATCTGTTTTTATACACATATCCCCGTATTCCCTCCCTTCCTTGACTACCCCCCACCTCGAGTCCCCCCCACCCTCCCTGCCCCAGTCCTCTAAGGCATCTTCCATCCTCGAGTTGGACTCCCTTTGTTATACAACTTCCCACTGACTATTTTACAGTTGGTAGTATATATATGTCTGTGCTACTCTCTCACTTCGTCTCAGTTTCCCCTTCACCCCCCGCCCCCTACCATACCTCGAGTTCTCCAGTCCATTCTCTGTATCTGCTTCCTTGTTCTTGTCACTGAGTTCATCAGTACCATTTTTAGATTCCGTATATGTGAGTTACCATACAATATTTGTCCTTCTCTTTCTGACTTACTTCACTCTGTATGACAGACTGTAGTTCTATCCACCTCATTACATATAGCTCCATCTCATCCCTTTTAATAGCTGAGTAATATTCCATTGTATATATATGCCACATCTTCTGTATCCATTCATTTGTTGATGGGCATTTAGGTTGCCTCCATGTCCTGGCTATTGTAAACATTTGTCCACAATGGTGAAATGTTAAATCCGGCTGGTTTTCCAGCAATGTCATGCTCCTCTTCTCTCTTGTAAGTGAAGAATGCCCTTATGGAGGAATTTATGATTCTACAATAATCTTTATCTTTGACCAAAACACGTATTTCATGCAAAATTGATGCTTTTCCTCAAATTCAAATATTTCCAATTTTTCTCAAATACAAGGCCATCAGGTTTCCAATTTCAAGCACTGGTGGCACCAACATTGACAACCCTTTCCCAAATCTCCACTCTCTCCCCATCCTGCACCTCCCACCTCTGCATCTGTCCACTGGGCTTTTTTAAACCATCCATAATCCGACAGCATACAATTTTTATATATGGGCTCTTATTTGCAACTACTCAATTCCCACACCCAAGATGAAACATTTCCTGAAGACAAGAATCATCACCATACTCTTGCCTGTCTCTTATATAGTCTTGGATACATTGTAAAAGTCAGTGGCCCATTTTAACTTATTTAACAAATACTAATACACTGCTTACTATAATTCAAAGAACTGAACATAACTTTATTGTTTGGAGGTACAAATTTAATAACAAAGTATTACACCTATTACAGTAGTAAACCTGAACACGTACCATAGGACCCAACTGCACTCTTGCACGTTCCTCCCAGAGAAATGAAAACTTATGTTCACACAACAACCTGTACACAAATGTTCATAGCAGCTTTACTTGCAACAGCCAAAAATTGGGAAAAGCCTAGATGTCCTTCACTGGGTGAATGGTTAAACAAAGAGGTACATCTATACCATGGAATACTATTCAGCAAGAAAAAGGAATGAACTATTGGTATACTCAAGAACTTGGGTCAGTCTTCAGAAAATTAATGCTGAGTGAATAAAAGCTAATCCCCCAAGGTTGAAAACTGTACAATTCCATTTATATAACATTCTTTTTTTTTTTCTTTTTCTTTTCCTTTAAGGCAGCTTGCAGGATTTTAGTTCCCTGACCAGAGATTGAATCCATGCCCCCTGTGGTGGAAGCCCAGAGTCCTAACCACTGGGCTGCCATGGAAGTCTCGAACATTCTTAAAATGACAAAATGTTAGAAATGGAGAACAGATTAGTCTTTGCTGGGGTTGCTGGAAAAGAAGGGGTGTGGGTACAGTCACAAAAGGGCAACAGGAAGGATCCTTGTGATGATGGAGCTGTTCAGTGTCTTGACTGTGGTGGTGCAAAGATGAACCCACACATGGGATAAAACTGTACAGAACTAAATGCATACACACACATGAGTACACATAACACTGGGGAAATCTAAACAAGACAAGTGGATTGCATCAATGTTAACATCCTGGTTGTGATACTGTGCTACAGTTTTGCAAAATGTTACCACTGGGGGAAACTAGATAAATGGAACATGGAACATGAGAACTCTCTTGTACTATTTTTTACAACTGCATCTGAATTTACAATCATCTCAGAAAAGTAGTAAGCCAACAAAAATATCTCAATTAATAAGATTTACTTATAAGGAGCTAATTGCCAGGTAACATTATAAGCACTTAAATGTTAACTCCTTGACTCCTTCTAACCATCATGGGTGGCATGAGTATTACTATTTCCATTTTACAGATGGAAAAACTGAAGTACAGAAAAGTTAAATAACTTGTCCGAAGGACACATAGCAAGTAACTTAACTGATGGAACTGATCCCAAGGCAGGCAATCAAGATCCAGAACTCTCCCCTCAGAGATCTCTGCATTTCACCCTCAAAGTTTGGGGACCGCCAAGCAGACTAGACCCTGAATGCTGACACTGGCTCTTCTCGAAGATTCCCCCAAACCCAGGCTGAAAGTTTGACAAATCCTTCCGACCATAAAGCCAACCATAAACTTCCCATGCTGTCAACTTTAAAAGAAGTAAACAGAATTATCAGATTCTGGTGTAAAAATCTTCCACCAGGTGAGAGGATGAAAACTTTTAACCCAAGAACAACTCACCACAGAGTAAAGTCTACTCTTCACTTTGTCACTTTTGCCAGCAGAGGCTGGAAAATGGAGAGGAGAGTTTGGCACATTTGGGAGCACATTTCAGGGAAAAAGTAAGGAGCCACAAAGAGCGAAATGCATCTGGGAGCAGATGAAAGGAGAAAGCTGAACAAGACCATGTAATTGCGTCAAGCCCCACACACCCTGGCCCCAGCTCTCGCAGCCCTGCTGCCCTGGCACCACACCATCGCTTTCCTAGCACTCTGGGAATGGCCCTCCGTGAGCTCCCCCACCTTATCCGCGTCAAGCCCACCAGCTCTTACACATGCGAGCCAATGAGGGCCCCGGGGATTGAAACCCAGAACCTATGTGGCATTCCAGAGTTGCAGGCCTATAGCAAGGCAATCTGGCTCAGAAGATTTTCAGATTATCAAGTGGGGAAGGCTGGAATGTCACGGCCTCTGTGGGTGGACATGGGGACACCCATCCAAAAGACAGCTACCATGAAACCGCAGTCTCCCTTTCCCACTGGAGCGGCACAGAGCTGGGGTATGAGCACGTACACGTGTGTGTGGACATGCACGCACGCGTACAAACCAAAATTATTTTAGCAGAGAAATCACTTCCCAAGATTCAATGCTAGAAAGGGCAAAGGGAGGGCGAAACTCAAACTTTTCAAAAGACAGACTCCCAACCAGAGGTCACTGTAACTTAACACTAATCGTGAGAGCTCTGGCTCAGAGTTCCCACTGGGTAAATGATGTGAACAGGCTGGTATGATGCACCATTCAGAAAAGAGGGAATGGGTACCAGACCATAGGGCCCAGACTTTATTGGTTTCTAAGGCGAGAGCCCGTAGACATTCTCAGGGGAGCCCTGGCTCATCAGGTGATGAAAATTAAGCCCAACTGTGAGCTCTGTGCTGGAAGAAACTAAGAGGAAATTAAGTTCTTCTCAATCCGTGATTTTGAGAAAGAACAATTGGAAATGGAGTTGAAAATGGGCACTAGGAAAACGGAGTCTCGGCTCACTCTGCCACAGATACCCCCAAATGATTCAGGTCCACGTCAGTTTTCACATTTAAAAAGCATTTCCTTTGCAACATGGATCCCACATTTTCTGCTCCCAGATAAGAGAGGGGTAAACAAAGAGCTCGTTCTGTTGCCCGCCCTCCACCCCCCACTTCCTGCTTTGGCTGTTGGCATGGAAGTACATGGTATTTGGGATCTGTGACAGCCACCCCGGGAAGAGGAGGCCACAGACATGAGAACAAGAACATCCCCGCGCATGTCAAGGTGGAGGGATGGAAAGACGCTTGTGTCCCTGAAGACCCTGCTGGACCATTAAAACCAACCCTGGACCACCTTCCTTCAGACTTCTTGTTAAGAAGATGATCAATGTCCCTCTGGTTTAACCCACTGTTTGTTGGGTTTTCTGTTGTCAGTCAAACATTTGATAATTGGTATAAAGCTCCCGTAATGATTTTGTCCAGCAACTGTATTACAGCTGTCAATGTCACATTCCCTAACTGGCGCATGGCTGAAACTTGGATGAAACCTGTAGATCTCTTTATCCTTGTATCTAAATCTGAAGCTCCCAAGTAACAGAATGCAGCACCTATAAACCTAGCCAGCCTTGTCACCTGGACATTGGGGATTAGTGCCAAAAGCACAACAAATAAACACAAAGACATGGAAGGGAGGGGGGAAAGGAGGGGGGAGGGAGGGGAGGGGGAAACAGGAAGGGGGAAGTATTGCATGGGGCGGGGGGAGAGACAGGAAACAAGTGCCCTTTAAGAAAGTGCATTATTTTTTTTTTTTGAGGGATGCCTTCATGCTTTGAAAATCAGCACTCTCTCAGTAAAAAGCCACTGTGTGCCTGATCTCCATCATCACAGAGCTCTGGAAAGGCCAGATGCCATCAGTGGAGCCTCTCAGCCACATGGTGCAGACGTGAATGACCGACAGGCTTCTTGCACTACCCGTGCATGACTTGGCGGGGCAAAGCATATTTTACATTAGCTTAGGTCCTGACATTCTATCATGTTCTCTGTCAAGAGGCCAAGTAGTTCTTGGAACCCTGCACACCAAGTGACATATAACAGAACCCTAGCAAATGAGATGGCTCTTTGCCAAGCGACCTTAAATTAAAGGCTCTGCTTACCTCTCCCACCTCCACCGCAGTGGTCTGGCTGCCTGGGCTGGGTGTAGAAGTCCACTAAAGAAAGGTCATCATCTTCTGCCAACATCTAAGGTACTTTTCAAGGAGGCAATTCAAGGTGTGGGGCTATTTGCAATCAGGCTGCCATTAGCAATCAGTATCACCAAGTGAGGAACTTAAAGTGGGACAGAGTGAGGTGCTCAGGCTCTCAATGGAGCACAGCTGGAGGAACAGCCACCAGAATGACACCTTCCCTTTCTAGCCACTTCAGTGAACCTGCTCCTGCCACCCCCCAGGGACACTCTGTCAGGCTGTAAGGGCAGAACCTCAAAGGCCACATCACATGACACTGCTCGGAATGCCTGCAGCCCGACGGCCAGCCGAAGTATCTGTCCCTCCATGCATGTGTCAATGCTCTCACAAGGACAAGAGGTCCTCAAAGACAGGCCGGATTCCTACCGGGCAACCGCCAGCAAGGGCCTCTCTCAGTGCTTTCCTCTCTGCCCCTCACCCCAGGTGCTTCCAACTGCAGCCTCTTCTTTTGGGGCTCCACTTATTTTCCCAAACCATCTCCTGTATTTAGTGGGTGCCTCTGTATGCTCAGAGCCATGCAGGGCATTATGCAGCCATGTCAGGAATTATAAGGCAAAGTCTTTGCTCACAGCGCATGCCTTTGTTTTTTTAATGTGAGGGAATCAATGACAGAGTCCATTGTTTAGTGGTATAAGAAATACACTGATAAGGAACTCAGAGGAGTGAGATATTACAGGAGGAAGGGATGGTCAGTGAAGACTTCTTGGAAGGAACTTGAGCAAATGCTTGAGGGATGGGTGAGAGCCAGACAGGGAGGAAAGAGAGAAGGGGATGGTGACAGCAGAAGTGGGACAGTTATAAGTCCCTGGGCTCAGGGACTAGGACACAGCCAGCACGGGTGGCACCTAAGGGGGTAGTGAGAAGAGAACTCACAAAGACGGGACGTGCCACACACCTGGTGAGCTTCAGCGCAAGCTAACAAACCACACATCATCTTTCTGCCCATGAACGTCTGTATTCCCAACACCCGGCATGAGCCCGATTCATAGTCTGTGCTCAGTAAATGCTGATGAATCAACAAATAAAAATGATTAAGTCCCCTCAGCCATGCTAGAGCCCTCAAACCAAGAAAGCAAATAATACCTAATGGCAGGGACTGCACACTCAAATGCCCCCGGGGCCAGGCAGACAACAAGCATATCCAAATAGAAGTGAGCAACGGGGGCAGTGGGAGCTACTGAAGAGGGGACCCCCATCTTCCAGGGGGACAGTCCCTACCCAACTGCAACCCAGCACTGCCGCCAAGGTATGTGATCCCCGTGTCACCAGATCTTTTGATTGTTATATGAAATCCCCCAATTTTTAAATGCCGGCAATAAATTAAAAAAAAAAACAAAACTGTGCAGGCCAAACAAAACATAATTTGGAGCCATATCCAGTCTGTTAGTGACCTTTGGCTATCCAGGATAAATTTTCTGTTCAAGAAGCTTATCATCAAAAAAAGTCCCCAATAAAATTCAATCTACAGTAACAGAGGTGAGAATGGGGTTTCCTTTGGGAGCAGGGGCCTGTGGACGAGAATGAGCACAGAGAGGCTAGAAATGTCCCATATTTTGATCTGGGTGGGGGGTTACAAGAGTTAGGACACATTTACCATATATTAACACATATATGCGGACTATAGAAAAATGGTACAAATCAACTGGGTGCAAGGCGGAAATAGAGACACAGATGCAGAGAACAAACATATGGACACCAACTGGGGAAAGTGGGGAGGGTTGGGGGGGGAATGAATTGGGAGATTGGGATACCAAACTGTATGCTCTAAATATATGCAGTTTATTATATGTTAACTGTATCTCAATAAAAAAAAAAAATTCATCGAGCTGCAAATTGAAGAGCTGTACCCTTTACTATATGTAGGCTATAACGCAATTTAAATATAGTGTCCCCAAAAGCTGAATAAAGCACTCACTAGAGTGTGCTTTCGGCAGTGCTGCTCCTTTCACCTAGAATCCCCTTCTGCTCCTCCCTCTTTGCACCCTGCTGCCACCCTACCTATCCAATAAGAGGTGACCCAGGTAGCAGTTCTTCCAGGAAGACTCTCCTACCCCAGGCTAGCCCAGGTCTGAGCTGGGCCCATCTGGCTGCTCCCAGACACAGCCCAGTGACTGTCATCTTCACGCCCCTCCCACCAGCACCTGTCACCTCCTTGTCTGACTCCTTGGGAGCTCCTGAGGTCCTGGAGACAGAGGTGTACACTGTTCGCTGGGGTCCAGGCCTAGCACACAGTGGGCATTCAGTAAGTGATAGCTCATCCTCCTTCTGGCAGTCAGCAAATAGAAGGATGCTTCCCAGCTCACCCTACCTCTATTTTCCTAGAAGACGTGAGATCTGCAGAAAAAAGCCAAGAGGCTAGCTGCTGCAACCTGGGCGAGAAGCTGTGGGGAGTTAAGAAACACGTGCGTGTAAGGATTTTAAACGTGATTCTCTTGCAACCGGAGGAAGTGAGTATGTGTAAGATTCTTAAATCACCTCTCTGGTTGAAGCACCCCTAGGCCAGTGGTGCTCAAACTTTAGTGAGCATCAGAATCACTGGAGGTTTTGTTAACAACAGATTCCTGGGCTCACCCCAGAGATACGGATCAGTAGGTCTGGAACAAGGTCTGAGAATTTTCATTCCTAACTAGCTCCCAAGTGATGCTGGTGCTATTGGTCCAGGGACCTCCCTGGGAGTGGCACCAGACAAGACCACAGCTGGGAAGTGTGGACCATCACGACTCATCAGTGTTCTTTCCTTTGCTCATTTAACAAACTTTCATTAAGTCTCTACCAGGAGCAAAGCCGTATAAAAGATGCAGACATAATTAGAACCACTTGTTGTCTTCTCACCTTTGGTCACCAGAAAATGGATTGCTACTCCTCTGTGCCCTTCACAAGATTTGCTGTTGAAGCAGAAAATGACACCAACTTTCAGCCACTCTCCAATGCTCAAATGGTCTCAGGTTCAAACTCCTGACTCTGAGAATCAAGTTTTCAAGGTCCACTCCCATTGGTGAACTCATCTGTTTCTCCAAATGTCTCCAATTAAATGAGTGATTTTCCTGGGTCTCCCTTCAATATATCACCTCCTTCATTTAACTGTAACCAGAGTTGATTATAGTTTTTCATACTCAGGGCTAGACACAGGGAACATGAATTTCCCTGGAGACCAAGCCAGCAAAGGGTTTCCAGAAGAGTCAGAGGGTGGAGGCAGCCTTCCAGCCTTCAGCACACTTCTCTGAAATAGCACCCTCTCCCTGTCCCAGGCAGGAGCCGCGTTCTGACATATTCAGTTACGAGTGAGTGCCTGGACGTTAAATCTAAATGGCCCACGGTATGCAATGCCCAGGCAGCATGCGGTTGGATTATTTATGCCCTCTGCACTTGTGGAAGCCGAGATTTAATTATTTATCCTGTGTCAGATTTCCAATCCTGGGCTTCCAGTCTGCAGATGAATAAAGCACCTCGGTTAAACTGCAGGGGGACTCTGGGTCACCACTCAGCAGGGGCCGGAAAACTTAGCAATTTCAGCACCCAGGGATATCATCTCACACTCTAAGGATGTCCTCACAAAATCTGACCATGTGTGGAAAAGTTTTAAGAACGCTTTGAAGCAACAACACCTGAAAAATGCAATTCTGTCCTCTCGAATACAATGTAACTCAAGAGGTAAAGGCACAACACTTGAACCTCAGACATGGTACTCTTGCTAAAATGTCTTTCCTGACACTCACCTGACTCGCAGCAGGAGGCCACTGGCCAGATTTACTCCGATTCCTTGGGTAGAGGGTATTTCAAAATTGTAGGAATTCTCAAGTTAAACACCAGTTCGCTTCTCATGGAGTGTGACTAAAATGCAAAACTAAGGCATGTTCTAACAGAACTAGTTGCCCTTTTATGGTAAGATCCAGTTTGTTGTTGTTGAAAGGCCATAGCTTGGAAATGACTATTTTAACCCAAACCATCATCAGCTCTTCACTTCAAGCAGAGCAACTCAGAATTCAAGCTTCAACTCTTCTCTGTCTCTCCCTGAATTAGTAGCTTGAATTCAATCTTTTGTTTCCGTGAAATGGTTAGTCTCATTTTGCCATATTTTCCTCTGTGGCAACAATATCACTTTTCACATATAATTCTGGAAGGTTTCCAAGGCCCTGCACAAATTTACCTACTGCTTCATCACAGTGCCTTTCCCCTTCCCCTTCAAGCGGCTACTCAAGTTTCCAACACAAGGGCCAACCCAACACCAGCTGAGATGACAGCACCTGGGAGTGGAGTCAGTTCATTAATAGGAACAGGACAAAAAGATTCTAGACTTTACTATTTGAATGGCAGAATCATCTTCTTTTTGAGGACCAACCCTGCCTTTTGGTTTTGGTTTTATCTCTTGGTTCCCTCAACACACAGGAAGTTGCCCTTTCTGTGTGCTTCTGCGTTTTGCATCATCCAGAGACCTATGGTTACAGCAGTGTTTGGTACATAGAGTTTGGCACATAGCAGGTGCTCAATAAACAACTCTGGATGAATGACTTTCTACCAGAAAACACGCAGCCTGAGGACCAGATGGAAGCACAGGGAAATGTCACAAAGCCCTCATGCCACACAGATGGGGGTTGCTTCTCTTGGCTCTGTCTGACCCAGTTACTGAAAAGAAATTTGAGAAATTTAAACTTAAGCCAAATATATCACTGGTTCATTCTGTTGTACCAATTAAATGGGCTAAAGATCATATAAAAACAAAGTCAGTTTATAAGAGTAAGAAAAAATTTTAGTCTATTCTGATATTGTACCAAAAACTCCACAGAAGCCCTGTAACCTAAACTGTAAGTAATTAATATGTTGGAAGATAATCTTATGTATACTTTTTCACCTTTAATGAGTCACATAACACACAGTATTTTATTAAATATCTGACAAAAATAGAATATATGTCAGTGATAATACTTACAACCCAAAAGCTCATATTCCTTTGGTACTTTACCTTGTAAAGAAACAGCATGTCATTTAAAATGAGAATCTCACTCAGGCAAGAAAGTAATAAAATCAAACAGACAGAAATAATTTGCTAAAAGTTCAGCTTTTAAATGGTCATAATTGAGATGGACAAATACCTAGCAACACACAATTTGCCAAAGCTGATCCATGAAGAAATAGAAAACCTGAGAAGACCAATAACCAGTAGGAGATTGAATCATTAAAACCTCCTAAAAAAGAAAATCCCAGGATGAAATAACTTCATTGGTGAATTCTACCAAACATTTAAAGAATTAACACCAATCCTTCTCAAACTATTCCCAAAAAAATGATGAGGATGGAACACTTCCTAACTCATTCTATGAGGCCAGCACAACCCTCATTCCAAAGACAGACAAAGATACTATAAGAAAAGAAAACTACAGACCAATATCCCTTGTGAATATTGATGCAAAATCCTCAGTAAAACACCAGCAAACCAAATTCAGCAGTATAATAAAAAATCATACACCATGACCAAATGGATTTAGTCCCAGGATACAAGAATGGTTCACCATACAAAAATCAATTAATGTAATATACCACATTAACAAAATAAAAGAAAAAAAAGGGATTATCTTAATTGATGCAGAAAAGTATCTGACAAAATTTGACACCTTTTCATGGTAAAAACAGTCAATAAACTACTAATAGAAGAAAACTTCCTCAACATGGTAAAGGCATTTATGAAAAACACAGCCAGCATCATATTCAATGGTGAAAGACTGAAAGCTTTTTCCCTAAGATCAGGAACAAGACAAGGATGCCTGCTTTCACCATTTCTATGTAATATGCTACTGGAAAGTCTAGACTGAGCAATTAGGCAAGAAAAAGAAATAAAAGGCACTCAAATTGGAAAGGAAAAAGTAAAATTACTTCTGTTTGCAGATGGCATGATCTTATATGTAGAAAACACTAAATAGTCCATGAATAAAACTGTTAATGCTAATCAACAAATCAGCAAAGTTGTAGGATACAAAACCAAAACACAAAATTATTTGCATTTCTATACAGTAACAATGAACAAACCATAAAGAAAACTATTAAAACAATTCAATTTACAATAGCATCAAAAAGATACTTACAAGTAAACCTGAAGAAGGTGAAAGATTTGTACACTGAAAACTACAAAGCGTTGCTGAAAGAAATTAAAGAAAACATAAATAAATAGAAAAACATTCCATGCTCATGGATTGGAAAACTTAATAATATTGTTTAGATGTCAATAATACCCAAAGTGATCTACAGATTCAAGGCAATTTCTATTAAAATCCCAATGAAATTTTTGGTAGAAATAGAAAAATCCATTGTAAAATTCATATAGAACCTCAAGGGACCCTGAATAGCAAAAAAATGGCAGACTAACACTTCATGATTTCAAAACTCACTACAAAGTTATAGAAATCAAAACAGTGTGGTACTGGCATAAGGACAGACACATATACCAAAGGAACAAAACAGAGAACTCAGGGAAAAACTCTTACATATATGGAGGAAAGGACATCTTTTCAACAATGGTGCTTGGAAAACTGGATATCCACATGCAAAACAATGAAGTTGGACCCTTACCTTATACAGCATACAAAAATTAACCCAAAATGGATCAAAGATCCAAACTTAAGAGCTAAAGTCATAAAACTTTTAGAAGAAAACAGGGGAAAGTTTTGTGACATTGGATTTGGCAATGATTTCTTGGATATGACACCAAAAGCATAAGCAACAAAAGAAAAAATGGGTAAACAGAACTTCGACATTTTAAAATTTTGTGCATTGAAGGACATCATCAAGAGAATGAAGAGGGCAGTCCAGTGGTTAGGACTCCATGTTTTCACTGCAGGTCACAGGTTCAATCCCTGGTCGGGGAACTAAGATCCCACATGCCATGCAGTAAGGCCAAAATTTTTAAAAATAAAATAAAATAAATAAAAAATGAAAACAAAAAAAACAGTGAAGAGAAAATCCACAGAATGGAAGAAAATATATGCAAATCATATAAGTGATTAATATGCAGAATATATAAATAAATGCTACAATTCAACAACAAAAAACAAACAACCCAATTCAAAAATGGGAAAAGGACTTGAACAGACATTTATCCAAAAAAGATATGCAAGTGGCCAATAAGCATATGAAAAGATGCTCAGCATCATTAGTCACTTGGGAAATGCAAATCAAAACCATAATGAGATATCACTTCATACCCACTAGGATGGCCATAATAAAAACAGGCAAGCAAAATAAGCATTTTTTGAGGATGTGGAGAAATTGGAAACCTTGTTTATTGCTAGTGGGAATGTAAAATGGTACAGCCACTGCTGAAAACAGTTTGGCAGTTCCTCAAAAACCTTACTGTAAAATTACATGATCCAGCAATGCCACTCCTAGGTATATACCCAAAAGAACTAAAAGCAGGAACCCAAAAAGATGCTTTTACATAAATGGTCATGGCAGCATTATTCACAATAACCAAAAGGTGGAAACAACCCATGTGTCCACCAACAGATGAATGGATCAACAAAACACATACAATGCACATACAGTGGAATATTATTCAGCCGTAAAATGGAATGACATTCTGATACATGCTACAATATGGACGAACCTTGAAAACATTATGCTGGGTAAAATAAGCCAGACAGAAAAGGACAAATACTATACGATTCCACTTACATGGGATGCCTAAAATAGGCAAATTCATAGAAGCAGAAAGTAGATTAGAGCTTACCAGGGGTTGGGGAAAGGAAGGAATGGAGAGTTATTATTTAATGGATTCAGAGTTTCTACTAGAGATGATGAAAAAGTCCAGGAAATAGAAGTGTGGACAGTTACACATTATAAACACATAT
Source organism: Hippopotamus amphibius kiboko (assembly GCF_030028045.1). Lineage (NCBI taxonomy): Eukaryota > Metazoa > Chordata > Mammalia > Artiodactyla > Hippopotamidae > Hippopotamus > Hippopotamus amphibius. The sequence continues at coordinate 20,779,072 of NC_080190.1, forward strand.
GATGCCACTGAACTGTACACTTAAAAATGGTTATGTTAAAAAAAATGGTTATGTTATGTATATTTTACCACAATAAAAAAATGGCCTTACATGTGCATTTGAAATCACTCATTTCCAGGGTTGTAAAATAACTGATATCATTCAGTATATTAAGTTGAAAACCCTATTTAAGTATTTTTTAATACCCATCATCTGGAAGCACTTAAAATGACGAAATCTCTTTTCTGAGTGACACAATTTGACAACCAGATGAAAAGCCCATTCTAAATATTTGCAATCCAGAACCTCCTCCCTCCCTTTGATCATGTCATAACTTCAAGTACCAAGAATACTAAGAAATAAAAACACTGTAACAGGCTTTATACACTATGTCTGTTGATACTAAATGCACAAAATGCCATCACTGTGAGGCCAGACCTTACACTGTGGGACTGGAAACAATGGAAGCAAGGCTCTCCATGGAATTTCACTTAAAGATTTTTAAAGACCCACTACCAGTACAGAACACCAAGGATTTCCAACAAACTGGGTGTAAAGCAGTTATACATGATTTTAATGAGAAATACAGATGAAACAGTTACCCTGTCAGAAGCAAGCAGCTGCTCTGAGGCTCCCGCCCCATGTGACAAGGGTCTGGATTCTCAAGAGAAGCTAGAATTCTGGATTTCCTCCTTTCTCTGAGTTCACAGTCTCTCTGTTTTTCTTCATGGCACTGATTAGCTGCCATCCTATTATCGCAGCATGTGCTTCCTTGTTCATGTCTGTCTTCTGGAAGCTAAGCTCCAAGAGGGCAGGTTTGCCTCTCTTGTTCACTCCTGTCTCCCCAGGATTCAAGCAGAGCCTGACCCATTGGAGAGCTCAGTCAACATGCATGGAACCAAGCGTCCAAAAGCTGGGCTGGATGACGGATCCCTGAAGTAATGGGAATGTTCTGTATCTTGACTGTATCCACATCTTGGCTGTGATAACAGACTATAGTTTTTAAGGTGTTACCATTGAGGAAAACTGGGTAAAGGGTCTCTGTATTATGTCATACAACTGCATGTGAATCTACAATGACTTCAAAATACAAAGTTTAATTTTAAGAAGCTTACGAAAATTTAAGCAAATAACACAAATGCCTAAAAGACATCCTATAAAATAGCTAACTGGTATTCTTCGACGATATCAAGGGTATGAAAAATAAGGAAAGACTGAGAAACTGTCACCAGAGGAGACCAGAAAGACATGACAACCAGATGCCATGTGGATCCTGAACTGGATCCTGGAACAGAAAACGGACATTAGTGTGAAAACTGGGGAAATGTGAATAATGTCTATGTTATAGTCCATAGGATTGTACCCAATGCTAATTTCTTAGTTTTGACAAATGTAAGCTGGTAACATTAGGGGACGCTGGGTAAAGGCCATATGAGAACTCTCTGTAGTATCTTTGCAACTTTTTATTAAATCTAAAATTATTCCAAAAGAAAAGTTTATTTTTAAAAAATGTAATGTTGTTAAATGTCCGATAACACTCCAGGTAGTTCACTAGAACTGCACCTGCTTAGTTTTCAGATAAAATCATGTAAATCTAAGCAATAAAAAAGTTGGGGTGTCCACTCTTACAAACAATTATGCTGTGGTTTGAATCCACAATCCCTCATCCAAAATCCTTGTGGCCAGGTTTGTTTTGGAATTTATAATCCATTTGATTTCAAAGAAGAAACTGACACGTGCTGTATATGCGAAACCCCAGTGGGGTCCAGGCAGGGGTTTATTATCAAACACATGGACAGTTCTTCAGCAAGATGCGTGAACAGTCACACCATGCAGGGTAAATGGAGACCACAAACAGCCACCATTCTTTCAGGTAAGATTTTGTTGCCAAAAAGTTTTGCTAAAAACTTTCACTTTTCAGAGCTATTTGGATTTCAAAACAGCAGACAGCGGATTATGGATTGGATTAATAGGATTCCAAATGAATAAAGTTTTGACTTTTAATGTTAGACTCCCAAATTTCTAAAAATTATTACCAGCTCAATTATTTTCTCTCTCTCTCCCTTTTTTTTTTTTCCCTCCCTCTCTTTTTTCCTACATTTAGGAGTCGCACTCAAGCCCGAGGGTGGCTTCTAGAATGTTGATAACATTAACATTTTATCTCATAATCCATGGCTGGTTAGAAGTGTGAAAATTCAATGAGCTATGCACGTATGATTTGGCCACTTTTCTGCGTGTATGTTGAATGCTGACAACATTTTCTTTTTTCCGAAAGCAGCAATCACAGGATTAAATTCAAAGTCACAAAATGTTAACACTGCAAGAATCTTCTCTCATTTAAGATATGTAGTCCCATTTCCTGCATTCCACAGCTCCAGAGTGGTGAAGTGAGCTGCCCAAGGTCACACAGCAACATAATGGGAGAAAAAAGACTCCCAGCTCAACTCCTAGTGCAGGGTTCTCTCTGTTATGCAAAAACATGAGATTTCTGTTTCAAACATTTGTTCTACAATATGTGTAACTGGGAAAATTTGTAATATCATCACATTGGAGTTAATACCAAAACATTTTTTGCCCATTTAGATTTATTTTTTCCCATGAAATTACTAAACTGACGTCTGGATCAGATGTCCCCGTCTAATTTGGTGTAACTATGCTTCTCTCTAATAATGTGTAAAATCATCAATGACCATAAACACTATTTAAGTGCTTTGTCACATCAGCCAGCTTAATCATTCGGCTATAAATATATCAAGGATGCCTTAACTCACATCGATTGCACTCCCCCCTAAAAAAACAAAAACAAAAAAACCCTCTGGTTAACTATGACATTTTAAGGATGGAAAGGGAAACATGATTTGGGGGCCTCTGATTTATATACTTTTAATATCTTACTATGTTCCTGGTTGGTACCATATGACTCAGCTTTTCCTTTCGTTGCATTTACAATCTTGCTTTTGATAGTTTACGATCTTGCTGTATGCAGCTGAACTGCGGCAGTTCTAGAAAAAGCACTGACTGAGCTTTAATGATTTCTTCCCCTAGAAAAATAAGTGATCTAGAAGGAGGCAGAAAATTCCAAATACCAGGCATCTGTAAAAACCTAGTTCTCTCAGACGGACTTATAATTTCCATAAAAGAAAACCACAGTCAAATCAGACCTTCTCAACTGGGCTTCAGACTATGAACCATTGGCATCAATGCTAAATTGTGTGTGTGTGTGTGTGTGTGTGTGTCTGTGTCTGTGTGTGTGTGTGTGTGTGTGTGTGTGTGTTTTTCCGGAAAAGAAGCCCATACATCAGAATCTCAAAGGGAGCCATGACCTTAAATAAAGGGGGGTGAGGGGAAGATGCTCTGGCTACCATGAATAGCAGAAAGTGAGGTCTGGGCGTGAGACCCCTAGTATCCATCGCAGGTTTTACGAAATACCTAAGGAGTTTTGGCAATGTATATAGCACGGTATCATGGGCCCTGTAACAGCTCTGTGAGGCAGGCAAGGAGACCTGGCTCCATTTTGCAGATAAGCAAAGTAAAGAACTTTGATTAGCCCCATGGCTAATCATAGATGCAAGACGATGGGAATTCACACAGCATTTAAACCCATCTCCATCAGAGCTACATGCACATTTATGTTAAAATACAGCTGAGCATTTAAAAGTGTTCCCATCACATTAGCCTGAACAACTGTTTTTAAAACAAAATCTTACATTACATAAAAGCATTACAGAAATGCAGTTTTCAAAACGAGTTTTAATTTTTATTTTATACAGCATGCAAAAAAAAAAAGGCCTGCCTTTCTCGTCACCTCCATCCCCTGCTCCATCCCATCTCTCTACCAAAGGCTACCCCAAATCCAACCTTTATTTTCCATTTTCCTTCCAGCCATCACCTTTCCAGGCACTAAATCCACCAATGGTAGAAATCTCTCTCTCTCTCTCTCTCTCTCTCTCTCTCTGCTTTGCAAACCGGAAGCCGGTTGTCTTTTCCTGCCCACCTTCCTGGAGGTCCCCCCTCACCTCGCTACCTCTCGTTATGGACGACTTAGGGACTTGCTAACCAAAATAGAAAAGAAAAATACATTCCATCGCCCCTTCCTATCTAGGTGTTTAAATGCCAGAGCTATCTTCCAGCTACCTTATGACCATCCTGCACACGGACACAGCTGTCAACAGAAGAACAGAAAACAAGAAAGTCCGTGAGAGTCTGACCTGACAGAAGACAGGTTTGTCACCAGTCTCCAAGTCGAAAATAGATCAACCACCGCTCAGAAGGGCACAAGGCACTTCTCCACTCTTATCTCCGCGGCCTCCAGCAGTTAGGTGAAATGCACTGAGCACTTGATGGAATGAAATGTACAATCAGCGATATGCTTTTGAAATAACTTCTCTTTGACAGGCCCGCCAAGGACAAGAGGACAGTGAATCCGTAAGGTCGCAAGTGAAAGCACTGAGCTTCCACTGTGATCACAAACGCCAGAAAGGCCAGGAGTGGCCCACACCACGTCTTTCCCAAATCTACAGCTGGTCCAATCACCTCATTTTACAAACTGCGTCCCCAGTCTACACATCATTTCAGACTAAGAGGCAGAGCCAGGAACCCGGGCCAGAGCTTTTGTGAATCTATTCATTTCCCAAGATGTCAGGAGCTACCACAATCATCCTCAGATATCACCAGCAGTTCCCTTTACTTGTCTCCTTCACAGTATTTTTTGGGAGTGATTGTTTTGGGGGCCCTAAGCTTCAAGAGATCTAATCAGACTGACATGTGTGACTTTACTTGGCTGCTTCACAGACACTGATAAGAGCACACAGTGACAAAGTCTATGATTTCCTTTTGTAAATTTTTTAAAGTATTAATATCTTGGCTTTTCATTCAAGCCTATAATCAGGCAAGATGAACAACTTATGGAGAAACGGCACGCCAGGGTTTTGGATGCATTTTCTCAGTACTAGTGGGAACCTGCCTAAACTTCCCCAAGACTAGGAAGCACACACCTTTCTACCCTAAAGAAGGTACGAATTAAGCTGCAGTTTTTGAGGCTCTGTCTTTTAGTGAATACTGTCCAGGACAAGATCAGAAGCGCCCAAATTTCTTTCCTTTTCTTGACTCCAACAATGTCTTGGGCAAATGAAAATTCTTTTCTTTCTGCTGTTTTTTTTTTAAACTGATGCTGTAGGAGAACTCTTTCTATGAATTTCTCTAAAAACTGAGTTAATTTAACTTTTTCCCCCAAAATTAATTAGTTAAAAAAATCTCTGTCACAGGATGTGCCTTGATTTTTCTCTTACTTCCATCATCATTGACTGAAGAGCCCTAAGTAAAGAACATTTTCTGAAATTATCTGAAGGACTAACAAAAACGGAAGAGCCACACCCACCGCTATTCACTTGAGTTTCCATATGGTTACTAAAGGAATAATTTTTATAGGGAAAAATAGAAGTTCCTACTATTTTAGGAAGCCAACTCAACATATTCATATTGTGTTTAAAAGCCGATCAAACAGCTTACATTTTGGAAGCCTGTTTGGCTTCCTAATTGAGGCAAAATCATTTAAAATGACATTTTACTTTAATTTAGAAATATGCATACAAAAGCAATGAAACTCTATTTAAACTCTGTTCCTAAGCCAGGTTTTTCACCCTTAAAGTTTCCAACAAGTAGAATAAAAAGAAAGCTTTTAAAGAGCAAGAAGGGAGGTGGAACTAGGAACTTCGACCACACTCACAATTCAAACCTGATCTAGAATGTACCAGAAAATACTAGAAACTCCTCCTCCACCCAACAAGATTAATTAAAACCAATTGCCAGCTCCCAACCAGCTCCAATCACCCTAAGGCTGACACTCCCACTGCAACTCAAGCAGTTGGGTGGTAGAATCAGAGTGTAAAGTTGGCCAGTGCTTTGGGCTGGAAAATGAAACTGCCTCTGCCATTAACAAGTTAATGAAATGCAAACCTATGAGGTCTGAGGCCACCAGATGCCCACAAAGTGGAAATTAGATAGAATAAAGCCAGCTGTGAAATCAAGAGGGTGGTCAAGAAAGAGATGAGACCAAAGAAGTCCATAAGAGGAGACACTTGCAGCCACTTCAAAAATCGTGATCTTCATAATCCAAAATAGAGAAGAAATATCTATGCGTCCATACTGATGGCAATAAAGGAACAGCTCTTCCTTACAGAAGAATTCCAATTAATAAATGTAGAAGAAACGAGTGAAATAGAAACTCACTATTAGAACACCACAGTGGTAACTGTTACAGGCAAGATCCATTAATGGAAGCTAAAACGAGCAGGTGAAAGTTTGAGGAGAAACAGGACATTTGTGTAAGCTTAGAGTATCTGGCTTGAGACAGTCTTAATTGCACAGGCAGGGAAAAAAACCCAACTTTTAACTTTACAGTTAATGCCACCTTAACCAACTGATTAAGAGGGTCACTGAGATGGGCACATTCTTTCTGTGGGATTCCTATTTTAAAATGCATAACCTCAGTCTGATCATGAGACCAGGTCTAACAAACTCAGAGGGTCCTTCTACCACAGGAGCTGCAAACTTGAACCTGAGGGTCAAATCTAGGCCGCTGCCTATTTTCATAAATGAAGTTATATTGGACCACAGCCAAGCTCACTCATTTACAGAGTGTCTAAGGCTGCTTTGGGGTTACAACTGTAAAGCTGAAGATTTACGACAGGGACCATACAGCCTGCAAAGCCAAACATATTTACTATCTGACCCTTGACAGAAAAAGTTGGCTGATCTTTGTTTTCAAAAAATAACTGATACTGCAAAAGTGTCAAGGTCATGAAAGGCAAGGCAAGAGTGAGGATTTGTCACACTGGAGTAGACTCTGGAGACATCAGAGCTAAATGCCATGTGGGACCCTGGATAGCATCCTGGAATAGAAATAGCATTCGGGGAAGAGATGCTAAAATCTGAAAGAAAAAAAACCTCTATAATTTGATTTCAAATATTGTACCAATATTCCTTTCTCAGTTTTGATAAATGGATTGTGCTTATGTAAGATAGTAAGGCTAGGGGAGGCTGGGTGAAAAGTATACTGGAATTCTCTGTGCTACTTGCTATTTTTGCAAATTTTCTGTAAGTCTAAAATCATTTCAAAATAAAAAGTTCAGAAAGAATTGTGATGAACTCCTCAGGCTGGTCTGAGGCTGAGAGAGCAGCAGCAGCCATCTCGAGGCCAGCATCACCTTCCAAAGTTTGTCTTCATGGGGCTTAAAGGCAACTGTGAAAATAATTCCAGTGTCAATGACACTTCATGCCAGTAGCCTGAAGGCGGAAGGGATTAGCAGAGTATTCCCTGCTTCAACCAATTCTGCCTTTAAAAGTATATTAAAGCTTGGGGATCACTGTACTTAAATACAAAGTACTTAATAAAAGGATGAACTTAGACATCTAAATCTCTCCCTGGACATCTGTCGAAGCCTCAAGCAACTCTAAGAGGTAGGTAGACAGAAGATTGTCTTGGAAGAGTTGCAGGAGAAGGTTCGGTGCAGACCCCACCACACACGACACTGGTCTGACAGCAGGGGGAGATAGTGTGTTCCTAGGATGCAGGGCCAGCTCTGTCACCAGCTCATCGCGCGGCCCTGATGAGGGAGTGGAGTGCCTTCAACAGAGGTGTCCCTTCTTCATTTACTCAAGGGCTTATCCCTGCAGGGTCAGCGAGGCGTGTGAGCGTAGGGACCCTTGCTTCCCTCCCATCAAGCAATTGTCCCCAGACAGAAACAAGCCCCAGAGTTAGGATTTTTCATGAATTTTAACAAATCACATCTACAGTCATGCCATAATAGAGAGAGAATCAGAGACTGAGACTGCCAGAAAGAGGTGGCAAAAAGAGAGACGCAAAGGGGAGCAGGGGTGGGGGTCGGGGGGAGCACACGTGAGGAGCAGGAGAAGTGTGGGTGCAGCTCTGCCTTGCAAGAAGCAGGTGGACAAACAGACCCTGAAGGACCACCTGTCTCCCCCCACCTCCCCGCCCCCACCCAGCCTCAGGACCAGCTCCCGAGTAAGCAGACGAAGCTGGGTGGAGGGGAAGGTCCAGACAAACTGGGCAGGTGCGTCTGGCCTCCCCCAAGCGCCCACTGCCCCGGGCCCCCAGGTGAGCTGTCGCTGTGACCAGCCCGGGCTGGGGCACTGTGTGTGTCAGTCCTGGAGCTGGCCGGGCACCCTTGGCAGGTGCTGGCTCCCAGCCGAACCCGCGCCCCGCGAGCCCAGGCCATCTATCACCACGGGCCCTCTGAGAGTGACCCGGGGTGGGGGGTGCCTGGAGAACCGGGCTCCGGGCACCTTTTCAGCTGACAGTGTTCCTCCTCCCTCCTTGAGAGAAATCAACCCCTGAGGTGGAGAAAAGCGGGCCGCGGCCGGTGCCATGTAAAGAAGGAAGAGGAGGCGTTTTATGAATGGACCATCTGGACAGGAAAACAGCCCTTTGGGCCCTCCCCAGGCGGGGCCGTCCCTCCTCCCTCTGGAAATTCTTTCAGCCCCATCTGCTCGGAAGGAGAAAACACACCCAGGGAGCAAACCCAGCACCCACTCCCCAGCTTCCGCCCCCACCAGAAACATTCCAGTGGTCTTGCCAAACAAACTAATTGCTCTCCCCCCGGCCAGCCTGCATGACAACAGGTGCCCGGCTCCAATGCCACCACTCACAGTTTCTGGATTTTACTGTTAACTAGCCTATATAATTGTTTTTAAAGTCATTTAAAAACAGCAGTGTCCTACTATGTCCTTCTCTGGAAGCTTCAGACAAAGAGGCTAGAGGAGGCAGGGTCAGTCTGGAGATGAAATTGAGATGGAGGTGTCCTCCGACTGCCTCTGGCCTGAGACGGCAGGAGCTGTGAATGACAGTCACCAAGTGAATGGCTCGGTGGCCATCTGTGGGCTGGGCCTGTCCATCTGGATGGGAAGTGTGTCTGCATGTGCCCCAGTCTGTCAGGGCAGGAAGAGGACAGACCTGCTTTCCAGCCTCAGCCAAGCCCTCCTTCAGAAAACAGACACCCTGCGGACGGACAGACCTCCAGCCTTCTGCTTTGACCTGCCCAGTCCTACCACCTGGCCCTTGGAGAGGATCTGAGGGTTCACAAAGCGTGTTCACAGAATCACATTTGACTTTCTAAACAATCCTCTGAGGCAGGACACCAAGACAAAGGGGGTTACGTGATGTGCCCAACTGGAGAACTGCAAAAACTGAAGCCATAATAATTATTAAGAAAAATGACAGCGATAATGGACATCTATTGGGAGGAACATTTAGGAAGAAGAGAAGAGGGTTTATAGATGAGAAATGGAGGCTCCATTTCATTGATGCAAAAGCCAAGGCTCAAGAAGGCCAAGTTTCCCACCCAAGTCCACATGGCGACTTTGCACAGGGTCCTGGATTCGAACCCAGAGCCTGCAAGTTTACCCACTGTGGAGCCTCCTTGTCTCAGAACGTGAGCTGCAGCCGACCACAAGCTCGTCCGTGCTCTGGGCCTGAGTGAGCACAAGCGAAGTCATTCCAGGAGTCCATGGTATTATTGAGCCTGGAACTCTCAGACTTCTGGTCCAGGGCTCCCTCTACTGCATCGCACCATGAAAATGTCTTCAATAAGCAGGAAGTGATTCTACCCAAACATTCTCCTACTGCCCATTTCCTCTAAAATAAAATTTGGACCTAGAAAAACCCTTTAAGGCCATCAAGCTCAATCTCTTCATATTCCAACTCAGTCTCGGGGAAGCCAAGCTCCTTTTATAAAGGAGATGCCTCAGAACAGAGAGTAGATCCCCCACATGCCCCTGGCCTCACACGCTCAAGGATGCTTTCCAGAACCAAACTGCATTTTACTATAATAAACAATGAGGGGGAGTCACCCAATCAGACGTTTTCCCTGGTGGCCCTGACTCAAAGGGGTCCATTCTCCAGCGACACTGCAATGGGGACAATGCTGCTTTAAGCAAAATGAATCAAATTACGAGAAGATTCACTGTTCACCGTCTCAGAATGGCCTTGAGCTCAAACATGTCCTGAATTCATTTAGTGACGCCTTCATGGTCAATTAATGGCAACCTGATGTACTAAAACACCTTGACACACATTTTTGGCATATTCATTCTTAATCTTTGCTCTCTGTTTAGGCTTTTATAGGAAACTTTTTTATACAAATAAACTTTTTAGTTTTAGTTCCCACAGCTCTATTTTCCCACCTTGGGTAGAAAGAACTCTTTTCTTTTCCTTCATATTACTTATCTCAATTTATGCTTTTATAGTTATCTGTATTTTTTTCGTTTATATCTGTTTTCTCCATTAGATTGTAGTTTCCACCCACAATGACCACACCTGTTCTGTTCATCACTCAGCACCTAAGACAGCACCTAGCACTAGTAGGTGTTCAATAAACACTTCTCTTAGTTGAATGAAGTGTCCCACGTGTTAGACTGGGAAGCAATAGGCTCTGGAGGATGTGAACCCTCTTTTCTTAAAGCAAAACAATACAGAAAGCCACTATTTTACCACCCAGGTTGACATCATTACCTTTGGACAGTCATCCATTACATGAAGACAAGCAACATAAGATATATGCTCATCAAAATCACCAATTATTTAAGACCCCCTGCTTTAAAATGCATCTATCAGGAAATCTGGAAAATGAAACAATGGGCAATACTCCAGTTTTTCCAAAATAACCCTTAGCACCAAATAGATCTAGCAAGTAGCAATCTGACTCTAGCTGTATCTGAAAACTTAAAAATTCTACAGTGACTCTGGAATTTTAATAAATTTTCACATTTTCAGAAACACTACATATTTTTTTAACATTTACTTCCCTTTATACTTTCTTGCACTCCCGAATTTCAAACCTAATAGTGGATTAAGAGCAACCAAGAACATTTGGTAGCTCCAAAGAAACCAAATTGGATTATACCAAGGACACAGACAATAACATAGATTTGTCACAAACAAAGGGATTGAAAATCAGAGAAAAACTAGAAACTGTTCTTTTTTTGTAGCCCCTTGCATTGTGGCTTCTGAAATTCTTAGAGGAAGAAATGCTAAGAAAAACTACATCCACAGAATATCACAGAGAAAAAGTACCATGTGAACAGTTTGAAATGTGCAGGGAGTCAAGCATGAGAAGCACTAAGTGCTGCTTCTCCATCAATTCTGAGAGTCATATTTCTCAACAGCATTTCATCTTAGTGCACGGTTTTTCTTCTACTGTTTTTCTTCCTTTTCAATACTTTGTTCAAATGTCTCTGTCTTAGTTACAATTATCCCATGCATCATTTAACTTTATAGACAATTAAATATGCTACTTTCAAATATTTATGGTTCTTTCTAAGATACAGCCCAATTATCTGCGGTCAGCATCGTCAGGAAGCAGGAAGCAGCAGAGCAAGGACACCCATAATTTCAGCAGATCCCAATTTCAGCCCCTGGAATGCACAGTTGGCACCAGACCCTGTGCCAAATTTCAGTACAGTGGTAATGTCCTGGTTTTACCCTCTAAGTTTTGGAGGACAAAGAAAAATGCAATCGGTTCATGGAGCAATGCAGAACCACATCTGGAATTTATAGCCCATTCCTGGAATGCTCCAGAAGAAGGAATCCAACATCTGGTATCTGTGTTAGCTAATTATTATTGCAAGTGACACCAAATAAATTCTACCTGAATCATGTCTCACCCTCATTCCTTCTCCTCCTCAGAGGCCTCGTTATACCCAAGGTATATCTGAGAAATATAAGCCCACCCGCTTACTCCTTGCTGAATATTCTGCTACGTGAGAGAGAGAGTGTGTGTGTGTGTATGTATAATTTCATTTAATCCTCCCAAAACCCTGAAGTAAGTATTATTATATTTCCTTCATAAATGATGAAACCCAGGTTCAGAGAAATAACTTGCAAGGTTATAGCTAATTAGTAGAGCCAGAATGTGAGTCTGGGTCTGTCTGACTTGAAAGGCTGGGATCCTTCAGAACCCAAGGGGAAGTGGCGACCATGTTAATCTCATCAAGAGCTCTCAACTGTTACTAAGAGGTAGTGAAATACTGTGGTGAAAACACAGACACTGAAATCAGGCTGCCTGATTCAGTCCATCAGAACCCCAACTCTATCACATACCAGCTGGAACTTACTCAACTTTACATCTCAGTTCCTCTGCTGTAAAGTGGACATATTAGTAATTGTTTCATAAGGGCGTCTGAGGATTAAATAAGAAAACATGTAAAGTCCTTAGAACCATGTAGTAAAGTAAGCACACAATAAAGGCTAGCTGCTAATACTGTGCTGTTGATGATGATGACGATGGGGGCTTCAAGGATCAGCCTGTTTTCCTGAACTTGGGCTCCTCCCAAACCTCAAACCACCATCCTATCTAACCTTTCACCCACAAAAATTAACAAAAATCTAACTCAAACATGCTCTTGTCTACTTTAGTCTACCATAGTCTCCTCTGGGAATAACTTCAGTAACTGCACTTCCACTATCCAAAACCTGCTCATTCCTTCAAGACCCCCTCAGAATCCCTCCCCCTGCAGGAAGTTTCCCCCAAACACTGAGGCCCCACTGGTCTTCTCCTTCTACACCATTTGTACCCATAACACTGGCACTTAGAGCATCATCATCAATCAGCAATGCCCTGTGAATACATAATTATATTCTGTCTTGAAGCATTCATTTAATATTTCAGCTTTGTCTGCCTTGTTCCCACGACTTGGTTGCAAGCTCCTTGAAGACAGTATGCGAGATACTTCTATATCCTCTACAAGCAACGACACAAAGCTAGTGTACATACATGCATGTGTGTGTGCACACCCATGCACGTGCGTGTGTGCACACACACACACAGAGCCATATAAATGGGCATATCTCCTGATGGGGGAATTCTAAAACTACTGGCTTAAATTATTTTAAGATGCTTAACATAATTATTTGAGATAATTAAATTATCTCCAAGAGTGGAGAATGAACTCAAGAAAGAGTCTAAAGAACGCAGTCCATCAACAGCCTCAAAAATACCAGACCCTGTGTTTGATCTCGAAGCCTTAAGCAGTATTGATCTTAATGCCTGCACTTACTATCAGCTTGTTAATATGCTGGCTTCCTTTACGCTATTAAAATTATGTGGGTTAAAAAGCTTCAAAACTATTAATTCAGTGAGCTTCTAAGTGTTCCACAAAGACTTGGGAGACATTATTGAGCTTGTGTAGTCATGAAACAAACATCCAGCTACACGTTACGTAATTCAAGTCTGCCCATCATCTGGACATGGGCTGGGAATTGAGAATAATTCTAAGAAGATACTCAGAACTTGTTTAAACTGCAGAATATCGAACCCTTGCTGTAACTCAAAAGCAGTAGGGCAAATACAGCAGCCTTGGATTTAAGAGCTCAAGGTTGTAAGCAAAGCCCTAGGAACATGAGAGCCAGGCCAGGCACAGAATATGTGAACTGGTGATACAGTTACAGGTTTTCTAATGGATTTTACAGAAAATAAGACTTGACCATGAACAATTCAAACAAGAATACCACCCTACACAGTTCACTTGTTACTAAATCCCTGCCCTTCTGAGACAGGCTGGGACCTGGAACCTGGGACCCTTCGCTGCAGTGCTTGCACCTGGACAAACGTCTCCTCAAGTAACAAAATACAAAGAAACTATATGGTACTAAAAATAACTGTGTGCATGCAGCAGCTGGGGCAAATTATGAACAAGATACAAAAAAACCCAAAAACCCAACTGCCGCTTCTGAGGTACCGGGAGCAAAGGCACGGTACTGCGCGTGTCCCCGGCACATAACACCACCACAAGGGTGGACAAACTGCCTAAGCCACCCTTCCAGCCAGACCGCTGGACCTGCCCCTACCCTCACCCCATGTAAGGAACCAACCTGCCCCCATTGAGAGCAAGCCAGGGAACCTGTAGTTTGTCCTCACTCCCTCCTGCTGCAGCAGGAGCTCCAATAAAGCCTTGCCTGAATTTCTTGTTGGGCCTCTTATCAATGTCTCTTGGTTAAGGAAGGCTGTGGGTAACATTTACAATATATTTGCAGACTAACGGCTATAAGTGATTTGTGCATTTCTTCCCATCTACCTGACACACAAAAGGACTGACATGCACCCTTGAAAAGAGACCCTCTCTCCAGGCAACAATCTTAACAAGCAACTGAATATAAACCTCTGGAGCTGGGGGGCGAGGGGCGGATGGGGAGTGCACACAACAATGTCAGATCCAGCCCCTGCCCCAAGAAGACACAGCCTCAGACTGCCAAGTTAAAGCCTCCACTGCGGACTCATCCTGCGCACAATGGAAGCCAACCCCCAAAAGGTGTGTCACACATAGAAAATGATATTCCCTTTGTGTGTGACTGAAGCGCCTGCATTGCCAAACCATGGCCGTTTCCGATAGTGCTCTATTTCAAACGTATCAATCTGAGAAAACCTCTAGAACCATCTCAATCCCTGGCACAACTAAACCTCATTCCCTCAGGTTCATATTCGCTGATGTTCTCAAAATGCAGAGAGTTGGAAACAAGTGGATTACGGAATGCAGGCTTCCACAGTCAGTAATGCTCTTTGCCTGTGGCCTTGGCCTCAGTATCTGATGAAGGGTCTCATAATACTCAGTGCTGGTGAGGCCGGCAGAGAACGTACATTCAGGCACAGCTAGCAGGGGTGAAGATGGGTACAAACTTTTTGGAAAGCCACTTGAAATACACACATACACACACACAGAAACACTTAAAAATACCCCTACACTCCGCTCTAGAAAATTACAATAATGAGACTACAACCTAATACAGAGAAAGCTTTAGGCAAAAAGATGCTTACCACAGGACTGTTTTTTTAAAGAACAAGAAACCGCCCCCCCCAACCATGTGAAATGGCTGTTACACAGCCAGTATGCATGTTTGTAAGATAATGTTAAGTGAAAAAAAGCAGACTTCAAAATTCAATATTATAGTACAATTAAAACCAGGAAAAAAGGAAAAACTAATGTATGGATAGAAAAAGCAGACAAAGGGACTATCCCAAAAAGCAGGTGATTTTGAAGAGTGGACCCAGGAGGGTTTTTTTTTTTTTTTCCTACTTTTCTACTGTCCTATAATAAGCACGTGTTAAGCCCTAGCTGAAAAACTGATAAAGTACAGGTCCATGGTACGTCCCAGCATGTTGGAGGCAATGGCGCCCCCAAAGAAAGAAGCTGCTTTTCCAATCCAGGAGGAAAGACCATCTCTCCCGCCCGCCCAGGCCTGGAAAGGTCTCCAAGCAGGGGGCAGAAGCTGTGGATGGAGCAGCTTCCGGGGCGCTGGAGAACTCTGCGGGCGGGCGCGCACTCCTCCCGGCGCCCTCCTGGGAAGATGCTAGGGGACCAGCGCACGGGCGCCGGGGCTTTCGACCGACGACCCCCGAAAGCTCGGCAGGTCCGAAAAGATGACGGCCGCCAGCCGGGAGAAGGCGGTCTCGGCGGAGCGAGGACGCAGGGTCCCGGCGCAAATGACACACGGCGCACGGGAAGCCTCCCCTTCGACCGGCTCGCGGAGATTTCTCAGGCTTCTAGAGTTTTTAAACACACACAAGGATTGAATTATTCGGAGAGCTCAGCAAAAACAACCAGGATTAAGGAGAGAAAAGATGATCGAGCCATAAAGTGACAAGTGCTACCGCTTCTCCCGCCCTCCATCCCGGCCGCCCGGCTCGAGTTGAAACCCCACCACTGCCTGCACCCGTAGCGTCCCGGGCATGGCCACCCGGAGCAGAAGAACCCGCTCCACGTGCACCAAGAAACGCGGGAGCAGCAAGGAGGGTCCCCTGCATTCTCCCAGGTAAAAGCAATCTCGGATATCCAAACCCGGACTCTACATTAACAGCCATCCATCCAACAAAAGAGGAAGAAGATTCCCTAACACAGGCCCTAAAATACCACGTTTGCCCACCCCACCCCACCCCACCCCTAGCGTTCCGGGAGGAGAGGGGGGAGGTCCCATTTAAGCATTCCAGTTCCTCAGAGATGGGTGGCGGACCCTTCCCTGCCCAGCTGACATCTGACCTTCAGACCAGAACCTAAAGGGATACAGGCTCTCTGTAATAAAAGTTTAAGGACTCCTAAATGATGTGAATAATCCCACCAGAATGGATCTGTTCTGTAAATTAACATTATAAAATCTACGTTTTCCAAAAAAGAGATTTTTAAAGGAGGCGTTACTTAGAAATACTGTTAATAAACACGTTGAAATATTTTAGAAAGTGTCCCTTTATTTCTATTCATTTTTTTTTATCTTGAAATAGATGTGTTTTATAAACAAGCAGTGCATAATACTTTGAATACTCTCGTCTAGGCACTATACAAATATTAACTCATTCCTAATGATAGCCCCCTGAGGTAGGTACAATGGTTATCTGCACACATGGCTATACAGAAGATGTAACTGAGGCACAGAGAGGTTAAATAACTTGCCCAAGGACACACAGCTGGTACGTGGCAAGTGGAAAAGCTGGGATTCAACCCCAGGCAAAGTGGTTCTCCTACCCTCTCATGAAAATCATGAGTTTCATATGCAATTCATACCCTCATAAGTTACTGCTGACTTTGTAAGCTGGTAAAACTTTATTGCAAAGCAATATGGCAAATATATCAAGAGCAATAAAATTATTCATACCCTCTGACCTAGTAATTCCATTCCTGGGAAATATTCCAAGGCTCCATGCATGAAGATATCCATTACTATAGTATTAAGAGTGAAAAAGTGAAACCATACTTTTCTATCAGTTGGGGAATAATTAGAACATAATTAGAACATTTTGGTAGATCAGCTCAGTGCAATATCAAGCAGTCATGGAAAATTAAATTACGAAGATGATGCAGCTGCAAAAAAAAATACTCTTACAATATATTGTTAAGTAGAAAAAAATAAAGTTGCATGTACTATTTCAAAATACATGCACATGACTGAACGTTAAAGGAATGAAGACAAACAGGCAAGTAATTGCGTCTGACAAAGAGATCACTGGTAATTGTCCTTTCAAAAATTTCCCTTTATATTGTTACAGTAGAGCTGTTATAAATAAAATCTGGAGAAAGGGAAGTATGTCAAAGTCTTTATGAGAATAAGCCAGATTTGCACAAGCCTTGAACGTTCAGAAGGAAACTTGCAAAGGGATGGTTCTATTGTATGTAAATGTTCCCTGAGCCTGGCTGCCCCTGGCCAGGGAAGGAGGATTCTGCTGGCAGCTGGAATTAGCACCGCTCTCAGCCCTTGTGCTAGGAACTCCAGCTGAGACAACACTGTGGGGATTCCAGGCCTAGCCTCAATCCCACAAATCATGATAACAGTGAAAGAAGCAAAGACTAATGCCAGAGGCTTTTCACATACAAGCACAGGATCTAAAGAAACGTAGTCCAGCCGTGAGAAATTTCAGCTTAGATCTCACCTCAGCGGACAATTTCAGAACGTGCTGCATTCTTCACTTCCTGATCTGTCTGTCTGTGCCAGGCACCACCCAACAGTCCCTGGGAAAGACATGAGTGAGCCTGACCATTTTTTGGATCCACCGTGAAACTCCAAGATGTGAAATCCTTAGCTTCTCTAAGGGGTCAAGTTGAGGCAAGGAAAAAAAAAAGACAAAAACGCTCTCCTTAACAGGAACAACCAAAGTGACATGGAAAGATTTCATAGGATGTACCATTAAATTAAAGAATAATGTTGAGTCAAGGTCAAAAGTAAGATAAAAATATCTGGAACAATCGAATAGGGTAAAATTGAATGGTTTCAAAGAAATGGCAGGGAATTCCCTGGCAGTCCAGTGGTTAGGACTCTGAGCTTTCACTGCCAGGACTCTGGTCTGGGAACTAAGATCCAACAAGTTGCGTGGTGTGGCCCAAAAAGAAAAAGAAAAAGAAAAAAAGAAACAGCATGTTATTTTGAATTCAGGAAGTCTGTTTATGACGGCTTTGTCCGTTTACCATTTCCCAAGCAATTGCCTTATGCAGATGAGGAGAGCATCTTTCAGTCACTGTGCTTAAGGACTGTGGCAATGTATAGTTTTTCCCACCCCTGCCCCTACCTTCTTTCACTAAATGGACAGACCCAAAAATATCAGTCTGGCTGGGAGAGCCTGTCCCTTAAAATTTACTGCAACCAAGTGAACGTGCAAAGTTTTCTGAATTGAAAACAATCTTCTGAGCCTAAAAGTGTTGTAATTTAATCCAAAATTCTATTGAAAAGATCATTAAAGCATGCAAATGGCTTGTTTAACTACAGGCAGAAACCCATAAGAGTTTTTTCTGACAGATGGTAGTGGCCTATAAACATATCATACTTCATTTTGATTGCTTTTAACAGAAAATAATATATGGAAGGAGCTCATTGTTCAAATATCTTTCGCTCATTGTTCAAATATCTTTCGCTCATTGTTCAAATATCTTTCCTATTCCCCAAAGTAAAATGACCACACACACACACACATACACCCCTTCCCCATGCTCTCCTCTCAAACTCTATCTGTAAACATTTTCAAAGTTCTCTAGCCATAAACAACCTCACCATCAGCGGATTAGCAAAAGTAACTGGCATTTTAAATTAATCTTCTGTTTATCCTCAATGGTGGCTTTGCTATCATTAAAAAAATGACAATACCTTAAAAGGGGTTCAGGACAACAGGAGTTGAATACACATTCGTGTGAAAGTGCAAAGAGAAACTTGCACAAACGGTCAATATTTTTTCACATAAAACCACCATTTTAAAAAATCACTTTTTGGGAATTTCCTGGCAGTCCAGTGGTTAGGACTCCTGAGCTTTCACTGCCAAGGGCGTGGGTTCAATCCCTGGTCCGGAACTAAGATCCCACAAACCGCACGGACCGGTCAAAAAAAAAAAAAGAAAAAAGAAAAAAAAAATCACTTTTCAAAAATAAATGGGGGGGGCAGGATTTATCATGATAAACAGGTTTTTTTTCTCCCTAAAAACATCCACAGAGAACTGCCTTACGAAGTTCAAAAAAGAGCCTTTGTCAACCCCTGCCTTTCAGTGAAACTTTAGGCCAAAGAATCTTAAGAGTTAGGATCAACTCTGCCCTCTGCCCTCCCCTCCCTTCACTCCTCAAAGAGCAGACATTAAAAAGATTTCAAAGAGGGAATTTAAGAGGGTTTCTGAAAGTTTTCCCTAGCACTCTCATCACTCATCGTGAACTCTCTGGACAGGAATGACACTTGCTAAGTTTTTTTCTCTCTCCCTCCCTCCACCTGTCGTCCCAAGTCTCTGGTGGTATGCCGGGGGGCCCTCCGTGCTTTCTGCACACTTTCCGCTTGAATGACAAAGCCTCCCTGGCAATCCCATGTCTCCCCTTCCACCCAAGTGGTTGCTTCTAAATTAGGGCTTCTAGAAAAATATGTACCAATTAGGGGCTCCATGATAACTCAGCATCACAGAATGGTCATAGGTTGGCTGGTGGGTTTTTCCCTTTGTTTTACTTTTTTCAGTATAATGACTAGCTCCACCTCAACCTTCTGTGGGGTTGGGATGGGCAAAGACACACAAACTCAGATACCCCGAGATCAGTGAGGTGCCTCTAGGTTTCCTTTGGGCCTCGCACTGTAGGTAGACCCAGCCACAGCTCAGGAATTCCAGGCGGGATGCTTGGCATAAGCAAGTAATTGAGTTAAGGGAGATCTAAAGAAAGACTTCACGTTCACATTCATATGCTAAACTCGGTTAAAAATAGGCTCAAGAAGGGCCTGACCTCACTTTTTAATTTTAGCCTGGTGATGAACATGCCCTAAAGACAGAAAGTCACCAGGCATTTTCCTGAGGGCAGCGATCTTCATATTTTTATAAAAAGGAAATGCAGCATGTTCTATTAATAAAAGTGCTGTAGCCTCAGTTAAATCTGGACAGTTCGTAAATCAAGGCTCCCTCTGGCTGAGTTTCCCCAGCCCAGCAGCTCCCTCACATCCAAGCCCCCCAGCAAGTGGGTCGGTCACATTCAGTGGGGGAAAGTGAGCTGGACACCCAGAGTCCACACTAGATCAAAGACCACAAGGTATGACTCCTGGACACTTCCCAGGTGACCAAGTGCCTTAACCAAGAGCATTCGCCAGGAACTCTTTTAAAGGGCTCCTGAAAACATCCTCATTGCCAGGATGGAGCCCTGTCTGTTACGAGATTTAGTGAGGAAAGAGAGGCGGGCTGTGATCGTAGGAGGTACACGGGGTAGAAGGGAGAGAAAATGTGATGCTTCCTTCAGAAAGGACAAGCAGTTTCACCGTTTCCTTCCAATCTCAAAGATGGCGAAGTTAAAATTGGCCTCCCACTCTCTGGCTGGACTTTCCGATGGACCCACCAAAGAAAGAACTTCTGCAGCTGCACTTGGCTATCGAGCCACATAAGATAAAATGTGGCCAGTTGGGAAAATTACTGCCCCTAGAGCACTGAGCCTGCTCACCGAGCTAACTGGTAATTCCACACTTGGGCAAGGCTGCCCCAGGTCCTAGAGAAACTGCTAGGGCTGGGGCGGGGGCCAGGTCACAAGGCACTTCCAAACACACAATCCCCAGCCCAGTTTAGGGATTCTCCAGATCTCAGCGCTTTCTTTTCTGAGTAAACATTTGAGGCCTTACAAACTCACGTAATCCTCCCAACAACCAGATGAGATTGGTTGAAGAAACAGAGGCACAGAACCGTAAGTTCACACAGCTAGTAAGGGAAGGGCCCTGCTTTAACCAGGTCTCTCTCAATCCAAAACCCAGGGTGGTGCAACAGGAAAAGCCCAGCAAAGTCAAGGTGGAAGGTATGCAGTCTTCTTCCCTCTTCTTGCCTTTCACTTGGGTAAATTTCCCTCCCTCAAAGGAAAACAATTATGACGTTTTGGTTCCGATTTTTGGTTCTTGTTTTGCTTTTGCCCCCATTTTTCCATGTTTATATTACAGCCACTTGTAAAATCCTATAAACCCTCAATCTAAACAATGATAGTCTGAGCCACAGAGGGGCATAACATACAGAGGAAAATGGAGAGACCCTGAGCTTTGGGGCCAGACAGATGTGAGTTCGCATCCCAGCCCTTCTTCTTGCTAACCAAGTGACTCCAACAGGGGTTTACTCCACAACCCCAGATTAAATTCAGGAACAGCTGAAATCAGAATTGGCCAAGTGACTGAGCTCGTAGCTTTTTTTTCTTTTCACTTTTATTACGGAAATTTTCTAACTATACAAAGGTAGAGCAAACAGTATCACGAAGTCCCATGTACCCATCACCCAGCTTCAACAATTACTAACTTGTGGTCAGTCTTGTTTATTACTCTGTACCCCTACCCATTTCCCACCTCCCACATTATTATTTTGAAGCCAATTCCAGATACATCATTTCATCTATAAATACTTTGGTATCTAGCTCTAAAATATAATGTCATTTCAGTTTCAACATAATTTCAGTATCTTGATCACAACTACAAATAAATAAATAGTTCTTTAGCCTCAAGTATAAATAAATAAATAATTCTTTAGCCTCCAGTCTGTTTAAAAAGTCCTAAGGAATCTCCTAATTTTTGTTTTGGATACTACTTTATTCCTATGTGCACACTACATTCAAAGACTTAATTTCTACCCTATAGCAAGCACCAGCCTAAATGAAAAACTGTAGAAATCAAAGTCAATTCTAAAACCTGTAAAAATAAGTGCCTTTATTTAATGAAGCCTAACAAGTAGCTTCCATGGGAGCTTATCCTAACTACTTTAGAATTTTCACCTTTAGATCTTGTGTTTCCTAGTATAGCGATTTTTAAAATATTTACTAAATGTCTGTATGTGTTAGGTATTCAAGACCTGGGGCATAGTTTGTTTTTTTTAATAGTTGGCTCGTTTGAGCTAAGTCCCAAAGAGTAGACTGCATTTTGCTGATAAGTATTCTTAGTCTCTTTCAATCCATAGATAAGCCCTCCTGAAGTTCTTATTCTTATAATTTATTTGTTGAAGAAAACAGGTCTTCTGGCCCAAAGAAGGTCCACATTCCAACTGGTGGATTTTTACCTCCATGGTGTTGTTTTGACATGTTCCTCTGTTCCCCATATTTTCTACAAACTGGTAGTTCAATCTTGAGTTCAGGTTCTATTTTTGATGGTGCTGCGTACTTCCTGTGGCATCACTAGGCACATGATGCTTGGAAGTCTTTCTTTTTTGTGGCATTAAGGTTGATCAGTAGGTTTAAATGTCACCAGCCTGATTCATCCATTAGAAAGTTTCCCATCAGCTTTACCGAATGTTTTAGCAGCCACTTAATAACCATGTTATCTAAATTCATTATTTCACTAGGGGTTACAAAATGGTGATGTACCAATTCTACAATTCCTTCTGCATTTATTAGATAGAATCCTTCAACAAAAAAGAACTTTTCCTCATCCACAATTTGGATATCCCAAGGTAACCAACAAGAAAGGACAGAATGAATGTCTGATTCTTTCCCTTTCTTGGCCAGTGTTCAGAATGAGTTGCTTTTCCAACCTCCTCCAGTGAAAACCATTGAATTTTTAACTCATGGATTTTACACATTGGAACACATTTGATATATGTGAATCCACTATAGTTACTCTTTTTAATGCTCAAATTATTCCATATTGGGCACCGGGAGGCCCTTCAATTTGGTTCCTAGGTCCTTTTGGCATGACACAAGTGGTCTCTGATAGCTTCTCTGCTTTCTGATACAAGATATGCCAACTCATTTTGTACATTTCCTGTCCCAGACCTGGAATTAGCCATTTTTTCAGGATTCTTAGTCCCTTTTTTTAGTGGGGAACTGCATTTGGAGGCCACAATCTGGATGTTACAGATACTCATTGATACTGAGTTGGTTCTTATTTCCAGGCTCTTCAGTGGACAAAGTTAGGAAATACTTTTTCATTTGTTAAAGAGAAAATATATCAGAGTTCATACCAATATTTTCAGTTCAAATTTAGGATTACAGTATTTTTACTTAACATCTTTGACTATAAAATTGCTATCTCTTCCTTTCATACTAAAATATTGCTTTCTGATTATTTTAACATAATTAGTATATATATATAAAATCAATTCAGAATAGTAATACCAATATTATTACTAATGATATTACTGAAAATAGCTTAAGATTTATTTGGAATTTGTTTTGCCCTTAAGATATACTCCACTAGAGGGGTATAATCAAATTATTGTGTTTTAAAGTTACGTGGAATAATTCTCTGTGTGATTAAGCTACCAACCTGACACATAAATTTGTTTCATTTTAATCTTGATTGGTGGGGAGGTATTTTTTCTATTTTAATTAAATTTTGTTTATAGTTATAGAAAACATTTATGGGGTTCCAAAGTCAAACCTACAAAACAAAATACATTTTAAAAAGTCTAGACTCTATCCCTGATCCATCCATCCATTTCCTCCCTCCCTGTCTTTTATTGGTTTACTCTTCCATTCCTTTTATTTATTTTTTTAATTTGTTGATTTATTTATTGGCTGCATTGGGTCTTCATTGCTGCACACAGGGTTTCTCTAGTTGCGGTGAACTGAGGCTACACTTCGTTGTGGTGCACCAGCTTCTCATTACGGTGGCTTCTTTTGTTGTGGAGCACGGGTTCTAGGCATGTGAGCTTCAGGAGTTGTGGCACACAGGCTCAGTACCTGTGGCGCACGGGCTTAGGTGCTCTGTGGCATGTGGGATCTTCCCAGACCAGGGATCGAACCCATGTCCCCTGCATTGGCAGGAGGATTCTTAACCACTGAGCCAACCAGGGAAGTCCCTCTTCCGTTTCTTTTAATTACAAGCAAACATATATGTATCTCTCAGATAAAAGGTAACATGCTATCTATTATTTCTGCACACTGCTTTTTTCACTTAACAATATACCTGGAGATCATCCCACAGCTGCAGCTGTATACAGAGATCATTCTCCTTCCTTTCTATATCTCTATAGAAACCCACTGTATGGATGTCCCATAGCTGATTTAACCCATTTCTTATTGATGGACATTTAGGTTGTTCCCAGACTTCTGCTATTACAAATAATGTCACCACGGAACGCCTTCTGCATATGTCTTTTCTTATTTTTGCCTGTGTATTTTAGGGATAGATATTATAAACAGGATTGCGTGGTCAAAAGAAAATGCACATATAATTTTGCTAAATATTGCCAAATTCTCCTCCTTAGAAGTGGTACCATTTTTATATTCCCATCATGAGGTGATAATTTTTACATGCTGACTTTAATATAAAAAAAATCTCTGAAATATCAGGGGCCTTAATGAAAAACCCCTGAAAGGGATTTTAATGACTGCTATCTAATTCAAGTCTCCACATTCTGGACAAAGGAGATTTCTTTTGAGAAAGGGCAATGACGTGCACAAGGAACTGCCTTTATCCTTCGCCTTTCCTGACTTCAATACACAGTTTACACATAATTCTTTTTATGTCAGAGAAGTTAGGCACAGTATTAAATATCCAGATTGAAAACATCATAGGTTAGTCTAGGTCTTTGTGAACTACAAGTCGTTCCCTGAATTGAAAACTCAAAGTTCATGGGTGGGGAGCACAGGGCTTCTCAGTGCTCTCCCCTTTCCTGGTCCCCTTTCATCCTTTTAACAGATCACGGATTTGATGCAGATTGTGATGGTACCACAGGTGGGTGCTGGCTCCTATCCACACCCACACCACTGAAAAGCATCTCCCCTGAGCGCCCTTTTCCCCACAGTATCCTCCCAGCATCTGAATGAGGCACTTTTACATGTATTATCTCATTTACTCCTCAGAATAACACTAGGAGGTGGATGCCCTATCAGCCCCATTTTACACCTGAAGAAATGAAAGAGCAGAGAAGTTAAGAAACCTGTCCAAGGTCACACAGCTAGCAAGCAAGTAGGGAGCCAGGATGCACACCCAGGCATTCCAACTCCAATACCTACCTTTAACTCGTGCTGCGGTGCTTCCACGTTTCAGACCCTCATCACCTCTCGCCCAACTAGTGCAGGGGCCTCCCAACTGACATCCCCACCTCTAGGGACACACACACACATGCACACACACACACACACACACAACTTGCCAATTATCCTCCCTTCCCCAATACCCACGTAATCTTCCAGAACACCAATCTCATTACATCAGTCCCCTGCTTACAAATGGCTACTCAAAAGAAACACCCAAGCTCCTTACTTTGAGAAACACGGTTCTGTATCACCAGCATCCTGCCTTTTTTACACCCTCAGCTCTCGCCATTCCCAGCCACTCCATCCCACATCCATGCCTGTTAGTTAAAAACGCACTCTGACCTCCAGTCAGGTGGAATTACTCTGGGCTCCCAGTTCACCGTGGCTTTTCTCATCTCTTAAAATGCATCTCTTCTCCTACCTCCACCTAGACCTCACCCTCCCCCATCCATTTGACAAGCCCTTAGTTACAGACTCAGAATCAGCTCAGAATGACTTCCTCTGGCATCTGGGCTGGTCCTTCCTGGACCCTCCTCCTCCACCCTCCATCCCCCAGAGCACCTGCTATAACATGAGTCTCACTCTCACACCCTCTACCTGCTCAACCCTCTTTGCCACCAGCACTCAGAGGTAATCATTTTATCACATCTTCTTTTTGTTTTTTCTCCCAGTATGTTTTATGCAACAAAGGAAGATGGAAAAAAAATATATATGTATTCAAGCACATATAACTGCTACATATAATATATACATATATTTTACATAATAATATATATATGTTCCTATTCTCCACTTTTCTTACACAAAAGGTAGCCAACTATGTACACTTTCTGCACCCTGCTTTTTTCCCTTGATATATCCTTGGGATTTCTCTGTTACAGCACACAGAGATGGTCCTCACAGTATGGGAGGATACCCACATTTATTTACCAATCCCCTGTGGCTCGACATGGAATAGAGTACATTCCCTATTCCAAGGGAATGACTGAGACCTCGCCTTGCTGCTCTTCATCCAACATCAAGATCCCACCAAATGCACAGCTCAGACCTCTGCCAAAGAGAGTCCAACAGGACTGGCCACTGCCGGGGCCAGGCCATGATAAGAACACCAAGTCATAATGCCAGGTCCAGGGGGAGAAACGCAGGCTCTGCACCTTCTTTTACACCCAAGAACCACACAGGAGTAGAGGCTATGATCCTCTACACTTTGCACTTTCATTTTAGTTTCCTGAATCACAAAACTCAGATCCTGCAGCCCATAGAGTTCACATCTTAGGAGGGCTCAGAGAGGAAACAAATGCCACCATGTGTCAATGGCTAATTTTGGTATTTCATCTAGTCGTTCAGCAAACATTTAGTGAGCTGCTTCTAGGTACCAGGTATTGTTCTTAGGTGCTAGGGGTGTGAATCACCGAATAAAACTCCCCAGCACAGAAAAGATGGGAGGAAATATAATAGACAATAAAAAACATAATAAATAAGTAAATAAGTCAATGATATACTCTGTTTGAAGACGACAAGTACTATGGAGAAAACAGAACAAAGTAAGGGAGTCTGGAAGATATAGGATGCAATTTAAATAGGGTGGTCAGAGTAGACCTCAGGGGGAAATCATGGCAAATAACTTATTTTCTGGGCAACTCCTTTTTGCAGTTGCCACAGGTCAACTGACACTACTGCTGCCACAATTAAACTGTCATTTCCGCAATGTCAAGGTAATAATAAAGTATTCAAAGTGTTGCAGTTGTCTTGAGTTGTGTTGTTTCAGAAACGGAAGTAAGAAGAATGTTCAATCAGGACTTAACAACCTTTTTGTGATCTAAAAATTTCTGTCGTTGAAAACTTTGATGCAACAGGGCTGAAAGGGTGTTCCAAGTGGTTAAGTCCACCATCTCTCCTATTTGAACTGAATCTCATAGAAGAAATTCAGCCTAGAAATTGCCTGTACCTTTAAAGGCACAGTCAGGTCCCTGGCTGGAGATGGCTGAGTGAGACAGTCAGGCAGTAAGTACTATGACCAACATGTATTCAGTACATCCTTCCTATATTCCTGTGCCTGTGCCATGTCATTCATTGTCACAACCAAGCCCACACCCTGTAAGAAGCCCACACTCTCTCAGAAGCCCCCACACCTCTGCTCACACAGTGGCTTGAAGGTGGAGCCCCAGACCAAGAGCTTGGGCTTCTCACTTTCTGAGTCTGCACCCCACCCACACATACCCCACCACTTATATCACCTCTCCAAACACAAAGGCAGAGTATCTGGGTCTCTCTAGCCCTTTCAGACAGGCAGCCCAAACAGAAGGTAAGTTGGATAAAATGAAGCTTTGGTCTCACATCAATTCTCAAGCCGTGAGACCCTCCTGAGTGGATTTTCTATCGCAAAGTCACCGAGATCCAAAGTTAGGTTGCAGGTAAGTTGTTCCTTCTCTCATGTGTTCAACAAACCATGTGCCAGGGACTCTGCCAGATGCTGAGGACACCAAGAGGAAGGCCAGTGGCCCGGCCTGCAAGGACTTTGCAAGGTCTTAAGGGGAGACCAACATGTATCCCTGGGAGGTGAGCTGGGGGTAAATGCTACAGTGGAGGCCACGGTGCATTACAGGAAACAGGTACCCAACCTCCGCTTCCTGCCTGGGGCCAAAAAAAGTTCCCTAGAAGAGGGAAGGTCTCGGCAGAATCCATGAAGACAAAGGATTGTTCCAGTTGAGGAGAGAGAAGGTAGTTCAGGTAGAGGAAGCAGGAGGGCCACCAAGACAGAACAGCAAGTCCAGACTGGAGAGCTGGGGGGGTGGGGGGCAGGGGGGGGAGGGCGGTGCCTCAGGACCAGAAGGGGCTTCTCAGCATCTGAATCTCAAGCTGCAGGCAACAAGAAGCTACCTCGGGGCTTTAAGCAAGCAGATGACAAGCCTAAGGCTATGCTGGTGTGGAGAAAAGAAAGATCTGAGGACAGGCTCTGTTGGAGGCAGGGGAGAAGCTGGGAGGCGGAGGCAGTGGCGGTGGGCACGGAAAGTGGGGAGGGGGTTCCGAAAGAAGGAGGGAGGCAGCGCAAGTTGGAATGAATCAGAGGGCCTGGCTCTGAGCCCAGGCTCTCCAACCATTGGCTAGAGGACCCTGAACTACTAGTACTTTCTTAATTCCTACCTACTTCACAGGGCTGCTGAAGGATTAAATGGGATAACCTAGGAGGAAAAACAGTGCCTTGTGAACCACCCACATACAGCATGGCAGGAAAGTAGCGCTGTCCACTCACCCACTGCACTGTGGCATGTGTAGACCCCTCATCACTAGGAGACAAAATAATCCTCGCAGGCATGTATGTTTTCTCTGCTCACTTAACTTCTCTGCTAGCTGGGTGAACTTTGGTAAATCTGGTCTTCCTTCTGAACCTGGCTTCCTTTTCTACAAAATAAGAGAACTGAATTAGATGATCTCTAGGGCCCCTTTCAGCTTGAAGTTTTGTTTTCTTATTCATCTTGTATCCCAATTTACAGGGATAATTATTTGTCAAATGAAAAATTATTGAAGGAAGAGTCACCAATAGAAGGAAAAAAGAACTAAGCTAATGAGTCACTGACACTGAAAACTTAAAGGATAAAGTGTGTGTTCTTTAAAAGCCTTGAAGGCTCATATTAATAAGTTCCATTCAAAGACAGTCATAAAAATTCAAAGGTGTTTTCATCCAAAAAAAAAACAAAAAACTGATTCTTAAGTATAACAACTGTGCTCCCAAAAGGTTAACTTATCATTGACCCAGATAATTACCTAAGAAAACTAAAAGACATGTCCATATTAAAACTTGCAAAGGAATATTCATATAGCTTTATTTGTGATGGCGAAAAAACTGGAAACAACCTAAATGTCCATCAACAGGTGAGGAGATAATTTATGATATATCCATAAAAGAGAATACCACGCAGCAATAAAAAGGACCAAACTTCTGATATATGCAAAAGAATAAATGAAACAAAATCATATGCTGAGGGCTTCCTAGGTGGCGCAGTGGTTGGGAATCCACCTGCCAATGCAGGGGACATGGGTTTGATCCCTGCTCCAGGAAGATTCCACATGCCGCGGAGCAACTAAGCCCGTGTGCCACAACTATTAAGCCTGCGCTTTACAGCACGTGAGCCACAATTATTGAGCCCATGTGCTGCAACTACTGAAGCCCACGCACCTAGAGCCCGTGCTCCGCAACAAGAGAAGCCACAGCAATGCAGAGGCTGCTCACCACAACAAAGAGTAGTCCCCACTCACTGCAACTAAAGAAAGCCCGTACACAGCAAAAAAAAAAAAAAAATCCTATGCTGAAAGAAAACCCACAGGATGGGAGAAAATACTTTCAAATCATATATCTGATAAGGGTCTAGTATCCAGAATTTATAAAGAACGCTTACAATTTCATACCCCCAAAAGATAAACAACTCAGTTTAAAAAAAGAGACAACAGACTTGAATAGATATTTTTCTAAAGAAGATATAAACACAATAAGCACATGAAAAAATGCTCAACATCATCAGTCATTAGGGAAATGCACATCAAAACCACCATGAGGTACCACTTCATACCCACGAGGATGGCCATAAATTTTTTAAAACATGGAAAATAACAAGTGTTGGCAAGGTTGTGAAGAAACTGGAGCCCTCATTCATTGCTGGTGGGAATGTAAAACGGCGCAGCCACTTGGAAAACAGTTTGGAAGTTCCTCAATAAATTAAACACAGAATTACCATATGACTCAGCAATTCCACTTCAAGATACATACCCAAAAGAACTGGAAACAGATGGTCAAGCAAAAGCTTGCACACAAAATTCACGGCAGCATTATTTACAATAGTCAAAAGGTGGAAACAGCCCAAATCCATCAACTGATGGACGGAAAACAAAACACTGTCTATCCATACAATGGACTTTTATTCAGCAATAAAAAAGAATGAAGTACTGATACATGTTACAACATAGATGAACCTGGAAACCATTATGCTAAGTGAAAGAAAGCCTGATACAAAAGGCCACATATTGTATGAGTCCATTTATACAAACTGTCCAGAAGAGGCAAATCCATAGAGACAGAAAAAGCAGATTAGTGGTTGCCAAGGGCCTGGGAGAGGAGGGAATGGGGAATAAGTGCTGAATGGGGAAAGGGCTTACCTTCGGGGTGATGCAAATGTTCTGGAACTAGACAGTAGCAGCTGTTAAACAACATTGTGAATGTACTTGAAACCACTAAATTACACTTTAAAATAGGTAAAATGGTTAATGTTACAAGTATTTGATCACAGTTTTTAAAAATATTATTTCTCCCCACATCATTATGCTGAGTGAAAGAGCCAGGCAACAAAAAGAGTACATCCTGTGATTTCACTGGTATAAAATTCTAGAAAATGCAAACTCATCTATAGCGCTAGAAAGCAGATCACTAGTAGCCTGAGAGGAAGGGGGTTAAGGGAAAGAGAGAAGGGTAAATTATAAAAGGCATGAAGAAGCTCTTGGGAGGGATAAAAATGCTTACCATCTTTATTATTTGATTGATGCTTTAAACATGTACAGCTTAGTGTACTTCCATTATACCTCTGTAAAATTTTAAAAATATACCAAAAAATGTTTTAAAATTATCACTGGACCTCTAAATTCTTAGACTTCTAAATTTCTATATGAAATACACTGAGGAACTCACTGTTTATTTGCTATTAGGCCTTTTGAAGGTCAAAAGCAAACAATCTGTCCCTGATTTACTGATTCTATTGTCTGCTTTTTACATTCAATGATTTCTTAAAGAGAAAGAACACCTGTAACAATGTCCGCTAAAACCGGTCAAGAGTATGTCTGATGGAGGCTAAGCGAGCTTGATGTGGCCATGTTTCAAGTCAGAAATTCTTTTTGCTATTAATAGGAGCCTAGGACACTTTAATCATTGCTGAATCCTGGTTTTTTGAATTGGTTCAAAAATGGTCTGCTAGAACTTGGCAGAGGCTCACTTTGCAAATCAAACGATCATATCTGTTATTATTTTAGCACACGCTGAGAGGATTATAAGTGTTTATATACTCTCCATAAGCATCAAATTCAGATCTTGCCTAACATGCATAACGACCAGAATAAGACAGTGAATCAAATACCAGATTCAGATTTGCTCACGGAATTTAAATTGGGATATGGATTTCACTTTAAACCAAAAGGAACACTTAAAGCTACAAGAAACGAAAAAAGAGGGTTTTTAACTGGACGACTTAATTTGTCTCAAATTAAATCTGGCCTAGTTTCAAATATATTTCAGCAGTTTTTTCCATAATATTTTCTTTGTAAATAATGGGTTTTCTATAAATTATTTTGAGGATGTAGATATTTACATAGAGATGACATGATCACCTGTATTTACATAACATTCTCCCCTCCCAGCCCCGCCCCACCAGTTCTTTCATGAATACTATTTTTCTTAACTTTGTTGAGTCCATTTAAGTTTATGACTTGATTTCTTCATCTATAAAATGGGGAGAATAGCAACACTAACCTCACGGGATTATTGTTGAGTTAAATGATTAAATGGATGAAACATACATAAAGTGCTTAGACTAGTAGCTGATACACAGGAATCACTCAATGAATGTTAGTTGCTATTCACATTGTTACTATTCCCTTTAACAGATGAGAACACTGAGGTTCAGGGTCAGCGGTGGCAAAGCTGAATCTAGAACATAGAGCCTGCCTGCTCCTGATTCTTTTCACTACTCCACATCACTTTCCCCACCCATACATATTTTGTGCATGAAAATAAGCGTACCAATCTGGAAGAGGCAAAAATAGCTGTGTAACTTAAATCTAAAAAGCATGAACAAACTGGTAGCCACAGACCAGCTCCAGGACTCATCCAGTTTAGGCTCCAAGGCAAGTCATCAGTCATTTTTAAAGTCGTCTTCATATAGTGATTTTGAAAAGGGAGATAAAAGGTTTCTGCAGAGTCAACAGAGCCTTGAGGATGCCCCCCAAAATTGTGCGAGCTAGCAAAAATTACATTACCGCCCATTCACTGCCTTCAGCGTTAGAAGGGATTTATGTCCACTTTGTATGGACATTAAAAAGTACGGCAGCCCGGGACAGAATGTCTGCTGGAGGGGCTAAATGGAAAGTGGCAGGCCCATCAATTAAGTTCCCATCAAGTCAAGACTACAAAAAACCAGAGGATCCAGATAATATCTACGGGCTGGTACAATGCAAACATATTTGCAAGGCTGTCTGATTTAACCTACATATCCAAACTAACCCATTCTAAAGTGCTATTTAGTTATTGTTCCAGTTCCGCATATTTCACTGAGGACTTTTTTTTTAATATAGTCAAATTAAAAGATAAAACCCCTAGATGAAAGTTTGTTGGGAAACAGGATATTCAGAGGGTCTCATGGTATCACTCCCAAAGACAACTTACCAATTACAAAGAGAAAAACGTCCCATTGTGATAGAGAGATCTGGCAGTGACCATGTTAACCAAGGGATCAAACTTAGTGGAACACACATCACCCGCTGAAGGTGGATCCCTGCCAAAATGCTTAACCTGAACCTGATCATCAGGAAACAACAGACATGTTCAGATCCTGGTTCATTCTACAAGACAGCTAGTGTGGAATCTTCGGTCATGAAGAGCAGAAAAGAGCAGGTACACTTGCTAAATTAAAAGAGACATCATAAACAAATGCACTGTGAACCTGAACCGGGGGTTTAAAAATCACTATATGAGACATTTTTCTGACAATTGGAAAAACTTAAAAATCAAGTGTTGATTAGAAAAATCATTTAAGTAAAACTAATTTTCTTAGGTATGACAATGGAATTATGGTTACACCATTTACTTTCAAATGCTCAGCAGAAAAATATGTGACGCTCTGCTTCTGTTTGGAAGGATGGAACACAGCATGAGATGCCCTAGAGAGACCCAGTCTACCCCCACGTGCAAAAAGACCTTTGAGGGGAGATATGCGAGGAGATAACATACCCAAGGATGCTTTTCAAAATTCTCTTTCAGGAGTTGAGCAGACTAGGGCCAGCAGATAAAAGGTCAGTTTATGAATGTTCTCCATTCCTCTCTCCCCGCCCCCGTTTACAGGCAGAAAAAAGGGCAAATAGCAGAAAACGCAATAGACGGAAATGTGACAGTTCTTATCCCAGCCTGATCATTACCTAGCTGTGTGACCTCAAACAATTCTCTTGACTTCTCTGATGCTCACTTACCTTACCTAGAAAAACAGGAGGGCTGGGCTAAAGCAGTTTTCAGATACCTTTCAGGTCTAAAACCTAAGATGCTAACAGCTCATTCAGTCTTAAAGACAACGTGCAAGGCCAACGTGAAACGTCTATTCCTATTTTTGTTTTTAAAAATGGAAAAAGTTTTTTCCCTCTGATTAGCAAATTCATCCATGCTCACTGAAAAAACAAAACAGTATTAAAAGGAAAAAAAAAAAAGACAGACTACTATCATTGCACTACATAGAGTTAGAACCACTGTTAACATCTTTATATTTGTTCTGTAGATGTTTTTCCAGGCTTGCAGGCTCATACACATCTTTTAAAAAAAAAAAAATGAGATCCCTGCATAGGTGCTGCTTGTAATTTTTTTTAGTTGAGACGAGTATATGGTTTATATTCCATATTAATAAATATAGGCGGTGGCATCATTCTCATGGCTGAATGGTACATGATATTATACATGCACATGATTTATTTTCTCAGTAAGAAACATCTGGGTAGTTTCTAATTTTCTGCTCTTCTAGACAGTGCTGCAATAAATATCCTTATGTTCTTCCTCATTTTGTAAATAATAAAGTCTCTAAATTAAGATTTAAGCACACAACCCCTCTCCCTTTTCATACAGAAAGTTAAAAAAATCTCTTTTCAAGTATTAAACAAAGTTCTCCATAACGCTAGACTATGAGCGACCCTGCCAGCCCAGGAGGACGCTGGGCCCCGAGAAGACCTGGACTTTAGAAGCCTCCGGAAACAATATTTGGTCTCTTCGATTCAAGGAGGCCACACGGAAACCTGAGGTCCAGCGTTCGGATAACCGTGATCTCTTTGCAAAGTGTCTTTCAGCCGCGAGCTCTGGGGGAGTCTGCAGCCCACGCGGTGGCGACTGAACACGCGGCATGGTTTACCGAGTCAGGGCAGCCGGCAGGCTCCTAGAAACGTCTGTCGGCCTATGCTTATGTTTTCTGCCTCTAAAAGTAATAACGTCACCAAACACACTCCCACCTGCCTGTGTTTAAGACAATCTAATTTAGACACGTGAAAATCACTGTCTCCGGGCTGAGAACGGTACTTTTTGCAAACTCAACTATTCACGTTAATATTCCAAAATAATTGTTTTTATTTTTAAAAGTTTGTAATAATTAGAAAACAGTATGAAACGCCCTCCTTTCTACTGACATTAGTGTCTACTTTTCTGTCTTAAATTATGTCAATGATCCAAACATACTTTGCAAGTGTTGGAGAAAGCTTTCAATTCTCTTTTTGTGGTTATTGTTGTTTCCGTGCATGATCAGTCTCACAAACATGTACTTATGCCCGTGATTAAAATGCAACTGACATGGGATAGATTCTCCATCAGATGTCTAGGAGGCTACGGTGATAATCACTCAGCAATATTCCTGGGAATTCACATAATTTTATTCTTGGAAGGAACCGACACTGATCATTTCCAATCCCTGGAGAAGCAGGATTAAGCAGGTTAATTGACTTACCCAGGTCACCCTCTCCCAATCCAGGGTTTCCTTTTTCTCTCTGACCCTCTTTGTCAGAAACCCAATCATTAATTTAAAACACAGATGCTCATTTTACACTTGACAACATTGGGAAGATCCTACCTATCATTCTATTCAATAAAGAATTCAAAATAAAGCAAAAGAAGTAACTTCGTGAAATGAATACGTCTTTAAAATATATATTACCTTGTCTACTCCTTCAGCATCATGACACTGGAAATCAGGTCTAAGGGTGCATCTAATAAGAACCGAAAACATATTTGGAAGACAGTCTATAGACAAGCTGTGCACAACTGAAAAGTATTTAAGATGCTCAGACAGCCGTGAATGGAGGTTTCCAGGTTCCGACCAGAGTGGAAGTGGCAACTGAGAACTGGTGGGTCATTACTGTGATCGAGAGAAAGCAGGTGCAAAGAAAGGGCAGCAGCAAATGGCCCTGGTGCATCCTTGAAGCAAATAGCCACATTAAAGAAGGGAAAAGTGGCGTGAAAACTATCTCCATGGGGTGAAAACCGCCCCCAAACGCAGGCATGACCCCCAGCCTTTTGTTTCTGAACACATGGAAAGATTTATTTGGCAGACTGAGCTACAAGTTATTAACACATCCTCACACAACTCGCTTAACAGCTCCCTTTTTGCTCATAAGGTACATTCACATCAATATGTACCATCCCCCTGACAGAGCTGCTGTCAGCGAGTTGTTAAAGTTGCCTTGTAAACCATCAGGGGACTTATTTATCTTATAAAATCCAGCAGGAATTGTAGGACAGGGGAGGATCAATTAACTTGACTGTAACTTCTGCCACAGTAAAGACTTTATCCTATTAGATGGATATACACATTAAACCCAAAATACCCCAAACTTGCTGTCTTGTAAATGTTGAAGACTGAAATCTTAGTTGGGTGGAATTTAAACAGTGACCACCCATTGAGCCAGGCAAAATATCAGCCCACCGCCAATACCCTCTTGGTAGCTGCTGAAAACCAAATTCACATTCCTGATAGCAGAATGCGCCTTCTTAATTAAAGTCAGGATTTCCCAGTCTTCTCACTGGAAGGAACAAGCAATATGAGGCTTCCAGAACAACACACGCATCACCAAGACCCAGCCAGTTTCATTAACCAGAAAGGGAATTGCCACGTGCTCCTTTCTACAAGCCACTGATTACGGTCTTTTGCCCTGATTCTGGAATACGGATCACTTTACTTTCTGTAAAACTTTTCAACGCACTATTCTAAACACAGCTACCAGTCACTCACACCAGCTGTGGATTCACAGCAACCTCCCCTGTTAAAATACACAAAATCGTATCAGCTAGACCATCCCAAATAATAATTACTGCGGCAGGAAATAAAAATCAGATTAAGTGGGATTTTGTGGCACAGGAGACCTCTTCAAGCTTTTGCCTGACAGGGGGACCAAGGAGGATGAAGAGACAGGAAGCCCTGACTCGGAATTTATCTTTGGGTAAGTTTTAACTCCACTATCTCAAGCTTCTTCCATTCTTGCTCTCCAAGTTTAGTTCAGTCCGTTTTAATTCTATCCCTTGGTTAGATCTCAGTTCCTAACATTTTGTAGATTCTTGTTTATCAAAGCTGTGAATTGAGCTATATTGGTTTGTTTACTTGAGGATTAGCTGTTGTGGGTGGGGGAGAAATATTAGTTTAACTGGAGTCAAGAACCTACAGCCGCAAGAAAAAGAAATCAGCTAGAGAGAGAGAAACTGGATAATGGGGGATCATTTCACTGTGAGTCAATCCTAGTGGGGTTTATCCCCCCCGCTGGTGACTACACGTGTAGGCAAAGAGATCTTAACAGATCAGAGTCCACACTCCAACTGACAGATATGGGCTTTTTAAATTATTAACTTGATAAACTGCTAAAGCGGTAGCAAAAGAATAAGTGGACAGAAGAATAAAATGGGTGATAAAATTTGTCTTTTTTTTCCCCCTGCAGCAGTGGCGTTAAAACAGCTCTGTGTTCTCCATATGTATAGTCATTTACTGTGACGAATGGGAATAAGGTACTACATTTCATAACACTGATCTCTGGCAATTTGAGAAAAACTCATAACTGGATGGCTACACTTACTATCTAAAAATACTTACCATTATAAACCCTCAAGCAAAATTTCTTTAAAAAAAAAAATACCCTTAATGGGCTTTCTAGTGAAGCAAAGAAACTTTTCAGAGTGCTAAGAAAAAAACCCACGCTCTCTCCTTCCCTGTTCGGGGTAAACGCTTAATCCTCTCAGATGTTTTCTCCTCTTGAACGCTTGTCTTACGTGCAGTTTAAGATGGTGTTTAAAATTTCCAAAATTCCTTCTACAAGTGTATCCCTGTTTCCCCTAAAAATGGACTCAAACTGAAGTTATAAAGTGGCACAGATGTTAGAAATTCCATCCTCTTTCCAGAAAAGGACCAAGTATGAGCCGAGGTAGTGTCCTTTTTGGCAAATTCTTATTTCCTCTCCGATTCTGGATGTAATTGTCAGCAAGCCCATCAAAGTGGGCGGACATCACACACAACTTGCCTGTGTATCACTCTCTAAGAGTTACATGGAGATCCTTCCCAATGCAAAACGTCTGTAAAATTATCTGCCATCAGAGTGACTACTTGTAACATTCTCTAGACTGAACCCAGGAGCACTTTGCTCTGAAAACACAGTCGGCCAGCGTCCTAACACTATGCGGAATACTATAAACTTCAGCAATCAAAGCTGAGTTTATATCTTCATACATCACAAATACACACAGGTGACACTATCAAATGCTAAACCAAATTTTTTTCTATTTTCATAATTTTTTAAATTCATTTCATACCAAAATAACCTGGAAAGGAAAACATAAATCATCTCTGTGCAAATTAAAGATGCAGCCTGATATCAAGCATTAGCCAGGAGTATTTCACCGCAGATCAGATAATTTAGGAAAATCACCTGTGTGCTAACCTCATAGGTGTGTGTGCTTGTTTGGTTAATTTTCACCATGATTAGTATCACACTTTCTAACTACATCTGACAACTGACTTCAACACTGCACACAGAACTAAATGGCTCTGTTTTCATTCTGAAGAGAGTTTTAAAACTTACAACCTAAAATTGTAATTTCTGATGTTCATCAAGATTAATAAGTTCCTATAAATCAAGAATTAGGTTTGATTATAAAGCACGAAATTAAAATATACTTTTGGAAACAAAATATCGTGAATATTTAAGGAGATAAATCCTTGCAAAACATTCCCTGACACACATCAATGTTGTCCTATTTCTGCTTATACGAAGATACACATTTTTTAAGCTCTCAAATTATTCTGATTTCCGGAACTCATCCCAAATCTCTTCTTAAGGTGTTATTTATATTTCCTGTTGCCCAAATGGTTTACATAGTGCTTCACATTTTATCCAATAATATCTCCACATTGGCCAGCTCAGAGAATGCACATTTGAAACAAAGACCTTACAAGATATTAGTTATATGTGTCTAAACATGGCTGACAATCTTCATAGGTAATGCGAATACTGGCCCAGAATCAGGGGTTAACGAGAGCAGAGAGGTCATGGAAAGTGCTTGACTGAACAATGCAACAATGAGAAAATTAAATATACCTAAATAGGACAAACGTACTCCACAGGAGTTAACTTCTGGCACAATCTTCACATAAATACCGAGACTGGATTCCATAAAACAAACACCAAAGTCCGTCACATTATTCACTGTTACACCTCATTCTCTTGAGACCAAATATAACATAGGTGAATAGGATGCAGTTTTTATTACATCATGACTATTATTTTACCAGTCCTTGACTTTACCCAAAGTGAAAACTGCTATTAACGAAGATCACTAAACACAGACCTTAAAAATGAAAAAGTTCTTGCAATCCTTAAACGCTATGCGATATGAAGATTGATATCTTCATTTTGAAAGTGATCGAAACTTCTCCTCTTACGAATTACGTAATAACCTCACTCAAATAACTAGAAAAAAATACAGGTTCCCCAATACAATGTATTTAACATGCCATCCACTAGAGGAAAATTTCACCCAAAGCTCTAGCTCACAAAATTCTCAAAGCAAGAAGCGGACAACTCATTTTGCGGCTGAGGGCAATCTCCCCGCTACATTTTCTCAAAGATGGCTGATGCAAACAGCACCTCATCACTACATAGAAATGGTTGCTGAGATTAAATTATGCAAACGCAGTTTCAAAATAACCTGCTCAAGTTTCAGCGCATTAAAGATGGACCTGCAAAGCATCTGCCATGTTATGCCTGCTACCAGCAGAATTTCAGTGGATACTGAGGGGAGCGCAAACCCCAAATCATCCTTACAAATGACTTTGAAACATAAGCGCACAAACATCATATCCCATGAGCACATTCACCGGCCTTGGACCTGGCACCTGAACATTGATCTGGCTATCAATGCAAAACAAGGCAGAACCACCAGGCCCTTCTTGGAGGTCTCCATCCTGGACTCCTAGCAGAAGGGGCCATCTCTGAAGAGCTCACGCTTATCTATTAAAGTAAAATAGCCCAGGGGTGGAATTTTCAAAATGGGGGTGAATTTACAGGGTAAAATATTTATTACATGAGGTAACTGAAATACACTCCAACAAAAATGGCCTTTATTTTCAACCTGGCAACATTTCATAATCAGACACCCATCTACAAAGGTTTTTCTGTGAACATAAAATTCTTAGTTTTTTCCTAATTAAAAGTAAGTGATTGGAAAATGCAGGGTGATTACAATACCAAAGGCAACTCACTAAACTTAACATGTAGCCTAATTTCAAGACACTAGACACTGGCCGGTAAGAAGCACATGTGATGCTTCCCAATTAATAATCAGTCAGTTAGGGTTTTTCATTTTTTTCTCTCTCTCTCTCTTTTACTAAATAAACTTCAGGTTTACATTTTTTTTTTCTGTAGTTTATAATGTTAAGGACTAAAGAGAAATTTTAAGTACTGATGTAATTAAACTGTCCATCATATTTAATAAATCTTAGCTGAACTTACTTCAAAACAAAGGGAACAGACTAACAATATAAACTATTTTCAGTTTCAAATAGTTAGCTACTTGTAAGTAGCTGAAAGTTACATAAAATCAAACTAAAGCAAAAA
Source organism: Hippopotamus amphibius kiboko (assembly GCF_030028045.1). NCBI lineage: Eukaryota > Metazoa > Chordata > Mammalia > Artiodactyla > Hippopotamidae > Hippopotamus > Hippopotamus amphibius. Next base: position 20,818,864 of record NC_080190.1, read on the forward strand.
GTTGTCATAAATGGAGCTTTTAATATTCTACCAGTCAAAAAAAGGGAAACCATTTTGTTCTGAAATATGATACCAGCGTTCTTTGATGTTAAACTTAAATTTTCACTATTCTTTCTATTACATGTCAGTCTTAAAAACAATATTTACTTCCATTTATGCCCCGTCAATGGTTATTTCTCTTACTACATTTTAGTAAGTTTATGTAATTCAAAACATCAATACAACTGTGCTGGGAAACCTCTGCTCGGTTCCATATGATTGATTTTGCTGTATTTGGGTGTTTCTCTATTTTTCTCCAGTTTCGCCCAAGCACTCATCATTCAGACTTTGCAACACTTCTTACACTAACTAGTTTTGAGGACTTCATTCCAAGCTGGGGGAAACCTTTAGGAGAATAAAGATTCTTCAAATAAACCAACATTCTAGGCCTTAAATTGTCAAACAAAATCTCGAAAAGAATGAACGAAACCTCACCGTTTTACTTTTCTGTCCCCCAAATGGACTGAAAAAGCTTCTCAGAGCCTAATGACCACCCGCAATCTACTCACGCATCGGGACGGCAGGCCCGGAAAATTCGCGACCCAAGACGCACAGCTCCTCCGAATCACAAGATGGTAACATTAATGGAAAACGGTTCCGCGACTAAGAATTCTCAGCAAGGGCCTTCTTGGAAAGCGTAAACACTTCTTTCGGGGCAAAGCAAAATATGTTGTCTACAAACCCTCACCACCCTTTCCACCCAATATCACTGACTGACTTCAGGGGCACCGTGAAGGGTGGTTTCTTCGGGCGGCGTTTTGCTTACACGCCCTCCCGCACGCGCGCACACACTCACGCACGGCTCTCCATACATTCCAGCGGCCTCCTGGGACTAGAAAGATGAAATACAGTCCCTGGGCCATTTCCCCCCAATCTGAGCTTTTTTTAGTTCAAAATATCCAGTAACATCCCGGAAGAGAAGAGAAAGGGGATGAGGGAGAACAAAGTTATTTTCCCCGAATAGCTGTGCTTCCCTCTCCCCAAGCTCACCACCAGCCGGAATGACACCAGCTCTGCCAAGAGGGAGGACAAGAAAACTTCAAAGGCAAGGCGGCCGAGCGAAGTTTAGCAGGGACGGGAGAGGGGAAGCCACGGAAGGGGGCGCCCGGGGCGTGCCCCCCAACCGCCCCCAGGTCCCCGCTCCCCCTTCCCTCCTCTTACTTTTGGATGATCTGGGGTAGGCCGGCTTGGGGCGGAGGCGGCGGCGGGGGCGGCGGCATCCCTCGCGGGCCTTGGGGCGCCGGGGGTGCCGGGGCACCGGGCATGCTGCGGGCATCTCTGTCCGGTTGCTCGGGGCCGCTGGGCTCGGCGTCCTGGCTCATGGCTGCGGCCAGCACCATGCGAGGCGAGACCTGCCCAGGCTCGCGGCGGGAGAGCGCGCGCGAGGGGCGGCCCCGGGTCACGGGCGCTCACTGGCCGGGGTCCCCGTGCCCAGTCCCCTTGTCCTTCCCGGTGGCGCGGGGAGGAGACGCGAGGGGCGGGGAGGAGGCAGTCCCGGCGGCGCCGCCTCCTCCTCCTCCTCCCGCCGGTCCCGCTCGCCCGGCCGGGCCACGAAGAGGTGGGGGCCAGGGGGCGTCTCCCAGGCGGCGGAAGCCTCTCGGCGCTCGGGTGGTCTGGGGAGCGCTGCCTGTCGCTCCCGGGCGCAGCCTTCGCCACCCGCCTCCGCGCGCCCTCTGGGTACCCGGACTGGCGCCCCGCAGCGCAGTGCCACCGCGTGAGGCGGCGAGACGCCCGCCAGCCCGCCGCCGGCCGCTGAGCTTTCACCTCTCCGGCTAGCAGGGCGGCCTCTGGGCTGTCCCCGGGGACGGCGCCCGCGGCCTCGAGAGCTCCTGCCCAGCGGGGCGGACCGAGCGCGCCCCGGGCGTCTGCGCGCATCGCCAGCGCGAAGCGCGCGGGTCTTGGCACCTTCCCGCGAATGGAGCCGGGCCAGCGCCACTCGTGGCTGAGGGGCCAGACCCCGCGGGGGAAAAGCCGAAACTCCTCCAGTTTGGTGGGACTGGTAACCCCAGGTTACCGGACCCGAGGGCTCTCCAAATTGGCAGTTCCAACTGCTGATTTCAGGGGTCCCCAGAAGCAGCCGGTGAGGCCGCCGTGGTTTCTCTTCATTTATTTCCCCACGTCTCTAAAAGATCTGACACGATCCCGCGAGCACAAAGACAAAACCACGTATATGTTTTATTCTTGTTATTTATTGGCCAGATCTCAGTAGGAATGTAAAGGCTGAAAAGGAGTTGGCTAACATCGCAGCCCCCAAGATCACCTCCTCTGAAGCTCTGTTGGTTGCCTGGGAGCCAGTGTGCGCCAGTTCACCTGCACACACCGTTCACAGCTATGGACGCAGGCATCCTGCGCTGATGAGTCACCTCACAAGGTGCAGTGTCATGTCCCGGAGGACGGCTAGAGGTCTGGGGAGGCACCTGGTGCCACAGAAACATCTAGAAGCTGGGCAGAGATCTCAGAGAGTGGTTACCCTGGAGATCCTTACCGTCCGTCGGGCACTCGGCTTTCTAAATCCTGACACAGGCAGCCCGGAGAAGCGAGGAAAAGAGTCCCTTGGGTGCTTTGGAAGCCAGAGCGCACGCCAGGGTGCCCCACGGCCTGGAAAGAAGTTTGCTGAGGGTCTCAAGCTAACCCATCGTCCTCCAGCAGGCTCGTGGAGGAAAATTCTGGAGATTGGTTCCCCGGGACCGGCAACTAATTGAATTCCCTGAAAGATGCTCTCTTCTCTCCCTAGACTGTGAGTTTCCATCAACGTCCCAGCCAGTTTCAGGAAGCTAAGCCTCCCTTGATTGCTGTCATCCTGCTTAATTCTTTCCCCTCCCTACCTACCTCTCTCCTATACATAAAATGTCCTGTCCGATCTCTCCCTTCCTTCTTCTCTCTCTCTCCCTCCTTCCCCTTACAGATAAAATGATACATCACTTCCTTGTATTCATAAAAGTAATCAAAATTCGCAAAATTGAATCTCACCAGAAAAACTAGGTAAAGAGGTACTGATTGTTTATTCATTTCACAAATGAGGGGCAAGTCAGCGTGATTTGTCCAACTATATATGGCTAGTAAGAGACCATCCCAAAAAGAGTCTTCTTGGGCCCTGGGAGTGGTTAGTTCATCATCTTATAGTTTCTGTCACTAAAGTCCTGACTATGGTTTCCATAAAACTTCACCTTCGACTGCCCCCCTCCCACCTCCTTGGTTGAGGGAAATTATCTGAAATTAACATTGCATCCCAGAAACTAAAAATTTCCATATGCTTGCATTAAAATATCCCTCTGAGAATCCCCCCTAAACCTTTGGAAAAAAGCTTTGTAGTCAAAAAAGATCAGTTTTTAACCAGAGAGGTTGAGTGACTCAATCTCTCTGAGTGTCAGTTACCAAATATGTCAACTGGCAGTGGTGAGACCCTGACTTGCAGAGTCACGATTAGGATTAGAGATAATGTATCTTGCATGCATACTTGGTGCAGGAGATATTTGATCTGGCAGTTATCACAAATATGATTCCTTATATTCCAACCTTGTCGCCAAATAGAACAACAGATCTCAAACTCCAGGAGGCTGAGTGCCTGGAAGTCACAATATTGATATAACTTAATCCATCCTCATCACATTTTTACTGGCAGAAAAACAAAAGAAGGAAAGAAGGGAGGGAGGAAGGGAGGGAGAGAGAAAGGAAAGAAGAAGGATGGAAGGAAGGAAGGAGGGGAGGGAAGGAAATTTGTATTATACAAATGCAGCTCTCTACATCTCAAAAATAATGTGTTAGCTTTTGTGACAGAATAATAACAGTGGGTAAATCTTGGGTATTCATTAGACTTTTCTTGCATCCTTTCTGTAAGTTGAAAATTTCCCCCCAAGTGGAAAAAAATTAATTCACAAGGTGTATTTAAGAAACCCTATTTCCATGAGTATAGCTTAATATTTGCAATTTGTGTGTTATGTAAGTACTGAAACTTGAATTGAAGTAGATGTGAAGGGAGAGGAGAACACTGCAGCAAAAACCTAAAGCTAGTTCTTGTCCTACCTCAGATCCCGGCAAAATGTTATTCAGGATAGTAATGAACAAGCCTTTCCATTTTGCAAGTCAAACATTAAGTTTATTAAGCAATTGCAATGAAACAATATTTATTAACTTGGTGTCCTTTCACTCCTTTCTAGGAACAATGAGAAAGATCCCTGGTTAGGGTTGCAGCCATTTGAGTCCTTAGCAGTCTTGCATTTGTCTGCCCTGTGCCCTCACCACCCCCACCACACCAGGATGTGGGGGTCACCTGACTTGACAAATGAGGAGGGTGACTGGGAGGGGAGGGCTGGTAACATCTCTGTTCCACTCTGCAGAAGTAGTCTGTCCCTGCTGACATACCAGTAAACTGTGATCAGGCAGTGAGGCTTTTGCTGTCTACGAATATATTGAACATTTCACAAGAGTCAGCTGCTAAATGCTTTCATAGATTATTACTTACTTCATGCTCACAATAATCCCATGAGGTAGCTACTGTTACCCATGTTTTAGAATTGAGGAAACTGAGGCTAGAGGGCTCTAAGAACTTGCCGCAGGTCGCCTGGCTTTTAAGAAGCAGAAGCAGGACTGCAGTTAGGTCAATCTGACCCCAAACCTCTCCCACTGCCTCAGTGGCACACATAGACCTGAGATGCCACCTGTCTTCTTTTGCTGTGATGCTGCCTGCATCTTCCGTGAATGTAAAATACCCCCTGCACGTGATTCAACTCTGCCACTCATATTTATCCGAATCAGTAAATTAATAGGCAGGATCCAAATTGACATCCTTTTTTTTTTTTTCAAATTGACATCTTATAAACAAGAAAATGTAAGGAAATTAAGCAGCCTAGCAGGGGGTAGTAGAAAGGAGCAGGAAATAGAAACAAGGTCTCTGATTCTCAAACTTGCCAGGGACTCTGGCACTCTGGCTTGCTTTGTAATATTGATAAATGTTTACTGGGTTCCAGACAGTGGTTCTAGGAGCTTTCTCATGCCTTATTTCCTTTTATATCACCAGTTTGCAGACAGAGAAGCTTGATGAACCTATCCAAGGTCACAGGAATAATAAATAGTGGAACTGAAGTTCACACCCTGGTCTGACTCCCTGCAACTCCCTGCCCCTCTGTTCAATATGATTGCAAGCATTCGTCTCTCCAGATGAGATCATTTAATATGTACTGCTATTCTCTCTCTCTCTCTCTCTACATATATATATATACACATATATATATAACTGCTTTTTTTAAAATATCAGTTTACATAGTAGATTGTAAAGTTTGATAATACTCAGAACTGGTGAAAATGCAGGACATTCTCATGTACTGTGGGTGAAATTGTCAGTTGCTGCAACCTCTTTGGAGGTGAGTTGGCACTGTCTATTTTGGTTACAACAAAGGAAACTGACTCAGTAGTTACCCTTCTAAGAATTTATCCTATAGGTTTATTTGTAGCAACAACCAAAGTTCTGTGTGTAAGGAACTTTATTATGGCATTGTTCCTAATAGCAAAACCCAGAAACAACCAGGATGCTAAGCAAAGGGGAACTGGTTACATAAAGGATGGTCCCTACATGGAAGGGAATACAATGTAGCCCTCAAAAAGTGTATGCACTGCTAGGAAGAAATTTCAAGATGTGTTACTAAGGAGAAAAACACAAGTTCCTCAGCAGTATTGCAGTATGATTAAATTTTTATAAAACCAAAGAGTAGAAAACATTTCTAGAAAATTGTACAAGTAATTAATTATTAACAGTAATTACCTCTGGAAATTGGGATAAGGCAGGAAGCTTTTTCTTGTATGACCTTTTATATTGTTTGAATATTTGAAATAAAATTTTATTGAGGTATATGTATTGTTTGAATTTTCTTTTACCATGAATATGTTATTTTTTATTAACTAACAGCAAAACGATTCATTCTTTCTTCAACTAGTTATTATTAGCAACACAGGGCATGAATAGGATTTTATTTTTAAAGCAAAACTTCCTCTGGAAGAATGAAGGAGAAACACAGTGGAGAATGTATTGCCCAGAGTAGCCTCTTGTTATTCTAACAACCCCAGTAGAAACAATTGAATAATTAACTCATTAAGTTGCCAGTAGTCATGTTGATACAGTTACAATCTACTAGTTTGATAATTGTGGAGAGATATTAAGCAAGCTATCAACATTAGCCATAACATATTAACTGTTATCTGGGTATTAATAACAACAATTATCATTTCTTGAGTATTACTCTATGCCAGACTGTCTTGAGCACATAATAGTTTTCATTTAATCCTCACAGCTTCCTTATTAGGTGCCTGTGTTTATGCCCATTTTACAGATAAGAAAACTAAGGCTCAAAGTTCAGCAACTTGACAGCTACTAAGTGGAGGAACTGCAAATCTAACCCTAGCCTCTGTTCCTCTTAGGATAGAGCTTTTAACTACTCCACGTGGTAGCATGATGTTTCTTAGTATAATGGGGCTTTTGACACCAGACATTCCTCTGCTAAACGCTGGTTGGTTTGACCTTCTCTGCTGTCTCCAGTACCTCATCCTTTGGTTTGGTTTCCTATCTCTCCACAAGACCTGGCTTCTCTTTCCCATCCCCCTGAGGTGAGATTTACCTGTTTGCTCGCTCTTCTCTCAGAGCTACACCCTAACCTTTTACTTGAACTCTATGGAATCCCTGCAGATGTCGTAAAACAATCATAAAATAAAATCCTGTGCTAGCTTCACAAAGGATTGCCTCTCTGAAAATCCAGGAGAGGCAGTGGCTGAAGGATGCTGTTTAAAAATAATATGGTTACTCATGGAACTGGATGCACATTTGAATTTGAAGGAGACAGTCAGGGAACTTTAGCTGAGGAAAAGTGAGGACATGACCCATGAGGTTCTTTTCTGCCTAACAACTCATGGAGAACGTCCCTCATTGGCTGCAGGGAAAGGCTTAGCCTCCATCTCTCCAGTGGTGGATTTATCAGCCAGGCCCCTTGTCCTCTGATGAGCCACGCAGATATTGTATTAGAATCCAAGTAACAGTTGGCTGGGAGTCAGAAAATCTGGGCTCTGGACCACTAGGTGTATCCAGTATTCCTGAACAGAAAAGCAGTCATCCCAAACCAAGAGTGACATCATCATCTTTGCCTCCCCTAAAAGCATCACTGCCCCAAGCCTAGGTAGCTTGAGCTCTGTCCTTCCACTGCTTGCTCAGTACCTAGCCATGAACCAACAGTGGATTGAGTTAGAATCCTAGGATGCTCAGAGCGGGGTAAGGCAGGGTTACCTGCATCTGACTTCCAGGGAAAGAAGAATTTGGAGCTGTGCTTTGAAGGATTCAGCAAATGGCTTTATCTCTTTTTGCTATTACCAAGAGAAAGCAAAGCAGCAGGGTACAATAGGGGTGTTATAAAACAAGTTGCAGCTGAATTTTCTTGGAGGGGGAATGGGAAGTGATGGAGGTATGAAATGAATGAAATGAATGTGGGAGAAATGTTAGCTAGTGTCTAATTGCATTATTTAAGTTCCTTGGGGCTCTGCACCCCCTGTGGAGACCCAGCCTCTGCACTGCAAGCTTAATCCCTGGGGAATGTCACTGTCATTCAGAGGTTGGTAGTGTGACTCCGGGCTCCAGCCAAGCAAAACAGCACTTCTCAGAGATGGGGGATTCCTTTATCCAGCCCCTCCCCTCAGTCACCTCCTCCGTCTTCCCTTATCACCAGGGCTGTCTGTCTGTCACGCCAGTTGGTCAGCAGGGAATAAACATCTCAGGCTGTTTGCCCACCAGCTCGGGGATCAGGTGACTATTATGGAAGGCAACACCAGAGGCCTTTGCATGCCAGCTGATGCCAGGAACAGTGAGAGCCTGTGATGTGCTGACCTCACTGAGTGGGCACCCATGCAGCTGGCTTGCAATGGGGAGACTGGGGCCACTTCCTGATGTGGCACCTTTGGTCATCCCAGGGTCACCCAATGCGAGATACCCTGTCCAGCCCCCTCTCAGCATAACCTCTGGAGTCAGAATAGTTGGATTAGAAACCCAGCCCCATGATCTGTCAGCTGCATGACTTTAGGCTACTTTACCTCTCTGAGCCTCAGTGTTCCCATTTGAAAAATGGGAATAATACTGCCCCCATTATAAGGTTATTGTTAGGATTAAATATAAGGCACTTGGGAGGTTGCTAAGAGAGTACAAACTTTTGGCTCGAAGATGAATAGGTCTGTGAATGTAATGTAAAACCTGGTGACTATAGTTGATGACACTTTCTTGTAAAATTGAAATTTGCCGAGAGTAGAACTTCCATGTTCTCCCACACAAGATAAATATGTGAGCTGATGGATATGTTAATTAACCAGATGGGGGAAAATCCTTTCACGATGTATATTTATATCAAACCACCACAATGTGTACTTTAAATATCTTATAATTTTATGTCAATTATACCTCAATAAAGCTGATTTTTTTTTAAATACAGCACTTCAGACAGGATCATCTGGCATATGATTGAAGCTCAGCAAGCTGCTGTTAGCTGTTTTTAATATTATGATTACTGGACTTCCCATTGGAGAATCAGTAATCATAAGACATAGGCTTCTCTTGAAAGCAGGAGGAGTGCTCGGAGCCAGGATGTCTGTCACCTTCTGCATGTAAAAGTCCCAGGGAGAGGGGCTTCTGCGGTGGCACAGTGGTTAAGAATCTGCCTGCTAATGCAGGTGACATAGGTTCGAGCCCTGCTCCGGGAAGATCCCACATGCCACGGAGCAACTAAGCCCGTGCACCGCAACTATTGAGCCTGAGCTTTAGAGCCCATGAGCCATGACTATTGAGCCCACGTGCTGCAACTACTGAAGCCCATGCGCTTAGACCCTGTGCTCCGCAACAAGAGAAGCCACGGCAATGAGGAGGCCGCACACCACAAGGAAGAGTGGCCCCTGCTTGCCACAACTAGAGAAAGCCCGTGCGCAGCAGTGAAGACCCAACACAGCCAATAAATAAATAAATGTATTAAAAATATAAATAAATAATAAATAAAAACCCCAACTCATTAAATTTACTAACAGTAGTAACAGAATACAAATCATATTACCTCAAAAAGAAGTCCCAGGGAGAAAGGATATCATTGTAAGAACCATCTGGAAGGTAAACTGGAAAGGGGTTATTGTCAGACAAACACACTGAATAAGAGACTCACAGACCTGTGTTGCCCTTGCCAGCTTCGTGACCTTGGACTTCCTTCTTGAGCTCTCTGCCCTCAGTTTCCTCATCCATGAGACAGGATAACAAGCATTTCCTTCCTGTTGTTGTGAGGCTGAACCCAAGGCTCGCCCAGAGTCACCTCTCAGTCCAACTGGCTGGAATGATGACCTGCTCATGGTAACAGGTAACAACAGCAAGCAGCTCAGTGCGAGCAGGATGCCCAAGAGAGTTCAGGGTGAAAAGTGAAAAGTATCTTTGGGTTTGGCTTGGGGAGGTGGGGATTCCTGGGGGATGGAACTTGCTGGAGGATTGCCTGTTCCTTGGAGTATTTTCCCCAAGAACTTGACTCTGATGATTTAAGGAATCCCAAAGGAAGCCTATTAGGGTGGGGGAGGAGAGAGGGGTAGAGTTTTTAACACCTGTCTGCTTCACTCTCCTCCCCTCGCCCCAGGGGAGAGTAAAGAAGCAAGGCTAAAAGGTCTAAAGGGCGTGTTGTGGGTTGTGTCCCCTAAAAAGGTCTGTTGAAGTCCTAACCCCTGGCACCTGCGAATGTGACCTTATTTGGAAATAAGGTTTTTGCAGACATCATCAAGTTAAGATGCAGTCGTTAGAGCGGGCCCTGATCTGATATGACTGGTGTCTTACAAGAAGAGGGAAATTGAGACATAGGCTACACAGGGAGGCATCATGCAGCCGCAAGGCTGGGAACACCAAAGATTGGCAGCACCAACAGAAGCTAGGAAGAGGCAGGGAAGGATTCCCCCAGAGGCTCAGATGGCCCTGCTGACACCCAGATTTCTGACTTCTGGCCTCCAGAACTGTGAGAGGATACATTTCTGTTGCTTTAAGCCACCTAGTTTGCGGTGCTTTGTTACAACAACCCCAGGAAAGTAATACGGGGAGGAAAGGGACTGGCAGAGAGGGAGGAGCTAAGGGATTTTGTTTGCTTGGTCTAAGATCCCAGAAAGCCAGGCCAAGGGATGCACAGCCAGAGGGGGTTCAGGGGCTCCCCACCTCATCCCCCAGCCCATGAGGGCTTCAGCTCAATTCCAATCCCAGGGCCAAAAAGGAAGGCAAGATATTTGCACCCAGTGAGACTAGGAAAAAGCCAGGAGATAAGGATCTATGGTCCAAGCAGGAAGGACTCTGACATCCAGAAACCTTCACCACCTCCCCTGGTCCAGCCTTCAGGCTCAGCTCCCTTCACACTTAAGTCTGGCCAGGCTGGTCTAATCCTTTCCCTGGAAAACATCTTATGTGTTTTGGCCCCCTGAGTCTCTTCTTGTTTGCCCTTCTCATTCTGTGCCCTGCCTGACTGAGCCCACTTCCACCCCAGGAGTGCCTTCCAGCCCGGGAACACCTCCCTTCTTGGAAAGCAAATTGCACTGCTGGTCTGCACATCTCACTTGGCGGTTAATCATATACTCCCTAGTAAATTGTGTGTACCTTTTATTTGATAATGTGATCCCATTTTACTGTTTTGTGGTTTAAGTTTTCATGTGTCGTGCCTTGTTCTCCTGACTATATCAAGATTGCCTGGGCTGTGAGGACTGGGCCTGCCTCTCCTAGTAGCCCTTTCATTCTCAAATACAGAGGTCTGTCCACAATAGAATGTATATTTGTTTTTTTGATTCAGCACAAGAATGTTGGCTATGAAGACCTGGAAATCTGGAGTGGTTTTCAGTTCCACCATTGGCTTGTTTGCAGCAGCATCATTAGAGGCATGGCCTTTAGAATCAGACAGACTTGGGCTTGAATCCTGACTCTCACTTAATAGCTGTGTGACCTTAGGTAAGTTACCTAACCTCTGTGTGCTTCAGTTCCCTCACCTCGAAAATGAGGTCCATAGGTTGCGAGTCACAACGCTGTGTGTCTGGCACATAGTATGCCTTCAGAGTTCATCTGCGGGATGAACATTTTATGTAAGTGCTTGGCACCATGCCCTCCAAAGTTCCCTGGGAAGCAGACTCTGAGATGGAGAGGGGCTTATTAGGGGTTTATTAGGGGCAGAAGGTTTATTAGGGGCTGTTTATGGGATCAGTATATGTGGAAGAGAAGAGAAGGAAGCAAGATTGGGCAGAAAGAGAAGTCAGGCTGTGATAAAGTCTCAATGGAGACCTCAGACAACCCCATGGAAATTCTGAGGCTGGGGTCACCCATCAGAAGTAGCAAATGGCTCTCAGCATTTCCATATCTATACCACCCCCCCCACCCCCCACCAAGGTTCAAGTCTAGTAGAAATGCGAGTGTGCCTCTCCCAATCATCCTAACAAAATCCTTATTGCATTTCTTTGGCTCTGATTGAGTCCTGTGCCTATTCGTGAATCCATCTACAGCCAGAAAATGTGATAATCTCACTGGCTGAGCCAGAGACTCATGCTGGCTCCTGGTGCCAGATGCCACATCCATTCCACCTGAAGCAGGCATATTGGAGAGCGTGTGATTCCCTTTGTGGAAAATCTGAGGGTGCCAGGAATAGATGGATGCTGGGCCGTGAAAGCCTGACAAACATCTATTCTTTAACCGAAAAAGATGTTAACATAGGAACAGCCTCTGGTAGGGCAGGTGTGTACCGAGAATGAAGGACATGATGATGCTATGTAATACAGCATGCACTGCAGGATGTCTGACTCAGAGAATGGTAGTAAAAAGTGTTTGCTGAAAAAAATTAAATAAATATTCTAAGTAAATGGAGGGGGGAAGCATCCACTGAGTGATCCTCAAGTTGAGTTTTTTTGTGTTTTTTTTAATATAAGTTTATTTATTTATTGGCTGCATTGGGTCTTCATTCATGCACACGGGCTTTTCTCTAGTTGCGGCAAGCAGGGGCTACTCTTCATTGTGGTGTGTGGGCTCCTCGTTGTAGTGGCTTCTCTTGCTGCAGAGCACTGGCTCTAGGCTCTCGGGCTTCAGTAGTTGCAGCACACAGGCTCAATAGTTGTGGCTCCCAGGCTTAGCTGCTCTGCAGCATGTGGGATCTTCCTGGAGCAGGGATTGAACCTGTGTCCCCGGCTTAGGCAGGCGGATTCTTAACCACTGCACCACCAGGGAAGCCCCTCAAGTTGAGTTTTAAATCTTAGTCCTAAAGAGGCTTCTGAGCTGTTGGATGCTCTGTGTCCCAATCTGGATGGTGGTTTCCTGGATGTATTCACTTTGTAGAAATTCAACAAGCTGTACACTTATGATTTGTCTCTTTCCGCATGTATGTTATACTGTAGTGAAAATGTTCCTTAAAAAGCAAAGGAAAAAAAAAAGAAATCTCACATAGTGTAAGGTTAGATAAGACTGCATTCTTTCATCATGTTCTAGTTTTTTCTTTCTGTCCATAATCTTTGACAAGTTAAAACCACTCCATTGCTGGGTGTTCATTGCCTGAAGAACTATTTTATTCAGGATGATTTTTGTGATAATTGAGTGTTCCCTACAACTTTCACCCCAGACCTCCAGCAATTAGCATTTAGGTTTTTAACAGTGTGTCTTGAAGATCATTACTAAAGCAACAGGTGTTTTTTGTTTGTTTGTTTGTTTGTTTTTCTAGCCACGTGGCTTACAGGATCTCAGTTCCTCAACCAGGGACTGAACCTAGGCCACGGCAGTGAAAGCCTGGAATCCTAACCATTAGGCCACCAGGGAATGCCAAGCAACAGTTTTTTTAATGTGTATTTCATATTAAGCTTCAAGGATTCAGATAATTATCTAATATTTTCGTTGTTCCTGAACTAGTTAAAAATAAGTAGTAGACACCATGACAGTTCACTCCTAAATACCAAGTGTTCCCAAAGAACAAGGATGTTCTCTTTTTTTTTTTAATTAATTTATTGACTGAATTGGGTCTTTGTTACTGTACATGGACTTTCTCTAGTTGTAGTGAGCGGGGGCTACTCTGGGTTGTGGTGTGCAGGCTTCTCATTGAAGTGGCTTCTCTTGTTGTGAAGCATGGGCTCTAGGCTAGTGGGTATCAGTAGCTGCAGCATGCGGGCTCAATAGTTGTGATCCACGGGCTCTAGAGCACAGGCTCAGTAGCTGTGGCGCAGGGGCTTAGTTGCTCTGCAGCATGTGGGATCTTCCTGGACCAGGGCTTGAACCCATGTCCCCTGCATTGGCAGGCGGATTGTTAACCAGTGTGCCACTAAGGAAGTCCCCGGATGTTCTCTTCTATATCCACAATGTCATTAAGACATCCAAGAAATATTACATTGATACAATAATATACAATTTTCAGTTCATATGTAAATTTCCCCAGTCATCTAAATAATGTCCTTTATACTTGTTTTTTGTTTAAATCCAAGATTCAACCCAATTTTTGCATTGTATTTGTTATTCTCTTTAGTCTGCTTTATCCTAGAACAGTTTCCACACCTTTTTTTTTCATCATTCAAGACACTGATGTTTTTAAAGAGTCCAGGTGAATTGATTTGTAGAGTTCATAGTCTGTGTTCTGAAGTTGTCTTATTTTCTCATTACTAGATTCAGGATAAGACTTTTTAGCACAAAGACTACATACATCATGTGGTATATTTTCCATTCCTCATGTGACAGGCCCATTTTGTCAGATTGTCCCCTTATTCGTGATTCTAAGTGGTCTTGCTTGGCTAAAACAGGTCCCATCTCTTTACCTTTGCAATTAGAAATCATCTTTGGGCTAACACTTTGAGCCTATGTAAGTGTCCTGGTCACCAGTAGTCATTCACCCAGTGATTTTAGCATCCACTGATGATCCTTGCCAGAAGCTGTAATAAATGAAGGTTTTCTAATTGAATCAACCCTTCTACGTTTGTTAGTTGATTTCTTTTGTAAAGAAAGAACATACCCTGTTTTCTCCTCTCTCCTTTTTCTCTCTTCTCTCTCCATCTTCCCTTTTTTTTCTCCTCCTCCTTCCCCCACTCACCCCTCTTCTTCTTCTTCTTTCCTTTCTCCTTCCTCTTCTACTCTCTTTCCTTCCATGCCCCCTTCCTTTCTCTTTCAAGTGTGTGTGCGTGTGTGTGCGTGTGTGTGTGTGTGTGTGTGTGAATATACGCATAGTCTTATTTCCCTTTCTTCCACAAAAGGTATTCCAGGACCATTGTATACCTTTTGTGATAAACTGTCTCTTTTGCCCATTTTTATATTGGGTTTTTGGTCTTCTCCGCCCCCCCCCCCCACTGAATTTTAGATCCTCTTCATATATTAGGAAAATTATGTCTATCTCTGATATAAGTGGCAAATATTTCCTCCTAGGTTATTTGTCTTTTGATTTTGTTTTTTATATTTTTTGTCACACTAATGTTGCTTTATTTTTACGTAGAAAAATTCATCAATCTGTTTTTGTTGCAACTGGAATTTAAGACAGAGGTAGACCAGTTCCCCCACACCAAGATTATATTTTAAATTCTGTTTTCTTCCAGTACCTGTATGATTTTATTTTTTACACTTAGACCCCTGATCCATTTGGAGTTTATTCTGGTGTCCACTGTAAGGCGTGGATCCAATTTTATCTGTCTCCAAATGGCCATCCAGTTGCTGCAACACCACTTATTAAAAGAACCAGCTTTTCCTTGGTGATTTGAGATATTATCTTTATCATATGCTGAATTCCCATGTGCACTTAGGTCTATTCCTGGACTTGCTATTTTATTCTAATAGTCTGTCTATTCATTTACCAGTTTTAATTATAGATCTTTTATAATATCACTTACTATTTGACAAGTCTGGTCTCTTCTCACAGCTCTTCTTCTGGGGGCTTTTATAGCTATTCTTGCATGTTTGTTTTTCTATGTGATTTCCGGAGTTGACTCCTCTAGAAAAGAATGTGGTATTTTTACTAGGATTGTGTTGAAATTATGTAATAACTTCAGGAGAATTAGACCTTTCTGATGTTAAGTGGTGCTGTCAGAGAACGAGCAATGTCTCTTGCTTTGTCCAAGTCTCCTTTTATGCCTTTTGGGAGAGTTTTAAAGTTTTCCTCAGAGAGGTTTTGATGATTTTAGTGGTAGCAAATAAAACACTTGACACTCCAGCAGATCAAAACTAAAGTTTTATTAGAGAAAAAGTGATACCAGAAGAGAGAACAGAGCCAAGAAAATCACCACATGACCCCAGCTGCCAGTCTCAGAACCCAGAGGCACAAGAGACCTGGAGCCAGACACAGAAGCAGCCAAGGCAGGAAGTACAGCCATTGCACCTCTCCTGAGACTGGACGCTGCCCTCCTGATACCTGGGCTTGTGATAACCTAGGGATTCAAAATTGCTTACATAGGTGGCTACTTTCAGAGCCAAGCCTGCCTATTGACTTTCTAATTTATGACCATATAACTCATTTTCTAGACCCCTAGTGCCAAAATATTGGGTAAAAACTCCCTGAAAGATTATGTGAGGATTTCCACATAGTTCACACATATTTCTTGTTAGTTTATACCTACGTTTTTTATGCTTTTTTGTTTCTATACCATACGATATCACTTATATGTGGAATCTAAAATATGACATACATGAACCTATCTATGAAACAGAAACACGATCAAGACATAGAGAACAGACTAGCGGTTGCCAAAGGGGGCGGAGGGGGTGGATGAAGTGGGAGGTTGGGGTTAGCATATGTAAGCTTTCATACATAGAATGGATAAACAACAAGGTCCTACTGTACAGCACAGAGAATTATATTCAATATTCTATGATGAACCATAATGGGAAAGAATATATTTTTTTGAATTTTTATTTTTATTATTTTTTAAAATTTATTTATTCATTTGTTTGTTTTATTTATTGGCTGCGTTGGGTCTTTGTTGCTGCACACAAGCTTTCTGTAGTTGCAGCGAGCAGGATCTACTCTTCATTGCGGTGCGTGGGCTTCTTACTGCAGTGGCTTCTCTTGTTGCAGAGCACAGGCTCTAGGCACGTGGGTGTCAGTAGTTGCGGCACCTGGGCTCAGTAGTTGTGGCTCAGTTGCTCCTTGGCATCTGGGATCTTCCTGGACCAGGGCTCAAACCTGTGTCCCCTGCATTGGCAGGCAGATTCTTAACCACTATGCCACCAGGGAAGCCACAGAAAAGAATATTTTACAAAAGAATGTATATGTAAGTATAACTGAATCACTTTGCTGTATAGCAGAAATTAACACAACATTGTAAATCAACTATACTTCAATGAAAAATATTGATTAAAAATAATAAAATAAAGATAAGAATTGTACATACCTTATTTTAAAAAAGGGGTTTCTCTTTCATCTCCTGTAATTGGTTATTGTTTATATAAATATAAACATATTACATATTCAAATATTATTTATGCATCAAAAATTACACGTTTATATCTATTTCTTACAGAATTGTTTTGCTTGTGTTAATTTTGTCATTAAAACTTTTTAATTTTCCAACTATACTATCATATCATCTACAGAGATATTTTAATTTTTTCATTTTCAATTCTTATGCCTCTAATAGTTTTCTCTTCTCTGGTTGCATTGATCAACATCTCCAATATCATCGACATGGATGGACTGGGAGGGTATTATGCTTAGTGAAGTAAGTCAGACAGAGAAAGACAAATACTGTATGATATCACTTATATGTGGAATCCAAAGAATAAAATAAAAATAAAACAAACTAGTGAAAATAATAACAACAAAAAAAGACTCACATATATAGAGAACAAGCTAATGGTTACTCATGGAGAGAGGGAAGGTGGGAGGGTAGGAGATTAAGAGGTACAAACTACTATGTATAAAAAAATAAGCTACAAAGATATACTATACAGCACAGAGAACATAGCCAATATTTTACAACTATAAATGGAGCATAATCTTTAAAAATTGTGAATCACTATGTTGTACACCTGAAACATACATAACATTGTAAATCAATGTTCCCCAATTATATTATCTCCAATATTGTGTTAAATAGTAGTAGACACACTAGGCATCCTTGCCTTGTTCCTGACCTCATGTTTTTATTCATTAAGATGCTGACTTATACATTCCTATCATATACATTTATTGTATAACATACATATATATTTATTATGTTAAAATCAATTTACTAATTCCTGTGTTTAATTAATGTTTTGATCATGAATGAATATTTACTTTTGTCAAAAGTTTTGCAATATCTATAGACATTTATAATTTTTTTCATACATGTATTATTGTGCTGAATTACATTAATGAATAATATCAAACCATCCTTGTGTTCCTGGAATAAATCCCACTTAATCATGATGTATTGTTTTGAATGTCCTCTTTAGAATACCTATTTGCTAACATTTTATTTGAGATTTTTGCATAAATCTTTACAAGTAAAAATTATCTATACATTTTCTTTTTTTGTGTTTATTGCATTTAGGTATCAATGTTAAATTGACTTCAAAAGAAGAGTTTGGGAATTTTCTTTCTTTTTCTATGCTCTAACACTAGAATTATCTGGTCTCTAGAGGTCTGGAAGAAGTCCTCTATGAAATCATGTGACCTTAATGCTGTGTGTGTGCGTGTGTGTGTGCATGTGCGTGTGTTTGTGTGTGTCTGTGTGTCATATAGATCTTTAATAATTTTTTCTTTTTTTTCTATGGAACTGGTTATGAAATAGGTGACCTGAGGACACCCAGGGGTCCCTATAACTCTTTCAAGGTGACAGCAAAATTCTCCTTTACAGCTAAATAGCTGCATAAGGTTAAATTTTCTTTATATTCTTCAACTCAAACATGTAACAAGAGATTGAATGCGGAAGCAAACATGAGGATCCAGCTGTCTTATATTAAGCCAAACATAAAAGAAATTTGCAAAAATGTAAGACAATACCATTATTCTCACTAAATATTTTGTGGAAAATATAGTTGTTTTTCATAAAATAGTGTTATTTGTGTTAACATACAATAGGCTTGTTTCAATGGTCTCACTTTTAATGTCTAATATAGCAAATAGTAATAGAAACATAACCCACATAAACAAAAGCTCTTTGGACGTCTTCAAAATTTTTTAATTTTTAAAATTTTTAAGTGTCCTGAGACCAACAATAATGAGAACTGCTATTTTATGGGAATTTTGTTGCTTAACTTTTCTATCTTTATTATGGACAATTTTAAAAAATTGTATTTTCTAAGAAATTATGGATTTCATCTACATCCTCAAGTCTATTCACAAAGAGTTGTGCAAAATAGCCTTACTTTTTAAAATTTTCCTCTTTTCCATAGTTATTTTGTTTCTGTCATTTCTTTTGTGTATTTTGCCTTGCTTCTTTTTCAGATTAGGTTAACTAGAGGTTTAAGTATTTTGTTGATTTTTCAAAGAACTAGCATTTGGGTATGCTTACCATTTCTGCTGTCTACTTTCTAAACTCATTAATTTCTGCTTTAATAGTTCCACTTTTGGCATGGTGGGCTAAACCCACTATAGCCTATGTAGATTATTAAAAGTAGTTTCATTCACATGGGGCAGTCAGCAATATACATCAATGGTCTTGCCCCAGAACTTTGTTAACTTTCCTGTCATCTGTCATAAAATAGCCCAAAGGCATTTGGACAAGCTGGAAATTCTGCAGAATAGTCCTCTATTTTGATAGTATAATATTAATAATAGTAGATGAGCAAGAAATATGTTAGTATCCAAATGGTGAGATAGTAAACCTTATAAAGATTCAGGGAACCACCATGTTAGTGAATTGATAAGGATCCAGAGGTCTGAGGCCTGCCAGGACATCCCCTCCAAAGTAACAGACAAATTATTGCATCTTGCATCATCCACCACCAAAAAGGAAACACAACACTTGCTTGACCTCTTTCTGTTCTGGAGGCAGCATATTTATTTCACACTTGGGACACTGCTCTGACCCATCTGTCAAGTGATACAGAAGGCTGCCAGCTTTGATCGAGGCACCAACTAAGAATGGATTCTGCAGTTATGTCCAGACTGCTGCTTGGGCCACGTGACACAGAAGACCCTATGGTGCTGGAGGGGTTTCCCTAAGGAGAAGATGTTGTGTAGAATTCATTACAAGCCCCAGTAGGAGAGTCACAATCTATACACCTGAGTTCTGGAATTAGCCATGACATGTGCAGCAGAGAATTATATACATATGAAAAATTGCTGGGCCCTGGTAGAGACAGAATCTCTGACCTTGCTGACCATGGAATAACAAGTGCCTATGTGGCCAGAGATGCTGTATTATATTTTTATTAGTGTATAACAAATCAGCACAAATGTAATGGCTTAAAGGAACACACCTTTATTAGCTTACAGTTATGTAAGTCAGAAGTCCAGAATGGCTCAAATGGGAGCTCTGCTTAGCAAATCACGAGGCCAAAATCAAGGTGTTGATCAGGCTAAGTGCTTATGTGGAAGCTGTAGGTAAGAATCTGCTTCCAAATTCATTCAGATTGTTGGCCAAATTCAGTTCCTTGCGGTTGTAGGACTGTTCTTGTTGGAGGCCAACTGAGGGCCTTTCTCAGATCCTTAATGCCCCTACATTCCTTCTAATGTGGCCCCCATCATCCTCAAGCCAGCAACAGTGCATCTAATTCCCCCCCCACACACACACACTTCAAATCTCTCTGACTTCCTCTTTTGCTGCTAGCCAAAGAAAGATCTCCACTTTGAAAGCCTCATGTGATTAGATCAGGCCCACCTGGATAATCTTCTTACCTTAGTGTTAAATGTGCTGGATTCAGCAGAATAGCAGAGTCACAGGAGCGATAGTTCATCATATTCACAAATTCTGAGGATTAAGATAGGACATTTGGCGGGCCATTTTAGAGAAGGTCCCTACTGCAGCTGCCCATCATGAACTGGATTTTCTTGGACCCACTAAGCCAAAAGCTCAGGTAGGTCCACCAGCAATCCATTGAAAGATGGAAGTAGTATGGCAGGTCTGGGCATGAGCAACACCATAGCACACAAGTAAGCTGCACCAGCGGGTGGCTGAGACCCCTTGTCATCCATCACTGTTGTACCAGTGTCTCTCCTTCAGCTTATATCTGTGTTCACAAGGGAAAGCCGTTTATGACCAGCTGACAGAGGAGGAAAAGGCCTCATAGGTGGGTTGTTTGGTTTATGGAGCCAGAAATGAACTGCTGCCCATGCAGCTCCACTCTGGTGTAGCACTGTGAGAGTGTTGGGAGAAAGTCCTCCCAGTGGGTAGAGCTTCAAATGGTACACTTGGTCATTCACTTTGTATTGACACAGAAGTAGCCCAAGACAAGAATATGCATAGACTCATGGGCAATGGTGAGTGACCTGGCTGATTTGACAGGGTCCTGGAAAGAGGAGGAATATTAGGCACCTAGAAGTCTAGGATATAGGCAGATGGGTGGAGCTATGGAAGTGGGCATAAAATGTGGAGATCAATGTATCTCATGTTTTTTTGTTTGTTTGTTTAATTTGTTTATTTTTTTTTTAATTGGCTGTGTTGGGTCTTCGTTGCTGCACACAGGCTTTCTCTAGTTTCGGTAAGTGGAGGCTACTCTTCCTTGTGGTGTGCGGGCTCCTCATTGCAGTGGCTTCTCTTGTTGCAGAGCACGGGCCCTAGGTGCATGGGCTTCAGTAGTTGTGGCACATGAGCTCAATAATTGTGGCTCACAGGCTCTAGAGCACAGGCTCAATAGTTGTGGCACATGGGCTTAGTTCCTCTGCAACATGTTGTATCTTCCTGGGGCAAGGATCGAACCCGTGTCACCTGCATTGGCAGGCAGATTCTTAACCACTGCACCACCTAGGAAGTTCCTATATCACATGTTAAGTGCCCACCAGAAAGCATTCACCATGGAAGAACCACTGAACATCCAAATATCCAGAAAGACTTGGCTAGTTAATATCGCTCAGCCTCTGTCATCAGTACCCTGGTACTGTCACAATAAGTGTATCAATGAAATATCTAGAGTACCAGGAATGGAGGTCATTTACAACTCAACAGCACTGGCTCCCAATCATTAAGGCTGATCTAGCTACTGCATTGCTGAATATCTGATCTGCCCAAGAGAGAGACCAAAGCTGAGAACCTGATATACCACCGTCTCTGGAAAGGGAACAAACACTTGCAGGAAAGTCATCTTTTGTGGGGCCATTATTCTGCCTACCATGGATGATGACTGTCAGTTGCAGCTTGAAGACCATTTCCAGCAGTGGGGGCTGTACTTTGTCTCACCGACATTTCTCTTGTATGATTTACCCCCAGCAGAGGAATCACTAGAATCTTGGAGGAGCTGTTCCATGGTGGGATAAGTTTATTATACAAAGTAGGTAGAACTGAGAGAGATGGGGGGTGGTCTGAAATAGTTACATCCTATAGGTTCAGAAGGCTGACGCCTCTGTGGCAATTGCACTGCAGTTTAACTTCCTCTCTGCACAGTCCTGCTTCTCACATTCCTCACAGATTTTGCTCCTGAGAGCACTCCTCTTGTATACAAATATTAGTTTTGGAGTCTTTTTGGGGGGGAAACCCAGCTGAAAATATCTGCCTTTGGTTTCTGTAGACACTCTACAGAAAAACACAGCCATGGGGAATCACCTGATTTTTTTAAAAAAATGTTGACGATATTACTCTTTAGGTAATTTAGTGCCATCACAAAAAAAATTTACTTTTCTAAATTAGTGCCAGGAAAACATGCACTGTATCTCCATAATAATAGCTTTTCAACTTACAATACTTCTATTTTTGCCATGGCTGCCAGGAAGCTCAGAGCCTATCTGAGCAATCACAGCAACAGTTAGCACATTGGCTTTAATTCCCACTCAATACTACCTATTTTCAAGCTGTATTGTAATGCTTTTATTGCAAGCTACCTCAAGCATTTTTTTTAGGAGCAGCAGGGTATATAAAATTTAAACATGAAAACCCACCACGAGCACCTTTAGGGGAAAACCAGCACACTCTCACTGCTCTTAACCATCTGAATGGTGTAACTCTTGTGGTTCGAGAATTGGTTCCTTCTGTTTATTGGTAAGTTGAGCTCAAGCAAGTTACCTAACCTCTCTGGTTTAGTTTCTGACCTAAAGAAATGAGGGTAACAATACTACCTACAGGACTGCTGTGAAGATCCGTGAATTAACATTCATACAGTGAGCATGTACCTGATCAGTTATTGAGAGCTGCCAAAACCAGCACCAGCACCACCGTCAATGTCATCATCAACGTCATCACCACAAGGACAACAGAAGCATGAACATTCTTTGGCCTAGGGACTGGCAAACAAGACTTTGATGAAATTACCATGGAATGAAAATAGTTTGGGGTTCCAAATCCTAAAGTACCTGAATCCCTAAGACCCCTGAATTCCCAAGTTCTATCAAAGGGTCACGGATGGCTCATGTCTGGTGGCCATAATGGTTTCGCAGATGGTAGCTGTGGCCATTCAACTCATTCCAGTCTTCCCGGAGTGACTTGACCTTAACTGGCAGCTGTTCTTCTGTCCTTGCCAGTGTGGGTTAGGCTCCCTGCTCTGTGCTCCCACAGCATCCAGGACAGCCCCTGTCCCACCCTGCCTTGTAACTGCCTCTTGCCTGCTACATCCCCTGGAAGCTGTGAGCTGCTCTGCGAAGGCAAATGTTTTTGTCTTACTCACTGTTGTATCCCTTGGACCTAACACAGCACCTGACAACATCAGAGGAGTTAACTAAATGTTTGTTCAATAAATAAATGAATAATGCCCCCTACCCCAGCTCTTTTAATCATCGTACCTAACGAGGGGAAAGGAATTAAGTGGATGAGGAAACGTTATTAGCACGTGGCAATTAACAACCACAATCACAAACATTATAATGGAACTTAGGAAAATAATTATGTAAGAATGTTAAGTGATGGACAAGTTAAATTCCTTTAGGCCTCACCTGGAAAATGAGGTTATTAACATCTACTGTATTGGTTTGTTGTGATGATTAAATGAGACAAAATAGGTTTATTGTAGTGCCTACTTACTATGAACATGGATTTGGTAAGGATAGTTATTCTATCTTTATCATTTACAGTCATATAATAGTAAATGAAAGAAAAAAACCACAAAAATCATTTTTAGGCTGATTTTGACTAATAAAACAACAAATTTTAACCACTTTTATTTATTTTTAAAATTTATTTATTTATTCATTTATTTATTTTTTGGCTGTGCTGGGTCTTCGTTGCTGCACGTGGGCTTTCTCTCATTGCTGAGAGCAGGGGCTACTCTTCTCGTTGCAGTGCGCAGGCTTTTCATTGCAGTGGCTTCTCTTGTTGTGGAGCACGGGCTGTAGGCTCGAGGGCTTCAGTAGTTGCGGCATATGGGCTCAATAGTTGTGGCTTGCCAGCTCTAGAGCACTGGCTCAGTAGTTGTGGCACGTGGGCTCAGTTTCTCCATGGCATGTGGGATTTTCCCAGCCCAGGGATTGAACCTGTGTCCCCTGAATTGACAGGCAGATTCTTAACCACTCCACTGTGCCACCAGGGAAGCCTACCATTTCTTTTAATGTAGCAAAATGAGGTTTTTTTTTTCTATAATTTCAAAAATTTTATGATTAAAGTAGAAGTGACCAGGGTTTATTACCAGCTCCCTGAACCTCATTAATAAAGTAAAAATAAGCATTTTATCCTCCCTGCTTTATAAGGTTTCAGTGAATTAAATGAATTTCCAAATGTGAAAGTGCCTTAAATGTAGTCACATACCTTTTTCAGTTCTTTCCTTTTTGCCTTAATTTCCCCCTCTGATGTCCTTGTAAATGATGTACTGGCCACGAACCAGACCCTGAACAAGAAGGGAGAGTCAGTAATTCAAGTGAAAATCCATGTGGGGAGACTTCCCTGGTGGCGCAGTGGTTAAGGATCCACCTGCCATGCAGGGGACACGGGTTCAAATCCCGGTCCGGGAAGATCCCACATGCCATGGAGCAACTAAGCCCATGCGCCACAACTACTGAGTGTGTGTTCTAGACCCCACGAGCCACAACTATTAAGCCCGTGTGCCACAACTACTGAAGCCTGTGCGCCTAGAGCCTGTGCTCTACAACAAGAGAAGCCACCACAATTAGAAGCCTGTGTACCACAACAAAGAGTAGGCCCTGCTCTTTGCAACTAGAGAAAGCCCGCACGTAGCAACAAAAACCTAATGCAGCCAATAAATAAATTAATTAATAAAAAACAAATTCCGTGTGGGGCTGGCCGTGACTTCAGGAGTCAGAGCGCCAGGCTAGAGGGGATCTGGTGAGCACCTCCAGGGAGAAGGGACCCACAAAAAGAATCTCGGAATATCTGGAAAGTGGAGACAAATCCCCCATGCTGGGTCCTGGGTTTGGAAGGGCTCCAGAAAAATGCTATCAAGACTCAGGAATTTAATTTTAAAAATGCCAAAGGAAGGCAGCCTCAGATCTTCACCAGGGCTCATTTGTAACATTTCTTCGGTCAAAACTAGCTCTAATATATGTATATGTATAACTGAATCATTTTGCTGTACACCTGAAACTAACATAACACTGTAAATCAACTACATTTCAATAAAAATTTTAAAAAATAACCCAAAACCACAGCTCTAGCTTCCCACCACCCACACCCAAACATCCAATATCCTCCAGGTTATTATTACTGCTGGCTGTTTGGATCTGAATGACAGGAGACTTTGACTCTGTCCCTGAGAAAGACATAGGTCCTACCTAGTTAATTTCTGCAAGTTACCAGAGCTCCAGCAACTGATCAGCACCAGAAAGCTTACTCCTGTTACTGGATTTTTCACTTTCTGCCTCCAGAAATAACATACATTCTGAAATCTTTGCGTTCTACTTACTCCCTCTGAGAACACACAGACAGAAATTGGATTAAGGGACCACTCAGTGTAAATTAAGGGACCACTCAATGTGAATGTAAACAATCACATTGTATCTGCAGTCCTTTTGTTTTTAAAAGTCCAGCAGCCTCCTTTGCACCTGTTGGCAGAATATCAAATTGCTCTGTTTCACTCATGCTGTATGGGAGAGTCAATCATAATTTCAACTAAAAAGTCAACATTTGGGAAGCCAGGACAGGCACTTTTTACTTCATCCTCACAAAAAACCCCGCAAGATACGTGTTATTATGCCGATTTGTTGGATGAGAGAACGACGTCTCAAAGTTCAGAAACATGAACAAGACCACACAGCAGAGCTAGGATTCAAAAGTAGGGCTCTGGCCTGCTGAGAGCTTGTCTCTTTCTACTACACCAGAGTATAAACAGAGTGTTGGACTTCAAAGATTTGCTCTGTAAGTTCAAATTTTGAGGCACTACTGCTGCTCCAAGCACAAAAGAATAATAGATAAAATATGAACAAAATTAATCCTTGCACCGAAGCACAATGAACACCTCTGTGGACTACTGAAAATGAGCCTGAAAACCAAACATTTTTAAGCACACTGATAAATCTGACCCTAAGAAAGCTAATAAAATCAAATAATAAAAGGAAATTTTCATACAGATTAAATTAAAATAATGATTTTCTAACAAAATTTCAAATGATATGTTTAGATTGAATTTTCTCATTGCATCTTAACAGGTGGTATATGGTTTCAGTTTGTTGCATTAACAGTGATGTTCATTTTGACCACTTGATTAAGATGGCATCTTCCAGGTTTCTCTACTTACTTGTTTCCCTTTTGTAACTAAAAAGAATTTTGTGGGGAAACCATTAGGATATTGCTGCATGTTTGCAAGCTAGAGTCAAAGATGTCTTCTACTGAGATAATAGCAAAAGAGGTGGGCATATTTCATAAAACTCAGGAAATAAAAGCCACAAGCCATGGTCGTTATTTGGATATGAGAAATAAGAGAGGGAGAAGCTAAGGACAACATAAAAGGATTCTGGTGTAGGCAGGTGGGTGGATGGAGGTGAATTATGGTACGAGAGAGAGTAGTCAGGGGAAGATGGAAAGTTCAATCTGTGGGTAGCTTCTCACTCCCACTTGTGAGTCATTATTCTTATTTTAAAATTATTTTAAGTTTAATTTTGAGTAAGTAATATATTCATGTCATATGAAAATATTAAAGTATACAGAATATTTGGAAATTAAACAGCATATTTCTAAATAATCCATGGGCCAAAGTATAAATCACAAGGGAAATTAGAATATATCTGGAAATGAATGAAAATAAAAGCACCACATAGCAAAGTTTGTGGGGTGCAGTTGAAGTGGTGTATAGGGGGATATTTATAGCTGTAAATGCTCATCTTGGAAAGAAAAAAAGAAAGCTCTAAAGTAAATTATCTAAGCTTCCCTCTTAAGAACCTACCAAAAGAAGAGCAAATTAAATTCAGGGTAAATAAACAGAAGGAAGAAAATAATAAAGACAAGGGCAGAAACCAAAGAAATAAGCAATGGACAAATGGATAAAAATCAATTAAACCAAAAGCTACTACTTTGAACGAATCAATAAAATGTATCTCAAGGATGCAAGGATGTTTCAATATCCATAAATCAAACAATGCGATAAACCATCTTTAACAAACTGAAGAATAAAAATTATATAACCGTCTCAATAGATGCAGGAAAAGCTTCTGACTAAATTTAACATCCATTTGTGATAAAAACTCACCACGAAGTGGGTATAGAGGGAACATATCTCAACATAATAAAGGCCATATATGAGAAGCCTACAGCTAACATCATACTCAAGGGTGAAAAGCTGAAAGCATTTCCTCTAAGATCAGGAATAAGGATGCCCATTCTTGCCACTTTTATTCAACATAATTTTGCAAGTCCTAGACACAGAAATCAGACAAGAAAAAGAAATAAAAGGAATCCAAATTGGAAAAGAAGTAAAACTATCACTGTTTGAAGATGACATGATACCATACATAGAAAATCCTAAAGATACCAAAAAACTATTAGAACTCATCAATGAATTTGGTAAAGTTGCAGGATACAAAATGAGTGTACAGAAATCTGTTACATTTCTATACACTAACAATGAACTATCAGAATGAGAAAATAAGAAAACAATCCCATTTACAATCACATCAAAAAGGATAAGAAGGAAAAATAAACAAATGGGACTATATCAAACTAAAACATTTTTTGCACAATGAAGGAAACTATCAACAAACGAGCCACCTACTGAATGGGAGAAGATATTTGCAAATGGTATCTCTGGTAAGGGGTTAATATCCAAAATATACAAAGAACTCATACAACTCAACATCAAAAAAAACAAACAACCCAATTAAAAATAGGTAGGGGATCTTAACAGACATTTTTCTATGGAAGACCTACAGATGACCAACAGGCACATAAAGAGATGCTCAAAATCACTAGTCGTCAGGGAAATGCAAATCAAAATCACAATGAGATACTCTCACACTGTCAGAATAGCTATTGTCAAAAAGACAACAAATAAGTGTTGGCAAGGATGTGAAGAAAGGGGAACTCTTTTGTTGGGTTGGTGGGAATGTAAACTGGTGCAGCCACTATAGAGGACAATATGAAGATTCCTCAAAAAAATTGAAAATACAGCTACCGTAAGATCCAGCACTTCCACTCTTGAGTATTTAACCAAAGAAAACAAAACACTAATTATAAAAGATATGTGTTTTATTGTGTGTTCATTTTAGTGTTATTTACAGTAGCTAAGATATGGAAGCAACCTAAGTGCCCATCAATAGGTGAATGGATAAAGCAGCCTTGGACTGAACGTGGGAGGGACCTGAGCTGGCGGGGAGGGGATAGAGGCTCAAATCCTTTCTCTGCTACTTGTGGGTTCTTGGGCAAACTACCTTACCCCGCCTTGGCTCAGCCAGTTCACTTTGCTGCAAAATGGGGATAAACGAGCTCCAGCTTAAAGGATTGTCCGAGTTAAGTAAGAGAGCATCTGGCACACGCCTAGCACAAAGGACAAACCCTCCATGCAATGTGCTTCTGCTCTCTCTCCAAATGATGTGTGTGCAGGTGTGTGTGTGTGTGTAACAGGTATAAATATATGTGTGTTTGTGAGTGGGAGGAGGCAGGGCGGGCTGTGGGATACAGCACGCAGTTGGCTCAATTACTCATGGCCTCAAAATAAAAAAGCTGCTCCAAGCATTTATAGGCCCCAGGATGATTGTAAATCCCACAGGGCTGGCCCCAGGCCAGAAGACTTCTTCCCCCCCCCCCCCCCCCCCCCCCGCCCACCTCCTCCGCTGGTGGCCAGAGCCCTGCTGCCTTCCTCTCTCCCAGATGGCCTGGTCCATGCATACCCAAGGCTCCGGGAAGCTACAGAGCAGCAGGGGCTCCAGGGTGGTCCTGAAAGGTCCCGAAAGGGGGTCCAGGGCAGAGGCTGGGATGCCAGTGGTCTGTTCGGCTTTTGGAGACTCTGGACTGCTTGCCTGCTCCGGGGAGCTCTCCAGGTAAGAAGATCCACCTGGAACCAGTGATTGGAGGGAGGCACAGCCTGGGCCTCTCCCCGGACACAGTGCCTCAGCCGGGGGTGCAGATCCTCAGTCCCTCCCACACTGGAGCTGGCAGAGCAGGTGGGAGCACTTTGGCCTCAGCATTTCTGAGGAGGAGTCAGGAATCCCCTTCCTGTTCTGAAGCTTTGAGAGAGCTGACCATCTAAAGGATTCCTGCTGTGACTCTATTTCTAAACAGACAGCCACCTCCTCAGTGTTGAGCTCTGTAAAGCTGTTTTTCTGTGACTTTGCTAAAGGTGAGAGGCACACAGACCTCTCGGGAAGGTCAGCAGCCTCTCCATTTCCCCAGTAGTTCCAGTTAGCCCTGGGAGCGGGGCAGGGGGAGATCCTGGGGAAAGATTCAACGGGCAGCAAGTCCAGCCACCTTTCATTCCTCTGGACAGGAAAGCGGGGCCTAGAAGGGACAGGACTTGCCTGAGATCACCCACAGTAGAATCACGGGCAGGCTGAGGTCTACAACCCAGGGATACTCTCCTGCCCACCTCTGTCTTCCCAGTGTCAGAGCTAAGGCCTCGAGGGTACCAGGGGCTCAGAGTGATGGTGGGTTGGACTCAAACCTAGGTTTCCTGGTGGCGAGCCCAGGACTCTTCCTACTCTCCCAAGATGCCACCGCAAAAGTTCTACATCAAAAAGTAAATATTTTATAAGCTCCTGCTTAAGAGTAAGTGAGGTAGATTAGAGATGGCTGCAAAATCTTGGCTATTCCTCCCATGGAGAGATGGAGCCCAATTCCCCTCACCTTGGAACTGGGCTGGGCTTTGTGACTTTGTGACTTGCCTGATGAGTGAACGAAATGAGTGAGAGTGGTGCTCTGAGATGTCCATGGCTAGTTTCCCTTAACTTCATACCAGACACAGGAATGAAGCCACTTTGGACTCTCTGAGGTGAGCCCATCTTCCAGTTGAATCCCACTCAGGTGACTGCCATTGATGCCATGAGGAGCAAAGAATCCCCTCACTGAGCCCTGCCCAGATTCCTGACCCACAAAACCATGAAATATAATAAAATGGTGGTTGTTTTAATCTACTGAGTTTGGTCTCATTTGTTACACGGCAATAGATAACTATATGGTAACTTTCCATCTTGAACATATCAGAGAGCAGCTGGATGTTGACTCCTTTCTAAAGAAAGTATACACACCCCTGCACTCTATACACTTCATAAGCATGGATTTCTTTCAAGCTTTACTTAAAGCTAATCTTGGCCCCCCAATGTTACAAATGTAACTTGGATGCCAACTGGCATAAAGAAAATAAAACCTAATCTTATGGAGCAACCACTGTGTGCAAAGCACTCTGTTCTAATTTAATTCTAGAACCACCTTTTAAGATAGTTTCATGTGGTATCTCCATTTTACCAGAGAAGAAATGGAAACAGAGGGTAATGAGCTTGCCTAAGACCATGCAACTAGCAAATGTCAGGGCTGGGATTCAAACCCCTGCTCTTTTCCAGAGCCTGCCTCTATGGAGGGTGCTTCCCTGGGGCTCTCCTCATGTATGAGACAACACACCTGGACAGGCTGTGTTGGTGGCACTAGGGGCTCTGGGCAGACACTGGAGGGTCCCAGTGCCCCAGGAGAGCTGCCTCCAGGAAGATGGATGAGCACAAACCCCAGGCGCAGCCTTTCTCCACCTGCCCAAGCCCCTTCCTCAGGCCCCTGCTGCAGCTGTCATCATCATAGCCTCTGATCCGATTACAGACCCCAGAGCCCCGGCCGCCTCCTCCTCCTGCGGCTGCCAGTGCGCAGGAAGGCAGAGGCCCACCCTGCCTGGGAATAATGCTGAAGCTGGAGGACAAAGCTGTCAAAGGTGCTGCCAGCTGCCGTCATCGCTGTGGGCCCCTCCTCCCCAAGCTCATTCTCTGGGGTCTTAGACGGCTGGTGCTGAAGAGAGACAGGAATGAGGGCCCTGCGGTGAGGCTGTGGGGAATCCTGCAGCTGGCTTTGTTTAGACGGGCTCTGCACCTGCTGCCGGAGGAAGTCACCTCCTACCTTGCACCAGAGTGCGTACAAGTGCACACACACTCTCACACACTCACACATAAACACAGAGGAAAGCACCTCCCCCTCCCCCACAGTGGTCTCCCACAGGAGGCCCAGGCCTGGATTAACTCTGGGCTTCACCAGTTATTAAGTTGGTGACTTTGGGCCTGTTCCTAATCTAAATTTCAGTTTCCTCACCTGCAAATTGGGTTCATCATAGCACCTAACTCATAGGTTTTCATATCTGAGGTCCTCACCAAATCCTTCTTGAGTAAAACCAGTCACCCGCACATCTATCCATCCATTCCTTGTGGTGCAGGCCCTAGACCCCACTCTCCTCCCCATTTCTTTCCTTCCTAGCACCCCCACACCTACTCAACTGGGCTTGACCCGAGGTGTCCTTTATTAGGCTTCCCCCTTCCAACCCTGCGAGCCCGTGAGCTCCTTTCCCCAGAGTCCCGCTTCTGAGGGCTGGAGTGTGTGGTCCATGAAGCTTCAGATATTTAGAAAATGTATCCAGTTCTTGGAAACAAGGCAACAAGCCACTGAATGCTCTTTCAAAGCCACACTAGAGCAGTGTCCCGCAGGCCCCCTAAGGGCCACCTGACTCTCTAAGGGAAGGACATTTTGTTTGATACACTGTCTTCCACTGATTAGGGTGTAGACTCTGCAAAGTTAGATGTTAACTTACAAAGAAATAGGGGATTGAGAAGCTGAAAATGATCTACGTAGGCTAGAAAAATAACCCCAAAGATTATAGTTTTATTGCCTTATAGGGCTTTTGTCATCCTGCTGTTTCCCTTATTAATGAGATAAATCTCTTAACACACACTCACTATATTGTGTATGAGAATTGTATTTTAAACTTTTCAAAAATGATGCCTCAACACAGATTTCACGTTTTTAGGAAGAGGCCAGGGTTGGGGCAGGAGGACTGCTGAGGGTGGAAATTGGAAAGAATGAAGACCCTGTGGATGATGACGGGCTGTGGATGGAGAGCAAGGCCGAGCTTAAGGCCAAGTGCACCTGTGTCCTGGGAGCAGTGATGCTTAGGATGTTGGTGGTGATGCGTGTGTGTGGTGGGGGTGGTTAGGAGAGGGAACTGCAGAGGAGTGACTGCTGAACATAGTGATGACGGAAGTGGCAGCCGAGGTCAGGAGCTCGCTGGTCCTTCTTCCTAAGCCTGAGAGAAGAGGCTTAGGTGAGAAAAAGTGGTCTCCATCAAAAAGGCTTCAACGATGAGAGACCTCAGAGGAGATCATCAGGGGGGATAATAGGGAGGTTTCAGGTGTTGTGATTGAGACTGAAGGTTCGAGAAGCCTTAGTGATATAAGAGGTTTCGCAGGAGGTGGGGTAGGAGTGGAAGATGGCTGGCTGCAAGTACCTTGCCTCAGGTCCAGGGATGAAGGCAGCAGGAGGGCGGGAAGCTGTCTAGAAGGAAGTGGAGCCATAGTGAGGCCTGTGATAGACTGCGAAGGCCTGGGGCTTCTACTGGAGCAGGGCCTGGTACAGATCAGAGATCAGAAATGCTGCTAGTGAGGACTCTGGGCAAGAGGCACTGGGGGTTTTCCTGGTGGCCAGACTCAGTGGCTGGGCAAGAGGAGACCCTGAGTTGGTCACACTCATCTTGGGTCCTGCCTCTCGGCATTCAACAAAAGCTCCCTGGAAACCTCAGGTGTGCAAGGAAGATAGGCGGCAGGGAGCAGCCCTCAGACCGTCCAGCTGCACACACTACAACACAGGCCTGCGATTATCCCCCGGGCCTCGGCCGTAGAACTGCTGGCCGCAGGCACGGACCCTTGGCTGGGAGCCTCCAGATCCCTGCTATTGAGGAGGCCCAGGAGTCAAGTTTAAAGCTACTCTCCCCTCAAAATAGGAATTAATTAAAAGCCCCCAAGTCCAGTGGGGGAGACGGCACAGTCCTGCGTCTGGTCGGGACAGCGGCAGCAGCTCCGGTGTGCTCACCTTTGCCATCCCAGCCCTCCAGCTTGGGGCCTTTCCGCCTAAAGTTCTGCCAGTTGCAGGGACCACCCTCCCAGCCACCCCACTGCATCCAGCTGCCACCCACTCTTTACCTCAGTTAGGTCAAAGTTTCACTCTCCTCTTTGGATAAAGCATAACCAAAAAAGTCTGCTGCTTTCCTTTGCATAGACGTCTGCAAAAGGATTTCCCCCAGGTTCACAGGCCATTCTTTGTTCCAAAGGTCAAGGGTTACAAAGGCCTGAGCTCACTCTTTGAGGCCCACAGGTTTCCCCCATTAACAGGCAGGAACTGCGGCCTCCCTGGGCCTCGCCCCAGACCTGCTGATTTAGAATCTCCAGGGGAAAAGGCTGGAGACACTGCATCTTCAAAACCCACTTCAGGGACTTCCCTAGTGGCACAGTGGTTAAGCCTCCGCACTCCCAACGCAGGGGGCCAGGGTTCGATTCCCGGTCAGGGAACTAGATCCCACATGCATGCCGCAGCTAAGACGCAGCGCAACCAAAAAACAGAACAAAACCTCACTTCAAGTGGGGAGTTCCCTGGTGGTCTAGTGGTTAGGATTTGGGACTTTCACTGCCGTGGCCTGCGTTCAATCCTTGACTGGGGACCTGAGATTCACAAGCCGTGTGACAGGGCCAAAAAAGAAAAAAAATAGAGGATTAAAAAAAACCACTCCAAGTGCATTTGATGGTGATAAGGCAAGCCTGGGTAACAGAGGTTCACTTAGAGGGTGAACGGGGCGTTTGTACATTTCTTGTTAAACTTCTAGCTAAATTATTCCAGGTTCTTCCCTAGCCACCAGGTTCATCCCTAGGGGTGGGGCGGAGTGGGCCCCACAGAGCATAGCTTTCCTGAGCATCCACGCCGCCTTCTCTGTGGGGAGAACCCAGTCAAAGAGAACCACGGCGGCAATAGAAATAGCCTGCGGGAGAAGTCAGAGGGGAGACGCAGCCTGGGGTGTCCCAGGACAACCCCCGCAGGCAAGTGGAAGGCTCCCTGACAGGGAGGCACCACGTGCATGTAGACCTCAGAGGAGGACAGACCTGGGCTGGGGTCCGGTTGCCCCCTCATAGAGCTGCACGGCTGGGGTTTGGGGTGGGGAAATAGCCTCTTTGAGGCTCAGTCACCTTCTTTGGAAAACAAGGACAACCGTTCTTCTCTCAGGGTTTTTCTGAGGTTTGTCTGCCATAAAGCATATAAGTCCCTGAGCACAGAGCCTAGCACACAGGAAGTGCTCAGGAAGCGCCAGCTGCTATGATCAGTCAATAAACACTCTCTGGGGGGCTTCCCTGGTGGTGCAGTGGTTAAGAATCTGCCTGCCTATGCAGGGGACACAGGTTCGAGCCCTGGTCCAGGAAGATCCCACATGCCGCAGAGCAACTAAGCCCGTGTGCCACAACTACTAAGCCCGTGTGCCACAACTACTGAAGCCCATGCACCTAGAGCCCATGCTCCACAACAAGAGAAGCCACCGCAATAAGAAGTCTGTGCATTGCAACCAAGACTAGCCCCTGCTCGATGCAACTAGAGAAAGCCCTGAGGGCAGCTACAAAGACCCAATATAGCCAAAAATAAATAAATAAAAAAAATGTATTAAAAAACAAACAAAAAAACACTCTCTGGATAAAGAAATGGCAAAAACAAACAGCAAAGCAAAAAATTAGATAGATGTGGTCCCAGTCCTCATAGTGCTTATAGGGTGGTGGGTTTTAAAGGGATTTTTACTCTAAACTAAGGCAAGTAAAAGGTTTTTGTTTTTAAAGCGGCAGAGGAAAAGAACTTCAGGGAAAAGCACAGATTTGATTCAGATGAGAGTCCTGCCCTTGTTCCTGCTTCAGGTTCAGTTTGCTGGTGCAAGAATAGGTTGTGGTGATTCCAGAAAGGGGGCCTGGCTTCCTGAGACTGGAGAACATTTTTGGCCTTGAAGAACAAATAAAATTGTTACCCCCATGCCCTGCCCTTGCACTAGCGTGTCTAAAATCTTGGCGACCTGGAAGTGTGGCTGGTCAATCTGCAAGTGTTGGCACCAACTTTTTGAGTTCTAAAAAGGGTGCTGGACAGGTCTAGCGAGATAGGAGAGACCAGGGCCCCACCCCTTTCTGACAGGAATTTTTTGGCAAGTTATTCAACCTCATGGAAGCTTCATTTCCTTTTTTGTGGACCGGTTAACATCACCCACCTCAAAGTTGTTGCCCTTAAGTGAGATGATAAAAGGATTTGTCTGGTACTTAGTAAGTAATTAATTACAATTAACTCACACAAACAGTGTAAATCAATACACAGCAAAGACGCTCTCTCTGGAGACTGTAGGCCTCACGCTTCTGTCCCAAGGGATCAAGGTGACCACCTGAAATCAAACTTTTTTTTCCCCCTGCACCGCGTGACTTGCAGGATCTTAGCTCCCCAACCAGAGAGCGAACCCAGGGCCCCAGCAGTGGAAGCGTGGAGTCCTAACCACTGGACAGCCAGGGAAGTCCCCAAATGTTTCTTTCTTTTTTTTTGTAATGCAATAGGTCATTTTATTAATGGTGACATACACTTGCCCTTTCCAGATATGTTTCAGCAGTGGATATATAGTTATTTCTTCTGAAGAGTATGGAAAGTGAGCTGCTTGAAGATGTGGTAAAATGTCTACATTTTTTTTTCTCAAAGACTATTCTTTTTAAGAGTAGTTTTAGGTTTACAGCAAAATTAAGAAAAAGGTTCAGAGATATTCCATATATCCGCCCCACCCTCAACACACACAAAGCCTCCTAGACTATCGACATCTGACAACAGAGCCCAAACATTTCTTTTTAATACCCAGCCAAAGGCAGAGGTTAGACAGACACCCAAGCAGTGTGTCCACAAAAGAAAGAAAAGAAAGAAAAGAGTCACTGGAAGGACCTCTTTGGCATGCAGCTTCAGTGATTTCTCTGCCTTGAGGGTTCCAGAGCTTTAATCTCACACTTGAGATGAAAGACAGACACTCTCACCTTGGAACTGACACACCATGTTGCTTATTTCTCTACTTGTACCTGACTCCAGTCCACCATAAGGCCGCACTCAGGGCCAGTATTTGAATCAGGGTCATAGATGCGGTGTTAGGGAGGACAAGATTTAGGCCACTGTGTGACTCCAGCTGAGGAACAGAAGGCAGGGCCGTGCGTGTGCACAGGCAGGCACACACGCTCCTTCACACCTGCTCACCAAGAGGATGAACGCTTTATTCTTCAGCAGTATAGAAACTGGATTTCTGGGAATATCCTAGAGGAGAATAGCTTTCTCCAAGGCTACAGGGGTGCTAATAAGGTTTCTAACGAGAAAACAAATCAGCAAGTATTGTCATCACTCTGTGAGAGAATGTAAGAGATCCTGATTCTGACTCAGAGTCCTTTTGGGGAAATGATGTTGAAATGGTAAACTGAAAAGCAATGCAATGGGTGAAGCTGTTTTGATTAAGGGATGCGAGGTGAGAGTTAGGAATAGGAAACAGGGAAAACAAAGACAATCTTTTCTGGGTCTACGGAAGGATTCACAAGGCACAGGCAGAAAAAACTGCTGCTCTGAGGAGAAACAAGTAGGGCTGTTGCAAGAAAGGGTTGCTGTTTTGTTAACAAGATTCCCAGTAAACAGCTGCTGCACAGCTGTCTAAATAGCAATACAACCTGGTGCAAGCACTAGGTACCTTGGCTAAAATCATCCAATTTACGACTGAGCTGCAAGCATTTAACACTTAGCTCCTAAACTCCAGCAACAGGGAAATCTCAAGAACACCACACCTTGACCTTCTCATTGCTCCTGGAGCTCTACTAATAAGGAACTAAGAGGAAAATAGACTGGAAAAAGAGAGGGGTTGGCATGTGTCAAGGGCCCCCTCTAGCGTTTCTGGAAATAAACGAAGTAACCTGAGATTTAGAATATCAGGAGAAAAAAAAGCTGCATAGACAAAGCTGAAGCAAACATCAACCTTACCAATCTTTGCAGTCATCACTTCTAATTCTGAGGGGGTATGATAGATCCCTGTTTGAAAAAACTCTCCCAGCGAAGGCTTCTGCCTTAGAAGTGGCATGACCCCTTTGCTATGTTACACATTAACTGCCTCTGTGACCTTAGTTCCAAATGATTTGGTCTCACATCCATCTCCTTCAAGTTCAACCTTCTATTGTTTGTTTGCTTTCTCCTTCTTTCACCTATATGTACTTCTATGTTACCAGTGTTTATAACCATCATTTTTAATGAAGGAAAAATTTCAGACTTAACTGAGGCTAAAGCAGGACTTGGTATCACTGCATACTTGACTGTTTATGTATTATATAATCAACATGCCACATACTGGTCTGAACCACACAGAATCCCTAAAAGATACCATTCAAATGCTAAAGTCCTCTTTGCAATAGACTTATACCAACCAATGTGATGACTTGAGAGAGTAAATATATCCACGTTCTCCTTGAAAACCTAATCTCTATGCTGTCTCATATCCCTGTGCAGTTACTGGCTGTCACAAGGGCTCTTACACCCAGGAGACTCTCTGTCTCTCCTAGGAAGGGGAGACTGAGTGCCACACAGTGGCAGATTTATGGAGCAACACTGACATCTTTCAAGCAGAAGACTGGCAGCCAGGAGTAACCCAGTCCCCCTAGGACATTCAGGGAGATGGTGATCAGAATGTACCCAAATAGGTGAGGGTGAAAGAAAAGCGGAGAAGCGTGGGGAGGGTGGGGACAGGGATAGTGGTGACTTGTCCTTACTGGGTGTAACGTGGAGGACCAGTCAACACTGTACAATTATGGTACAAAATATCTCCCCTATTTTCATAGTTAACCAGGGAGAACAAAGAGCTAATCATTCCATATTTTACATTTTTTTAAAATATGCAAAAATTATACAAAAAGCTTTCTATCTTGGGAAGATAATCCTAAATTTCCAGAATTCTGGATAAAAATGCTCAGTTTGGGGGATTTGTTTTTGGCATTGTAACCAAAAGGAAATAATCTAAGCATCCAACAGAAGATATTGTAAGTAATTAGGCTACTTCCACTTGATAGAATTTTGTGGCTATTAAAATTTTGTGTCTGAAGAGATTAAATTGAAGAATATTTTATATTGTATTACTAAGTGAAAAGTTCAGCTTATAAAATTATATACCCAGTATAAACATAACCATAAAACTTTGTATGAAGATTTGAAGGAAATGCCCCAAGTGTTAATAGTGGCAGTCTTGCTGGTAAGGTGATCTAAAAATATATATTCTTCAAACGTAAATATAATATATATGCACTTCAAATCTACTCATACTTGGCAACAATATTAATAAAATCTCAAAGAGGAAAAATCAGGACAGGACTATCCAGCCACAGAGAAGCACTTTTTAGACTTATGAATCACTAAGTCCTTCAGTCCCTCCTCTAAAGTTTCTGGGTTAGCCAAGTATGTCTAGGATTTTCATATTTTTCTATTTTCATTAAGAATTAGTAATTTATGGGGAATTCCCTGGCGGTCCAGTCGTTAGGACTCTGCGCTTCCAGTGCCAGGGGCCCATGTTCAACCCCTGGTCAGGGAACTAAGATCCCATAGCCGTGTGGCGTGACAAAAAAAAAAAAAAAAATTATGACTGAGACATAGCAAGAAATCTGGGTTTTATACTTATATTCTATGTTTCATTATTTAGACGCTTATTGTTACAAATTCTCTGGAGTTTCATTTATACTGATATAATTAGGGAGATGCTTAAGAAGATTATTAGGAAGTTCTAGAATGATGCCATGCATATAATGTCCCTTGCCAAATTCTTTATTATAGAGGGTTGGTTATATCAGGGCAAAGTTATAGATCATAAACTATATACCATGTCAATAGTGACTCATAATGAATATTCTTGGGGAGATGTTTAAGAAACATTTTAGGAATATTAGAAAGCTACTGTGCTTACATAACCCTTGAATGGGGTCTTAGAATATTTCTAACACCAAATTCTCTGTTAGGGAAGATGCTATATTATGGCAAACTATAAAAAATATACTGAACATTTAAACTCTAGAGATTCAGCTGGTCAAAATGAAAACTCAGAGTGAATGTACATTTTAAATTCAAAGTGACAACACTTTTCCCTCATTTTAAAAGTGCCTCTTTAGGGATTTCTGGCTCCCACCAATGGAAGCTCCTAACAAACCAACCCTCTTGTAGGTAACAACTGTAAACTGAGGGGAAAAAAAGTCAGCAAGAAAAAGAAATAAATGGTATATATATTAGGAAGGAAGAAATAAAACTGTCTCTATTTGCATATGACATGATTATGTAGAAAATCTCAAAGAATCTACAAAAAAGATCTAGTAGAACAAGGGAGATTTCCAAGGACACAGGAGTAGCCAACCCAGTATAGGCTGTACTTAGTGACTTGCTTCCAAAGGAGTACCAAAGGGGAAAAAAAAGAACTTTATAGTGAAGAAACCTGGCAAACAATCTTGGGCAGGTGACTGAGATAAATATCACCAGTGATAATGCATGTTAATAACAGGCACTGCTGATATGATGTGATGAGGACATTTCACCTCTATGGTATTATCAATATTTAACTCCAGTCTAACCATGAGAAAAATATCACACAAGCCCAAATTGAGTGACATTCTACAAAACATCTGAAAAGCAGTC
Organism: Hippopotamus amphibius kiboko; assembly: GCF_030028045.1. Taxonomy (NCBI): domain Eukaryota; kingdom Metazoa; phylum Chordata; class Mammalia; order Artiodactyla; family Hippopotamidae; genus Hippopotamus; species Hippopotamus amphibius. Next base: position 20,858,011 of record NC_080190.1, read on the forward strand.
CTCAAAAAGGTCTTGCTGGATGAAAAACAGACTAAGAAACTATCACAGACCAGAAGAGACACAACAAGTATAAGTAATGTAGTATCCTCTGTGGGATCTGAGAAAAAAAGGCATTAGTGGAAAAACTGGCAAAATCTGTAATCAAAAAACTAAATTTTCCCATGTTGGAGGACAAATGTACCATGGTAACTGTTATGGGCTGAAGTGTACCCCCCCCCCCCAACTAAGTGCACATGTTTAAGTCTCAACCCTACCACCTACAAATATCACTACTGTTTTGGAGACAGGACCTTTAAAGAGGTGATCAAGTTACACTAAGGCTGGAGACAGTGGGCCCTAATCCAGTCTGACTGATGTCCTCAGAAGGAAATTTCCTTAGGAGGAAATCTGGACAGAGTTTATTTCTTTTAATGTTATGCTTCAAAAGATACCGTTAAGAAAGTAAAAAGGCAATTTGCAAGTCACACACCTGATAAGGGACTTTTATATCCCGAATATATAAAGAACTCTCACTTCTGTTATTAGTATTCTATAATAATGCAAACTATGATTCCACAATAAGAACACGAGTAACAGAATTTAAACAAAGGCAAAAGATATGAATAGACATCTCACCAAAGAAGATATATAAATGACCAGTAGGCATATAAAAAGATGCTTAACATCATTAGTCATCAGGAAAATGCAAATTGAAACCACAATGAGATGCCACTTCACACAAGAAAGGCTATAATAAAAAGAATAATAAGTGTTGGTGACGATGTGGAAAACTCATAACCCTCATATATTACTGGTGGAAATGTAAAATGGTGCAGCTCCTTTGGAAAAGTTTGGCAGTTCCCCAAAATGTTAAACATACCATATGACCCAACAATTCCAATCCAAGGTAAATACCCAAGAAAAATGAAACATATCCAACACAAAAACTTGTTCTTAAATGTTCACAGTAGCATTATTCATAATAGCCAAAAGGTAGAAACAACCCGAATGTCCAACTAATGAAAGGATAAACAAACCATGGTATACAGTTGACCCTTGATCAACATACAGGTTAGGGTGCTGACTCCCCTTTGGAGCTGAAAATTCATGTACTGCTATCTCTGCCTCAAAAACAAAGGGATTGATAAATGACTCACTCAGGGGCAGGAAGCTAAAACAGTTTGGATAGGATAAGGACTCACCCTGTATCTTTTGATTCCACATACTATGAACACAAACTTTATCCTCATACTTAAAGATCTATAAAACGACAATACAGGTACTATATTGAAAAAAATCCAAGTATAAGCAGACCTGGATAGTTCAAACCCATGCTTTCAAGGGTCAAACTCTATGTTCATACAATGGGGTATTATTCAGCAATAAAAAGGAATAAAAGCAGTGGTATGTGCTACAACATAAGTGAACCTTGAAAACATGCAAAATAAAGAAAGCCAATCACAAAAGGTCCCATACTGTATGATTCCATGTATATGAAGTATCTAGAATAGGCAAATCCACACTATGAGACATAAAATAGATTTGCGGTTGCCAGGGGAATGATAAGGGGAGAGGGAGATGTAGGGTGACTCTAGTGGGTAAAGAGTTACCTTTGGGGTAACTGAAATGTTCTAAACTTAGATTGTTGAGATGGTTGCACAATTCTATGAATAAACTAAAAAGCACTGAATTGTACCACTTCGATGGGTGAAATGTTATGGTGTGTGAATTATCTCAATAAAGCAATTTTAAAACACAATAAACAACAAAGCTCTTATCTGGGAAAAGACCAATGTTTCAATAACAAGGTTTTCCAAACTCTTCACTTATCTAGAGAAATAAGGAAATTTCATAGCTCAATTTCTTGGATACTCTTCCCAAGTTCTATTAAACACATTGCCATTTTAAATTAAAAATACTTTTTAAAGGACTGTTACATTGAGTTAAAGCAGGGGTTCTAATCCTCACTGAGGGTCAGAATCACCTTGTGAGACTTTAGAATTAACAATGACCAAGAACCTATATCCCTTAAAGATTTCAATTCAAGTGCTCTAGGGAAACATTCCAGCACTGTTACATTTTTAAAAGCTCCCCCATGGAGCCAGGATTGGGAATCGCTGTTGTAATTCAACAGGATATTGAACTATACTTTAAAAATCTTCTTTTAGGTAAAGGCAGACCTTTTCTTAAGCAAAACAAAAGGAGATATTTAAGAAAAATTTGTTTCTAATCATACAACTATAAATAAAAAAGCCACATAAGACACAGTTAGTCATAAAACCAATTATTTAATTGAAGCTATAAAAAAGGCAATACAACTGATAAAATAATTAGGAAAGAATATTTAGCACATTTTAAAAGATTTAAAATAGGAGGACACTTTACAAAAAGTTGTGTGGGAAATAAAATTCTTAAACTATAAGTAGAAATGTAACATTACAGAGTATGTTATAAAATACAATGACAGAAATATAAAAGGGCTATGTATGCTCTAAGTCTGAAAACTATTAATAATGACCAGATATTTAGGTTTAAATTTACAGTTCCTGGGTATGAGGATCATATTACTATACACATCTTTCAAATCAACTGGCAGTATTTTCCAATTAACCATGAGTAGTATCATCTTCTACAAAGTCTTTGGCCATCTCTGCTGTGATCACATCAATATGACTAACCTGAAGAACAAATGTTAAAACATCATCTGTTAAATCTTGAATATATCAATGTTCCCACTGGATAGTGTATAATATTTTAAAAATACAGGCGGCCACCTATAAATTTTACATGATTATCCATAAATTTTACATATCAAGTCAAATGATTCTAAAACACTGACTAATAAAACCTTTATTTATAATGCTGTTTGTTCAATGCATGAGTTTAAAAAAATTCTGCATTTTAATGTTCTGAAAATATAGATAAGTACTAACGTCTAAATATTTGAACCACATTTTTGTTCAGTTTTTATTACTTTGCTATTTCAAAGAATCTTAAGGCTGAAAGCACCAGGAAGACTGTGTGGTCTAATCAAATATAAATGAATGTAACTATTAAAGACTGTGCATTAAATAAGCACTAAATAGACTAGACAGGAAGATAGTGTCTCTTAATGCCAATAAAAATAAAACCAATGTAACGAATGGCACAAAAAAAACAATTTTCACAGGCATTTTAAGTTTTTCTTCACAAAGATATCATCACCAGATAAGCAACAACTTTCTAAATTTTCTTTCATGACTTAAGTAACATAAAACAAGAATTCAACAGATATAACGGATGAAATACTAGATGAACTTAAACTTCATGTAAAAAAAAATTACCTTATTTCTGAACTTTACACCATAGAACTTGTCAGCTGACTCAAGCAGTTCAGGCCTAAAAGTAGTTGTAATAAATTGAGCATGTACAGCAAGTTCCATAATCATATCTGTAAAAAGAAACAGTAATTTAATAAAACCCTTTTCTCAGTAGAACTGAAAATTTAAAAAGCAACTATCTTTACTCTTACCTAAAATTTAACACTGCCTGCATGCATACATCTACAAAAAATATCAACTTGTTTCTTAAATTAGGGTTAAATCTTCAACACCAATATCTTAATTACAGAATATAAAGAAGCAACACCTCCTAACACAGCATTAGAAATAATGTCAGAGCAAAGTAAATTTTCTCACACAAAAAACCAAAAGCTACCCATACCCCCAAGATCTTTTGAACTTACTAAAGATCATATATAGATTATTTAAACACAGAATCAACACTCTTTATGACAGGGACTATTCAAGCATTGAGAAAAACGAGTTTTAAAAGGAGAGACATTTGTAGAAAAGTTTAACTGAAGTAGGATTTTCAATTATTACATCTATTTCTCACAGAACTAAACACTGTAGTCTAATACTAAATTTTAAAAAAGCCTGTTAAAAGAGAAATTATTTTCTTTATTGAATAATACCCTGTTCAGTCTTCCCAGATATCTCAGGCAACAAGAAATATAAAAGAGGTAAGCTATCATTTCTAGCGAGTTACTATGAAACCCAAACTGTACCTGACACAGCCTTTCTGTGCTGAGCATCCAGAGCCTGGTCAATCTCATCAAACAAGTAGAAAGGAGCTGGGTCACATTTCTGAATGGCAAAAATCAGAGCAAGAGCTACCAAGGATTTTTGTCCACCTGAAAGCTGTTGCATTTCTCTCATTTCACCTTGTTTTCCTGTAAATGACACCTAAGAAAATATTTAATGAGTTAATATCTCAAAGGGGTAAAATTACCATCATCTCTTAAAATCAAATTGCACACAATGCACCAATTTAAACTTGCAAAATATTCTACAAATTCTACTATGATAACCTGCGGAAAACTGAAAGTAAAGATATTTTACCCTGATTCCAACTCCAGTGAACTGGTCAACTGATGGAACACTGCTTTGTGACCCAGAGCCCCTCTCACTTTCACCACTCCCTTCTCCTTCATCCTGAGACTGACTGCCTTCCACATCTCCTTTCTTCATCACCAAAGTAGCTTTGCCACCAGGTACCAACTTCTGGAATACTTCACTGAAGTTTTTGGATACCTTAAAAAAAAAAAAAAAAAATAGAGAGAGAGAGTCAACTGGAATATGTATTTTTTAAAACAAAGACAAAAATTATTTAAAGACAATCAAAAATATTTTTATTTTTTAATCTTTTTTTTTTCAGGGTTCAGAACTTGTGGTTTATTGACATGAGCACAGCAGCCCTTGGGACTTGTCCCTCAGACGGGGAAACAGCCACCCTGTCTGGGAACAAAACCCCCTCGCACATAACACCACTTCCAGGAAGCCCACTGAGAGGTGCACAGATAAACCCTCAGCAAGGCTGCAGGTGCGTCTAGCTAAGCTGTGGAGCCTCAAAGAACACAGGCCTCCGGGGTGCTCGCTTGGGGCTGCCGCCAGAAACAAGCCCAGCAGCTGGTTCTGCATCGGCCCACCTGGGCTCCGTTTGGCTCAGGTCGGGGCCAGGCACGGGAGCGGTAGCGATGTCCCCCCGCCCTGGGAATACTGCAGAGGTGGCCAGGACACCCACGTCCACAGTGGAACTCCAGCTGCAGAAGGGGTGGTGCGGGCCCAGGGAGGGCAGGGGTCGCCAGAAGCCGACCCAGGACCCCACACAGCCTGTGCTTCTCCTGTGGGGCCTAACAACACCACACTGGATCCCTTTAAGAGCTGTGTAAAACATTCCAGTTACTATATTAGCAGCTTATATACTGGATTTGTTTGCATGTATTAGATCCAATTATCAGTGGGGAAAAAAGCTTTCAAATCTTTACAAATTGAATAATAAACCGAATAACCTCTGAAGATTTTAGCCTATGTGTATTAGCTACAAACAGAAACATACCTGTTTGAAAGTTAACTGAATAGCTTCATATTTTCGAAGTTCAAGTACATTCATCAGTTCCATGATTGATTTGTACCCCCTATCCAACTCTTCTTGTCGCTTTATTAACTTTTCTTTCTGCTCAGAGAAATTTACAAACTGATCTAAAGCTTTCTTATTAACATGGCTGTACTTCTTCAATTCTGTGTTGCATTGTTCAAGTTTTCGAAACAACTACAAAGAAAAAAAATGTATAAATAAATTCACACAGGGAAATTTGCAATGAGATTTCAAATTTAAAACCAATTAGATTATACCTGTTTGAGGCTCAGCGTTTGGTATTTTTCAAATGCTTCCTGGGGAAGTGATCCAAGTTCTCGAATTTTCTTCATACACTCTTCTTTCTTCTTTAGTAGCATGCCTTGTCGATTTGTCATCTTTTCTAGTTCTTTAGTATCATGATTTATAGCATCCATGTGTTCTTTTTCCATATTTTTCCAGCGTTCCATACTCTTCTGTAACTCCTTAATTCCAGCTTCTGTTTTATCGATGGAATTGTCCAAATCTAAAATGGGGTGAAAACCAAATTAGGCCATAACACCTATTCTTTTTTTTTTTTTTTTTTTTTGGTGACCGAGCAGCGCTGCTTGTGGGATCTTAGTTCCCCAACCAGGGATCAAACCCAGGCCCTCAGCAGTGAAAGCACAAAGTCCGAACCACTGGACTGCCAGGGAATTCCCCATAACACCTATTTTATAGTCAGAGTGTTATTTGATCAGAGATTTTAATGGTCAAATCTATCAAAATAATTAGGTTTAAATTTTACTGTGAAAATTTATGAAAGAATTCAGAACAAAACTGGGAGTATACACGAGGCACTGAAGGATACAGTTTTTGTTTATGTTTATAAAAACCTAAAATAATTTTCTTCTCAGCAACTAGTGATAAGAAACTTGATTCAGCTATTTCATACTTTTGTCAATGAAACTAATAATGTATGGTCTCTCTTAAAAATGTCACAAACATTTCAACAAAACAAAGGTTACTCTTTACAATCAATACCTTAAACTCTGTTCACTATAAACTGTTTATAATGATGGAAAACATACAAAACTACTGGTACCTGCTTTTGCTTATTTGGATATTTCATTTTGTAGTAAACAATCTTATAAAATGAGTAAGCTAAATTAAACTAAATACCAAAAATATTTTTACTAAATAAAAATTCACCTTCTGATCGTGCCATGGTATCTTTTACTCTTTTATTGATGGCTTCAAGTTCTGAGGTTGTAGCAGTGAGAACAGTGCCCCCTTCTGTCTCTCTCAGTTCATTGAGTTCCTATGGCACAAAAGGAACTTAGGTGCATTAAACCACAAAAATATGAATTTTGTTAGTTTCAATGTGTTATGACTGCCAACGTTTGTATAGCTGTTGATACGTTTGAATAAATAAACAAGAAAACCAAAAAACATACTTCAAATAATTGTAAATACTTAATGTATCCATTAAAGGGGGAAAAGTAATGATATATTAGAAAATTTCTCAACATCTGACTACTACTGAGAAAATATTCATAACTAATATTTACTGAGTACCTAGAATGTGCCAGATAATCATACAAAACAGGCACTACTGCTACACTAATTTTATGTAAGTGGAAACTGCCCAGTATTGTACACTAGGTGGCAGTGTCAAAACTTCAAGCCAGGGCAGGAGGTCACACTGCTAGTCTTTCTGTCCCCAAAGCCCATACTCTAAAATCAGAGCTTCTCATATAAGCATTTTCAAAAGATTATGCTTGTCAATGAACCCTCAAAAAAGAACATACCTGTTCTACTTGGTCCAAGCGCTTCCTCAAATTCTCGTTGAGGTAAGTCTCTACTCGAGTAATAATACCTTCTAATTTAATTCTTTCATTCAGCAACTGTCTGTTTTCCTAGAAGAAAAAAACAAAATTCCTTGTCTACACAGCCATGCACATTTCACATACAGGAATGCTGTTAATCTGTTGTTTTCTCCATTACTTGTGTTCAAATGAGCTGAAATGGAGTTTTATACCTTTCCAAAAAGCCCTATATTTTCATTTTCTCTCTTATCTATTCAGAATGCTGTTTTTGTGTCACGTTCTTTTTATAAGACATGCTACCAAAAATATTTTTCTTTTCCAGCTTTTCATTTTTTGAACTTAGTGTTAATTGCTTACATCTGTATTTAAAAACCAAATGTTATTAAAATGTTTAATCAAAACTATTATTAAATATGTAAAGGTGATCACATCATACAGCAAAGCTAACAAGCTCAATCTTACTAATGACAAAAGGGCATTAAATAAGATGAAAGAAAATAAAAATTTTTTATATAATCCTAACATGGTTTAGAAAATCTTATTAAAACCTCATTTATTGGACTTCCTAGGTGACGCAGTGGTAAAGAATCCGCCTGCCAATGCAGAGGACACGGGTTTGAGCCCTGACCTGGGAGGATTCCACATGCCACGGAGCAACTAAGTCCGTGCGCCACAACTATTGAGCCTGTGCTCTAGAGCCTGTAAGCCACAACTACTGAGCCCATGTGCCGCAACCACTGAAGCCCACGTGCCTAGGGCCTGTGCTCCACAACAAGAGAAGCCACTACAATGAGGAGCCTGCACACCACAATGAAGAGTAGCCCCCGCTCGCAACAACTAGAGAAAGCCCGTGTGCAGCAACGAAGACCCAACGCAGCCAATAAATAAATAAAATAAATAAATTTATTAAAAAAAAAACCTCATTTACTTTTATGGATATTAGAAGTCATATATAAGTCTTAAAATTTCTCAATAATCTCCTTCACATTCCTTTATTAGCAAGAAAGACACTTTTCACAACAACCAATTATCAACAAAAATTTCTTTTTCGGTCAACTGTACTTGCCTGCTGCAGTTGACGGATTTCATCATTCAGTGCATCTACTCTCTTCTGATCTTCCAGACTAAGTTGAGAAAGCAAATCAGTTCCCAGTTCTGCTTTCAGTGATTCTCTGGTGGACTCCATAGCATGCAAACTTGCCTCCAAACTTTGTAAGCTACGTTGCTATATGACAGATTATCCATTTATTAATAAAGATATTAGTCAGTGTATCACTTATAGTGAAAAACTGAAAACTGTCTATATTTGATATTAAAATGAGCTAAGTAATAATTAACAATTAAATATGATATCCATTATATTTGATAATTAGAACTATGTAGCAACAAGAAAAATATTTATGATGTAATATTTGCAGGGTATGAGGAACACATCATATTTCATGGTCAAACTATATAAAAAGAAGTTGCTAGAATGTTAGGGTGATTTAATTGTGGGTGTGTGTGTATATATATACTTTAAACTGTTGTTTCATTACTATTGATGTATCAAATTAAGTTTTTGTCAAAACTGCTTCATGTTTATGAGATCAATGTGTATTATCAATTATAACAGCAGTAATAGTTTACTTTGTATTCATTTTAACACAATTTGGACAAAATGCAATCAAATAAATCCATAAATAGTACTTTATAGACAAAAATGGCTACTGGCTGACTACTATCAGACAGTACTATCATGCCACAGCTCAAAATGCCTACTTGTTTAATGAAGTTGGATGTCTGAATGTGGCCTACAAAAGACAACTCTGGGTACTCATGAGGAAAAGTATGATAAAGATACACACAGATAACCAAAAGTATGGGCCTAAACGAAAATGGAACACAAGGTATATGCTATATAACCTGTATAATATATGGTCCACCTCAAATCTTTATAATTAAAACAAATCTATAAAAAAAAAGCATACTTACGAACCTTGGGCATAAAGGTTTTCTCTGACTGCTGCCTCTTCTCTTTTAACATCTTCATTTCTGATAATATGCTATCTCGAGATGCTTTAAATTTCCTTTGCTGAGTCTCTATCTGCTGCATTTGATTCATCAACTGATCAATTTCATTATTAATCCATATGCAAGGCTAAGGAAAATTCTCTTCAGTGCCTATTTACAAAATATTGTGTATCCCCCTTCCTTTTCTTTATCTGTGAATAAAGCTATTTCCACAAATGTATGGACCATAACAATGCTGAATTAAATACTGCACTTTCAGTCATAAAAGAAGCTTAAAACATTTCGCCCCACTTCTCTCTCAAAATAACATATATACTATTTTACTAATTGCTATACAAAGAAATAAATAAAACCCTGGGAAGCCCTAAAGGAAGCTAAATGAAATACATTATAGTACATATATATCTTTTCATTCAACAAATATTTATTAATCTATTATGTTTACAGCACTATATAAGGCAGTTAGACATGAAGAGGGGGCTTTGCCCAATGTAGAAGAATAACTCTACCTAGCTGGATTATCTAATACAGAAAGGTAGTTGGTGCATGCTGTCAATAACCTCTTTTTTATTAGTATTTCCCCATGCTTTGTGCTCACATCTTGCCAAATTTGGGCAGTTTTCAAAGTATGCTATGCAGACCCCTGCAAAGTCAAAACTAAGATGTTTATTTACCTTTTCTTCTGTGCTCCTGCTTCCAATTGATGACAGAGAAGGTATAAACTCACATTTTAAAAAATGCCAGTTTCAATAAAGAATATCCAAATGAAGCAGTAAGAGTAATTATTTTTGCTGCTTGAGTATCTGTATTTAATATTGTGTGATATAATGCAAAGTACACACAAAGCACTTCTGCCTTATACCATGGTTGTTTTAAGAAGATGCTAACTGTTTCAGCTGTGAACAGAACTAGTCACTCTTCATGGAACATCATTTTTATTTGAAAGAACTGAGAGAACTATGGTTACTAAGACATGCATTTTGATGGACATTTTCTCACTAATACTAAATCTGAGCCTCAAGATAATAACCACTACTGGACATTTTTCAACCCTTATATACGTATTTAACTTCTACGTACTATGTGGCATTCCTGATACTGCCCACTCTTTTTCCATTGAAATATTGTCCTAGTTTTCCTCCTATAATTGACAAATTCTTCTCAGTCCCCTCTATAACCTTAAATTTCTGTGTTCCTCAGGTTCCTTTCTCTCAAAGTAGACTCACTGCTGTTAGCTATTTAACAGCTAAGCAAAGGATGTTAAAAATTTTTAAGTTTTCTTCCTGTCTTCACAGAATAGACATACTATATAAGCTCCTGTGCTTAACTAAAAGTCAAACACATGGGATATTTCTCTCCACTGTATATGAGAAAACACATCTAACATGCAAAAGATTCTATATTTCAACCAAAATGCAGTTATTTCTCTACAGCAACACAAGACAAAAAGATATTTTCAATATTTCTGCGCAGATTTTCATTGAGCTTTGCTTCAAGCTCACCTAGTTCTTCTTCTGCTTTTCTAACATCTTTTTGTAATTCAAGTCTAGACTTCCTTGTATCATAATAGCCTCCAGTTAAAGCACCCCGATGACTAACTTGGTCACCTATAAACAAAACATAACAAAATCAGTAATTCTGTAATAACAACTTCTTTATTCAACAATAAGTTGATTAATAATCAAATTACTAATCTAAAGGTTTTACCTATTTAATCAGAATTTAAAAGTTTAAGCCAGTTTGGAAAAAATTCTGCTTTACGATATTAACATTTGCATTTAAAAAATATACCTTCTAGATGAGGCTGAACATCTGCCAGAAAGGAAAGAAGTGTTAAAGACTAACAGGAACATGTCAACAGGACATAGAACCTAGCCTGAAATTCCCACTGGCCACAACTGGGAAAATCTGAAAATCAAAAATAATAATAGCAATGTGGCAACACACTGAATTAAAAAAGTAAATGAATCACAGCAATACATAAAAAAGAAAAAAGGAAGGGGCTCTTCTTTATAGAAGAATGACAGTTGAAAATTTAGAGGCAATCATAGAATTTCAGAACCACCATTTTGAAACCCCCAACGTGTTAACTGAGTCAGGCAAGAGTTACCAAAGGATGCTAAATCACTGGTAAAAAAAAAGCTGGAGAACCTGATATTCATGTATTCTTAAAGGATAATCCCACATATCACTTATTAATTACAAAGGGGAAAAGTCATCTTTACAACCAAGATTTGCTAGTGGTCAAACCTGGCATCAGTAACAATGGGACACACTGTAGGATGCAGTAAGTACACATCACTCATGCCAAGAATGCTTAACCTAAACCTAACAAAGAGGAAGCAGCAAGACAAATCCAGAGCACGAGACTTTCTTTGAGGAAGTCAATTTCTGGGGGTGGGAGGAAAAAGGAGAACTGTCCTATACTGAAACTGAAAGAATCTAAAGAAAAGGCATTGCATGCATCCTTGACTGGATCCTGGATAGAAAAATATATGGGGACAATTAAGAAAATTTGAACATGGATCCTTTTTAGATATTATTGGATTTAATATTAAATTTCTTAGGGGTAACAATACTGTGCTTATAAAGAAGAATGCCCTTATTCTTAGGAGATACATGCTTAACTTTTAGAGATGAAGTTCCATGATTTTTACAACTTATTCTCAGATGGCTCAAAACAACAAACTGTAAACATATAAGGAAAAAAAAAAAAAAGAAAATGAGGGCAGGTGAACCTACGTACCTGAGGTTCTTAACTTGTATTTCAGATAAAATTCAGGAGACCCACTGCTAAATCTTATTGTTGTATATCTTAAAGAATAAATTACTATCTCATTTTAAAAAATATTGTGATAACCATGCCAAATTGGTTTCTTTTGTGATTCAAAGTATTTTATTTTATACATTTAAAAACATTTTGAAAAAGGGTCCAGAGGCTTCACCAAAGAACCAAAGGAAGTCCATGGTGCAAAAAAGGTTAAGAAACTCTACTATACATCAAATAATTATACTTAAGAGACACCAGCTAAATATAAAGTGTTGACCCTGTTTAGATTCTGATTGAATAAACCAACTATTTTAAAAATGAGAAATAACTGGACATGAATTTTCAAACACTCTTAAAACTAAAATGGAATTTATTTGTTCAAAGCTAAGAATTATCATTACAAACCTTCCAGGGTAATGCAGTCCATAGTGAAAGCACGGGCCAACTGGGTTGAAACTTCCATACTACGACAAATAAGTGTTTTTCCAAACACATGTTTGAAAGCTTTGTCAAATCTGGGATTGTACCTCAATTTACTTATCATAGGAATAGCATCCTAAAAATGAATATTTTGTTAGCAAGCAAAGAGATCACAACACAATTAATTAAAATGTGTTAGCAGAATTATGAATTACATCTTCCTGAAATACATATAAACAAAATGCCTTTGTATTTCAAACTGTTGGTTTTTATACTGAAAAAGTTAAAAAAATCATTCTACTGAAATAACCTGGAAATTGGGCTCATGTAAATCACCCAGGTTTTCAATACTAGAGCACAGTGAAAAAGACCTTAGTGGCTCTGGAGCCAGACTGCTCAAGTTCAAATCCCAGTTCTGCTACTCAGATGTGCGCTCTGGACAAGCTGCTTAACTTCTCTATATAACAGTTACTTCATCTATAAAACTGCAATAACAATAGTACCTTCTTGACAAAGTTGTTAAGTCTAGACAAGTTATATATGCGAAACACTTAGGATAGCATCTGTCACATAGAAGGGCCAAATGTAAACTAGTACTATTTCCTCAAAATATTTTCATTTTATTTTTACCTACCTACCTACCTACATATAACCTAAGGTAGACATTTGGAAAAATATTTTTTTCGGATAAAATTTATTTTCCCTTTTCTCTCTCCTGAACTGGCAGAACCGAATAGTTAGAATTTTTAAATTAGGAAATACATCCTACATACAGAAAAAAGCAATATATATATTAAGCTTAAATTAATAATTACAAAGCAAACACCAATATAACCACCATGCAGGACAAGAAACAAAACACTACTGACACCGGAAGCCGTAAGTGTAACCCCTTCCTAATCACAGTGGTTACCTCCAATGGGTACTTGCTGGGGATGACCACTATTGTAACTTTTGTGGTAATCTCGTCCTTGCACTTCTAGTTCTATCATCTAAGCTTACTTTTGTTCAGGTAGTGTAAAGGGAACCACACTACATGCATTCTTTTGTTCACACATTTATGCTTCATTCACACATCACATTTATGACTCAATTTCTCCTCCCCAAAACTTCAAAGATAATTTAAAACAAGAAAAAGCTAGACTACTTAAATAGCTTATAAGATTCTCACTGTTCCTCTTAAACTGTAGATCACTCTCATAGGGTTTTAGCTTTAACCTTAAAAAACAGTGAAATAGTAGCTACTACCATCAATATTCTGAAGCCAAACACCTTAAAGCAATTACATTTTTTTTCAAGAATGATGTCCAAGGAATATTTTTAATCTGTTTAAAAGTACACCAGCTAATAACAAAAGGAACATTATGCTTTCAGAGCCTATCATCTTGCTAAATATTCTTAATCCAATTTATAAGCCCTTTTAAAAAAGTATATTCAGAAAACTTTAAAATATTTCATTTACATGATAGTTCCTTGGAGAATTCTTGTCCAACTATTTACTCTTAATTTTGTCTCCTTGAGATACACTCTCAAAGTATCCTATACTTATGTATTTTAACACTTTGTACATTTTGCAATGGTTTGTTTTATGTCTTGGCTGTGACCTCTGTCTCCCTTCCTTTCCTCATCCAACACTAACTATGCTCTATGGTAAGAAAGGAATGTTTATCTCACAGACCATGTGAATCCCAATGTACAGTGCCTGTGCACTAGCATGTGCTAATAAATACAAGAAAAAACTTATTGAAAGAAAGACAGACATTAACACACATCAACTCACATTGGTTTCAGGATAGGCAGTATCCCTTACATCTAACTTGTTAAGAGGCAGAAAAGTAACCTCTCCAGGAAGGTTCATTTTATTAAACTCCATCAAAATCTTCGTGCTGACTTCATCTGAATCAACAATGTGATAAAACAACCTACATGTAAAGAGAATAAGACACATCTAAAGTGCTATAAACGTTTAAGCAACCAAGTCTTTTTCTTCTATACGATCCAATTTTCTAAGGGAGGGCTACTTAGAAAATTCCAATGGAGGGAAAGAAAGCACAAAAAGGGGAAATTTCTAGCTTCTACAATTAGGAACAAACACTTAGCATCTACATCTTTAATTAGAAAATTAAGTAACTGAGGATACAGGATGATAAAGGGAGACATATTGTAGCAAAACTACAAAAAAGTTGTTTCTTACGTTATTCTTATTCCCTCTCTCCTTTAAAAATTCAAAATATCAAGCAAAAAATCTCACCTGTTTCCAGCAGTGACTTCCACACACGTGTAGAAAGCAGGCTCACATTCAAAGTTATTCATCACAATACCATGATAGCCATTTTGAACATGCTGGTTTATTCCTTTTCGACGGAAGTGGTCTAGCACTTTGTTTATGCTATCTATTCCATTTAAAATGGCCTGTTTAGAAGTGAAAAATATTAAAGTATTGCAATGGCACTCCTGCTGGTAAGACATGAATCCATTACTCTAAACGTTAAAAAATATAGCAAACTGGGAGACTGGGATTGACATATACATGCTACTATATATAAAATAGATAACTATTAAGAACCTACTATATATAGCACAGGGAACTCTACTCAATACTCTGTAATGGCCTATATAGGAAAAGAATCTAAAAAAGAGTGGATATATGTATAACTGATTCACCTTGCTGTACACCTGAAGCTAACACAACACTGTAAATCAACTATCGCCAATAAAAATTTAAAAAAATAAAAAATATACCAGAGATTAAACACTCTCTCCAACAATAGGTCACTCCCTTGAAATACGCCAACTACACGTGACACCTCATATTATGGACTCTATTCTGACATCAGTATTAAAAATGGACTCTCCACTTAAAAATCAAAAGTGCTATCTTTAATAGCATGGGTGTGTAAATGATACTCATTGTTTTATATTTATAAGACAAATAATTTGCACTGTACTCCTGAAAGCTAATAAATTCTTGTGCAATAATAACTGACTCAATGCAAACTGAGGTAATAAAAGAACCTGCCCACCTTCCCTGTTGCAGCTCTAAGAAGTTGCTGTTTCTTTTCAAGATCTTCTCTTTTAGCAGCAAGTGCTTGCTGTTCTGCATTCTCCTCTCTCCACAAGTAACTAATCAATAAAAATCAGACTGTCTTCAATTTTAAAAATATTAAGACAATACTCTTAACAGTATACAATTTTGAGTAAATATTGAAATTAAACTTCAATAGTTAATTTATAACTTAAAGACCATTTAACAGCCAGTAATTAGCATTAGTTAAAAATATTCAGGCATATTTTAGTCTATACTAACTTTCTTTCACTTTGTAATTCATCTTTCTTATTTTTTACTTCATAGTATTTTCTGTCCAGTTCTTCAACTCGAGCTTTGACTTCATTAAGATCCTGATCCAGTTTCTATGGAAATAAAAATAATTCAAATTTAAAATCCAATTTCATACAAACTAATCCATAGTGACAGAAAGCAGATCAGTTGCTACCAGGGGATGGAGGAGGATGACAACAGGAGAGGAGGGAGGGAGGAATTACCAAGAGCTATGGGAAACATTTTGGGGTGAAAAGACTTGATATCTTACTTGTGATGATATTTTAACAGGCATATACATATATCAAAACAACTGATTTGTTCATTAATGACCTTACTACTTCTATAACACACACTCTAGAATTTCAGTAGAAAAAAATACATTAATAAATTCTCAAAACAATGCAGTGCATACTTTTCATACTGCCCCGCTACACATATACACTAGAACATAAGAGATTTAGAAATATACTAAGAAGCAAAAGACTGTTTTGCACAATGTAATTAGCACCATAAAATCATCTCTACCCAGTATAAAGGACAGGGTCCACCCCTCACAAGTGGTCATTTTGATACAATTAAGCGTGACTGAAATACTGAAAAATAACTTCAAGCTTGAGAAAGAATGAATAAAACCTCTCACTGGAAAATCTTGGTTTATCACCAAGCTTTTTCAAAAAGGGCATCTGTTGAGGTTGATATTTCCATGAACTAAAGACAAAATGCCTTTTATTTCAAGACAGGACTACACCTATCTCAGCTGAAACTATACAAACAAATTTCCAAATAACTGACTACCTTGACCAACCTGTGTTTTCCATTCCCTCCATAAAATATCCTGACCATGGCCAAAGCCCAAAGAACACTGGACTCTCACAGCCAGTAGGCTGTCTATTACTCCTGGTCACTTTTCCTACCAGTTGAGTTGTTTATGGTTACAGAGTCAGTTCTGTTTGCTTCCTACTATGTTTTTGTTTCTGGGTAACTGATTACATTAAATATTAAACTGATGATATGAGTACAAGGAAAAGTTATTTCTTTAAAAAATTGACTTAGTTTTGGACACACTCAAAGGTGAGTCACTAAAAATTGGATTAAATGGGCAAATCAACTCTAAAAGACTAGGGAAAATAATTATTTAACATATAATACATAAGTGCATATGTTAATAGATAATATGTATAATACTTTATAATACTAATTCAAAATGTCAAGTCACAAAGTCAAAGAAAGACTGAGGAGCTGATCTAAATTAAAGGAGATAACAGAAACATGACAACTAATGAAATATATGATCTTATATTGAATCCTAAATTCTGTTCTCATCCAACTTTAAGAACTGTTATCTACAATGTGTGGCTTATAACACGTAAGTCCCCTAGGAACTCCAGTTATTATTCATATTCATAAGAAATATCTTGGGCTCTACATCAAAAGACTGGTACACATTCTGGTGGAGGATGTTAAGGAGGTTACGCATGTGTGGGGGGCAGGGGGCATATGGGAAATCTCTATACATTCCTCTCAATTTTGCTGTGAAACCAAAGCTACTCTTAGAAAAATGTCTAAAAAATAAAGATTGGTACATAAGCATACATTTATCTATTTAAAATTAAATACTTATATATAAGTATGTATGTTTGTTTGTAAGTGTGTAAAAAATACATATAAATATTATACATAAAATATGTGTAAGTATACACATTTAAGATTTTGTGCTTTTTTTTTTTTTTTAGTGGTTTTTTTTGATAACCAACCATACCAACTGGTACAGATCTCATGGGGTAAGAAGGTTCCTTCTGGGCATGTATATTCTCCTTACCCTACACCTGTCCTACACACTCCCTTCTCATCACTTACATCATCTTCCAATCACCTATATATATCCACAAATACCACTTAAGAAAGCATTTTTCTCCCTTTATAATTTTAAATAATGTCAGATCTTTCTTCCTCTGAAAGTAATGATTTTATCTTCTACGTCAATTTTTAAGAAACTGCTAACTAAACATGCACGGTAAATGTTTAATTCATTTAGAAAATGTTATAAAATCACCAATGCTTTAACAAAATAAAAATATATATTCTGCAGTAAGTTATTATGCTGATAGAAAATTACATTAGAATGTAAAAATGCAAAAATTTTAAGTTACTATAAAGTCATGTTTTAGACTTATATGATATCACATGAAAGTTAAGGGTAGAGTTCAGGTACATATTACCAATTCATAAAAACACATTTTAAAATATATTTAATTGGGACTTCCCTGGTGGCATGGTGGTTAAGAATCTGCCTGCCAATGCAGGGAAAATGGGTTTGATCCCTGGTCTGGGAAGATCCCACATGCTTTGGAGCAACTAAGCATGCGCCACAACTACTGAGACCCTGCTCTGCAACAAGAGAAGCCACTGTAATGAGAAGCCCACTCAGCACAATGAAGAGTAGCCCCTGCCTGCCACAACTAGAGAAAGTCTGCACACAGCAACAAAGCAACGAAGACCCAACACAGCCGGGGGGAGGGGGAGGGAATATATATGTATTCAATCTACATGGACATGGGAAAAATCTTTAAGAAAGAGAACTACCATATATATAATATTAAATTGTGCTGGTCTTGTCTAATTAAGTATCTTACATATTTTATTTATATTTACAAATAAAACTTAAAGAAACAGATATAACTGCACACGTTCACATGCTTCTGAAAGATTTCACAAAGCAGCTATAAAAGTTCTTACATTATACTGCTCCAGATTTTTCTCTTTATTTGCCTCAGTGTCCTCCAAATCCTTATGTATAGCAGCAATCTGTCTTTTCTTGTCATTAATAGCTTGATCTAAAGACTTGAGTTCCTTTTTAATCCACTTATCCCTTTCTTCTTTTGAGGTAAACTGGCTTCCTCGACCTTGCTTTGCATAAAGATCCGTTCTTTCCTGGGTAGCTTGGGCCAATCTACACAAAATAGAAGAGAATGGATTGAAAAGGAGAACAGGAAATAACCAAGCTTAATTGCAATCAACACCTCAAGAGTACCTAGAGACAATAACCATTTTTATAATTCCCTAAAGGAAGGAATTAAGGGGAATTCCCTGGTAGTCCAGTGGTTAGGACTGTGTTCTCTCACTGCTGAGGGCCTGGGTTTGATACTAAGATCCCACAAGCCGTAGAGTGCAGTGAAAAAGAAAAGGAAAAAGAAAAAGGAAAAAAAAAAAGAAGGAATTAAGTATAAAAAACAACTATTATCTAATAGACCTCCTGGGACTAGTTCTATATAACATTAATTTAACTTCAAAATCACAGTTTAAGTCAGGTAAAACAGCCTATCCCCTAAGGATTTAAGGTCATTCCAGGTATGGGTTAATCAGTAAATCTAGACAAATCTAGTACCCCATCTCAGGAATTTTCAAAAATGCTCCAACTATATTTAACTATTCAAACATTTTCAACTTCTTACAGTAAGACACTATAAAGGTTAAAAGGCAAGAGAAAACACAACATAATATACAGAACAAATATTATGCCCAGGTAACATAAAGCAACCCTATAAAACAGTAAGAAAAAAATCACAAAAAATGGACAAAGGACATAAATAGGCAATTCACTGAAATGAACGAACATAAGTGGCATAAAAAACATGATAATGTACTAAACTGAAATCAGCAAACATTGGCAAGTCCAATCTATGGATAGATACTAAAATGTTTAGATGTTAAAACGGCATAGACTGTGAAAATAAAGCAGAAGAATGAACATGCAGCAGGACACAATTTGGGTAAAAAAAAAGAATCATCATCATGCATGCTTTTAAAAGCCCAACATTTACCTATGTTATCTTGGGCAAGTTATTGAACCTCCCAGAGTCTCGAGTTTGTCAAATTTATAGTGGGGATACTGTGGGTCTCCTAGGGCTTTTGAGTAGTCAATATGCATACAATGCTTGGCCCATAGTGGTTAATACTGGCTATTACTTTGAAATGGGCATTTAACTTTAGCCCTTAATTACTGTACCTTCTTAACCCATAAATATTTAATAAGGTTCTATAGAGGAATCATGTAGAAAATTAGAACTGTTGGTGAAAAAAATCCCAGACCTAGCAATTCCTCGCTCTTCTTTTTCTTTTACACTGTTGAATTTAGGTTCTGTTTCTGCCAGTTCTTTCTGCTTTTCTTCTATTTTCTCAAGCAGCTTCTGCCTTTCTTTTAATAAGCGTTTCTGTAAATAAAGCAAAATAAGTAAAAATGCAATCTGTTTAAAAACTTTTGCTTAATTTTTAAGTCTAGCATAAAATATTTTTCTCATGAAAAAAATTCATGAGAAAACTGATCTTGCAACACAAAACTAATTTTTAAATGTAACAAAGATAGTACTCAGTTGCCACTTGAATGCAGATTACTTTAATGTGCCAAATCCTTTATGAAAATTTAAGCATGTACCCCATCACAGAAAGGACTGTTCTCTGCAGTTCCCACTCTCCTGAACAGTTATGTCTTTCATTTTTAGCATTTTCACTTACCCTCTGTTCACTATTGCCCGCCAATTCATCTTGTAAATCCTTGGCTTTAAGCTCCAACTTAGTCCTCTGCTTAATTTGTTCTTGTCTTTCAGCACTGAGCTGCTCCTTTTCTTCTTTCATAGCTGAAATTTTTGTTTTCAGTTCTCTAACTTGGCGCTCAATATCCTATTCACAAAGTATCAAACAGAAACGAGTTAGACAACTAGAAATACAACAGCAAAATCAGGACACCACTGGTTTGTCTCTTCTTTTTCTTTCATTTTAAACTTTCAATACTGTCTTTCCAGTACTCAATTCCAGTGACACCCCACTTGAAGTTACCATTCCATAATTCCTGTACAAAAAGTTTACTGTGGTCAAAATATGAGTTAACTTAAACTTAGTTTATAACCTTACCTCCATTTTATCTCTTGCATCCTGCTGGGCGTCTCTTAATTGTCTGGATTTTTCTCCACTAGTCTCTCGCTTAGCAGAAAGCTGGAAAAAAAAAACTAAGCTATGATTTCTAACCCGTTGTGTATTTGTTCGATACTTCATAACATCTAGCAAAATTTTTAAATATTTGCTAAAATAAACATTTGCTTAAAAATTTTTTTCCAAAAATTATTGTAGTGGTTTTAAATAGAAAACACCTGTAGTTTTCAGCATTACTGAAGATAAATTTTTGTATAAAATGTCAGCAACGCTACTTACAAAATACACCTTAAAAAGGAAAAAATTTCATGAAACTTTAAAGGTGGCTTCCTCTCATCCTGGTCTGCCTGACACCACCACCTAATTATATTTCAGATACAACTACAGCAAGGACCATGGCATTTTTCTTGAAGTAAACTGAAAGAGTAAATTTGCTGAGTAATGAACTCACTGAGAGGTTTTAAAATTTTTAAGTATGTATTTAAAAATCATTGAAAAGTATAAATATAGTATGAATTCAATATATTCATAAAAATAAAATTAAACTGAAATGGCAAAGGTAAGTATTTTACCTCATCAAGTTTAGCACGAGTCTCATTAAGTTCCTGATTGTAAATGGTATATTCCAGGGCGCGTCTCATCTTATCCCACTTCTGATACTGAGCTAGTTCTTCCTTTTCTTCCTCTAAGGTATGTAATCGCTCTTCAATGTACTTTAACAACTCATTGATTTTTTCCCGTTTGCCCTCTTAAAAAAATGGGAGAGAGGTAAAGGAGTTGAATACAATTTTTATGTAATATCAATTCTCAAATATACCATGAGTTAAACAATCTTAAGAACTTTAGTGTTATTTCTTTGATATTATGTGGTAACCAAATCTAAGGTAATAAAATGGCAATTAAAATGCTTTACTATGAAAAGTATCAGAGAATAAACTTACACATGGTGACACTGATTCTTTTATTACATGTGGTAAAGGCCTCTGTTTAAGCTTCCTTTAAAAGCCAGTGCTTTCCCATGACATTAAAAACAAAAAACCATGCTTAACATCACTGGTATCACTGATTCTCAATTCTTATAACAGCATTTTCTATAGCTGCCATACACTGAATACCTACTATATTCCAATCACGATGCTACTTTGCTCCTCAACTCAGCACTACAAACTATAAAAAAGGATTTCACAGATGGGAAAGCTATGGACCAGAGAGGTCAAGTCTAAAGCTACAATATCAATAGTAGTCAGATTTTGAACCCAAGACTGTCTGATTCTAAGCCATGAGAGGGCGCAGCACTTGAGAGGCAAAGTAGGGTTTCCATAATAAATGTACTAAGGAAGATTCTAAGTTCAAAATTTTACATTTACTTGCCCCTGAACAACTTAAAATCTAATGCCAACTGATATTCCAGAAATTTTTTTTTGAGGAATACATCTAAATTTGTTATCCTCACTAATAACAAGAAGAATGTTAGAGGAACAAAGCAGTTGACCTAGAAAAGCACTATTATCTCACAGTAACAACTCTTTATTCAAAGAGATAAATTGTTGGAACTCTCAAACCTTAAACTGCCTGAAACTAATTTTCTATCCATTCAGTATATAGGCAAATTATCATACAATAAATATACTCCTTAGAATAGACAACTCCTCTCAAGTATCATAACACAATGAAAAAGTAATTCACAACAAAAAAGAAGAAATAAGGTAGAATCACATTTATTTTACCTGTTTCCTTCATTAAAGAGATGCTTTCTTCTTTTCGTTCATCATACACTCTAGTACCAGCTACTTCTCTTAATAGTTTTAGTCTCTGAGAATCTGGTGCTGTTGCCATCTGGTTGATCTAAAAGTTTTAGAAAAATAATTATTTACAGAGCTAGACTGCTCTTTAAGAACTCTACCTTCAAAGGTATTCACATGTTAAGTCTTAAGTGAGTTTTCACTGGGAAAACAGCAATGAACAGAAAAGGTCTTGCCCTCAAGGAACCTACTTTCTACTGGGAAAAAAACCAGGAAGTATGCATACCATTATACTATAATTGCTATGAGGAAAAACAAAACTAGAAAATACAGCATAAAGAGTTAGGGTGACAGCAATGCTCTTGTAAAAGAGGCAGACATAAATGGCTTATACGAAATGACATATGAGCAAAAATTGAAATGATGTAAAGTACATGTGTGCAGGGAAGACTCGATAACTGCTTTCAAATCAGCCTCCTTTTAAAGAAATTTCTCTTGTAAAGACAGTCTTCTCAAAATCTTGCTCTTAAAGTGAAACACTATACTCTTTCTAATCACTTCTGAATGCTAACTTTCCAACACATATCTAAAAAAGCCTCCAACATGAAATAAGAAGTGGACATTTTAAAGGATTTTCCCCTACTCCAAAACAGCACAACAGAAAACTATTAGGACACTGCAGCGTATCTTCTAAGAAAAAGAAATTATTTTAGATATATGAGGAAACATATATCAGGAAACAGAACTAGAACAATCAGGTAACTTCTAAAAACTACAAAGAAAATAAATTGTATTAACGGAAAATAACATGTAGCATTATGGTAGATTTCTGATAATGTAAGCTTTCTAGCATTTTAACTCTGTGATATACTAACAGAGAGAGTATTAATTTCAGAAAGTAACTTTTTCAAATGTGATTTTTATAAAGTTTCTACAATATTCTTAAATATGGTCATAACATCTACAAACCAAAAATGTCTTCCAGTAAAGCGCACCCTGGTAAGTGACACAGATCACTAAGAAAACAAGATTCACTTAAATAATCCTGCTGAAATACTTTTATCCCACTATGCATGGATCTATTTTGTACTTTATGGCCACAAAAAAGATAATACAAACTTCAGTGCAAAATAAATCAATGAAAACAGAAGACAGTAAGGTCCATCTTCAATCCAACTTAACCTAAAATGAAATCAAATTCATTATTTAATGAATATACTCAGAAAACAAATTCCATTTAAAAAGATATACATTTTTTACCTTTCCTTGTTTAACGATATAATAAGGATTGCTTCGAGAAAAACCAGCACTTTCAAGGAGATTCATCACATCATTTTTCCTGTTGATAAACAATTAAACATTTTTTTCAAATACATAACAATCCAACAATAAGCAAAAAGGGTACATTAACTCCTGAGCTAAGGCACATGAAGAAGTACAGAACAGTCATTAAACCATCTGTTATATCAGCCTCAGAGAATCTTCTGACTCGTAATTACATCTATGCTCTAAATACTGATTTGTCGAACATGAGGCAAAAGTACTTCATAGATGAGGCAAGTAAAATAATACTTTTATGTATGGAAATTACAAACAAAGAAAAACGCTTACGTGACCATTTTCTTGTCTAAGAAATACTGATCCTTTTTGGCACCAATAACTCTTCGAAGTGAAACTTCCTCTTTGTCGATCTAAGAAAAAAATGTAAAAGCTCAAAGTTAAATCTAATAGTAAAAGTGGAAACTTTTTAGTTAATGAGGTCATTTTGGAGTCCCTCACCATGGCAACTATTTTGAAACTTAAACTATCTCACTGAAGATACGCTATGAATACTCAATTCTATGACAAAGACATTTTTTCACAACAGCTTGCACATTCCCATTTGTTTACCACAATACTCATTATAACTTTAAGACAAAATTAGTATGTAAACTGTAGTCATTTTAGTATAAATTAAATTATAGAAGCCTAAGTATAAATAAATGTTTCAAAGCATGAAAAAAGCTGCATCAATAAAATTCTCAACAATACTACTGAAAAAAAGCAGTTACTCACTGGCAATCGGTTGTCTGAATTGTCAAAAATAATCTCCACAAAAGCAGAAATAACACGAGGACCAGTACCCTCCTAAAACATGAGAAAAATTAATGTGTCACTTAAGTGGTATTTTCATATTCTTTAAATACTTTTAAAGTTTAGTGCATGGTAACAAGTCTGATTCAATGGAGAAAAATTTCTATCAGACTAGTTAGTATATATCCCTCTTGCCAAAGCAGCAGACACTGGATTAGGATAACAACACTCCACCAAATAGCTTTTGATTCTGAATTTTAAAAACGAGAACAACAACAACAAAAAAACGAGAACAATGTAAGACATGTCAAAGTTAGACGTACGTAGGTCTTGTTCTGCATACCACTTCATTAGAGCATAAGACCCCATAGCCACTCAATTTTACCTGTTTGCTAATATATAAAACACTTTGAGGCTCTTCTCTTTTAGATTCATCTTAACGCTAGAAAGGAACTCTAACAAATCACATAATTACTGCAACTGTCTTTTTAAACATTTGGGATATTCTATACAGTTTTAAATCTGCTATGAAAACATACACATTTAACATGTATCATATTTAGACCAATTTGTGACCCAATGACTTACATACCAAGCCCAGATAATTTCTAGATTGTGAAAACTGTTATTATGTAGTAGTTCAATACAATGAAGAATGATACCTAAAGAAATTATTCTTTTAATGCTAATCTGAGAAACCTAAAGAGAGATTTTTCTATAGGGAATCAATCCTGATTACTGGACTTAAAAATTCAAATTTAAGAGTAGGGGGAGGGAATTCCCTGGTGGTCCAGTGGTTAGGACTTGGCGCTTTCACTGCCGTGGCCCTGGTTCAATCCCTGGGTGGGAAACTAAGATCCCGCAAGTCAGCACACGTTAGAAAAAGAACTTTAAGTCTGAGAGATACTGTGGAGATATATTGAGGAATCTCGCTTTCTGGTCTTAAAATTAATTATAAACCATATTTAAACAAGACAGATAAGTTACATCATTTTACCATAGCCCTTTACACTTTCTTATCCTAAAATTAGTTTATTACTCATAATTAATGAAAAATTCTAACAATTTTCATTAATATAAATATACTGTCTTTTATATTAAAAAATGATGTTACCATTTAAGTACAAATATGGCTAAAAATAACTTAATGTTGTTCAGTTTGTAATGGTTGTTTTTCTATGCTAATTAACTTCTGATTCTGAGTCTCAAAGTTTCTAATCCCCAACCTAACTCTTCTTTCTCAGCAAACCTGCTTCCAGACCCTTACCAGGCCATACTTCTAATAAAGAATTTATATTTACATGGAAGACACATCCATCCAAAGGGAACACCTACAACTGTTTTTTTTTCATTATATAAAAATTAAGCCTTTATCCTGCATTAATAGAGTAGGCTAAATTTCACAGCAGAACAACACACATAAGAAACAAACTGTGCCATGTTCACAAAAGATCTGAAATTTGAAAAAATAACCTTGTTTACCAGAACTGACAATGTATTTTTAGAAGTATTTAAGATCCATAATGTCTTAAAGCAATCTCACTCACATGTAACAAAGCCAATCGCTGTTCTGGACGAAGATGACTAAACTCATCACTGAGAACAAACTGAATTGCTAGAAATATAAAAACAACTATTAGTATGATAGAAAAAAGGATTTATGCCTTAGTCATAATTTCCCATAACTTCACAGAATACAGTATATCAGGTAATGAACAATGCAGAAACATTAGATTACCTATTCATACCTTTATGACCTGTTTCATATAGACAAAAGGAATGCAGAAAATTTGCCTGTACTTAGATTAATCATCTAGGAAATGATGATATTAGAAAAATATTAACAAGTTTTCACTGAAACATTTAAGGTAAGTAAATAAAAAGAAAACACTGAAATACATGAAGAGACAAGTAGAACTAAGGTGTACCTCTTGATCAAAGTATACACGGTTAGGTTTCACAGTATATTTGCTTTTATCCACTAGATATAAATGATATAAATTAAAATATTTAACAAAATAGGATATTTCTATAATATCCTTAATTGGATACCTTGTCAAAAGAAATAGAACTAAGTAGGAAGTACTGGAAAATGTTTCAGATTTCCACTTTCTACTGCAGTACTTACTTGCCCTTTGTTTTCTGTCAGAGCCATTCCTACCTCCATAGAATGCCTACTTGGACCACCCTCTCCTAGAAATGGAACTCTTTACTCAACTGTTCTATTCCCAGTCCACCCAAGACTTTTAACACTCTAAAACAGTGTGTATATGAATGTATATGCTGGGGGTGGAGATGGAGATTGGTTTTCTTTTACGATCACCTTGGAGGAGATGGATTCAAACTACCCTCATCCCCCCTGGAGATCATGTAATACTTCCACTCCAATTCTTCTCTTCTCACCATCCCCAAATTACAACCACTGATGGGGTACAGAGTACCCTTTAGATTTGTGAGCACAGAAGGGATTGAACCTTTGCTATTACTAAACCCATCTTTTCCTCAAGCACCATTCAACTAAGAGGTCCAAAAATTTTTCAACTTGCTCCTTGAGCAGTCCCAATCTGTTAAAGTATTTTTTCTCCCCAAAGAATCTGTTAACAAAGGCATTCCTACTCTCAAATGCATTTTATCTTTAGAGATAGTTTTCAAAGCTCTACTTAGTATCTTCTGACAACTGTCTTTGTTGAGTCTATTGTTTTTTATAACCCTTTATCTTTTATTAAAGTAATTGATTTAGATGAAACAGATAAGCCATTTTCCATAATAATATTAACTATTCTACTGCACTTATATTCTTTCACTCTCTCTCCCTCTCTCTCTGCATTTACAACATTTATATATGGCACTCAACTTTAGAAAGCACTTCCATACATATTATCTCGCTTGATTCTCACAACCCACCTAAGGTAGGCAGGGCAAATATTTCTGTTTGTAAAATGAAAGAGTACTTTGAGAAGTATTTTGCCCAGTTTCACATGGCCAATTAGTCACTAGAGTAAAGCTCAGATTCTTACACTCTAAACCCTTTACATTAAATAGCAACCTTGTTTGAAGACGTATTTCTTACGTTTCATGCAGATATAACCTCAGATAAACTATCTTATGATACCTAGGGCTTACTATATTTAGAATTAAAAAAATAATACCTACCATAAAAAAAGTTACTTTTTCCAGATCCATTTCTGCCCACTATAAAATTTCAAAACGTGCACGTTATTTTGTATAAAAAAACAATAAAATTTTACTGAAAGTATTAAAAAAAGAAATCCAATTTTCTAATATAAAATCTTAAAAACTGAAATTAAATACAACAAAACAGTGAACAAAAACAAATCAATAAACAAAACAGCTTTAATTACCAAATGAGTGCAATTTTTGTATAGCATTCAGAGAGTTTTTTTCTCAAAGAAATTTCATTGGTTTTTTTTTTTTTTGCTCTTTCCCAACAGTTTAAAATTAATAGCAAAAAATAAACATACTACCTGGTTTTCATAATTTATAATCATTACAATGGACGTGTAATTCTATTTTAGTTGCATGTTATAAAATATTTTTAACAACTTAAAGATTCACATAATGCTAACATTTTAAAATACTTAAACAATCATTTTAAATTCTCAAACCACTTCCATGTTAAACAGTTTCTGACCAGCCCTATATATCATGTATAGTCTCTTAGAATCACAAAAATACAACTATAAGGCAGTTTTTAACTACCTGAATTCAGAAATAAGCAATTCTACACATAAAAGGATATCAAATGTTTCAAATTTAATGAATTCAGTTGAACTTTTTTGCTTAGAAAAATTTTCATTAAAAGTCATGAATAACTATTCCACTCTCTCTCTCAATCTTGACCAATAATCTCAATAAATTAGCCCCAAAGTCATCACCTTTAATCCAAAGTAAATTCTAAAGAAATCAGAAAGTAATGAAGTGCTTAAAAAAAAAAAGGCATGTAACAGACACAGAGGCCAGCCTGAAGGGGGCTAAACCTAGGACAATTTGAGCACCAAAATAATTTGATGAATTATAAATTACTGCTAGGGCAGGGGTGGAAATAATCCATGACTCCATACTGATAATAAAAAGATAACTAAATAGCTAAGGAGAAAGAATGTTTGATTACAGTAAAATACCAAGTGGTAAATGAAAGGAGCACTTGAAATACGAATGGTTCAGCATTCTGTAACCATCTGAATAAAGGCAAGAATTATCAATGAATGCTAAATTTAAGGGGGTATTTTGATAAGGAGCGCAATATTTGCATGGTCCAAAAGTCTCTCCCCATCTCTGTATTATTTATTAGTTGCAAGGGAAAAAAACACTAACTATACAGTGGAAAAACTGGATACAACCTTTACTGAGTGATCAAAAGTATCAACATCAATAAGAAGTAGATGGATATCATGTGCTTCCAGATGGAATACCCTGAAAAGGACACACCATTTATGTAATATTTTTCAAAAATAACATCGTAAAAGACAAAGAAAGGCTGTGGAAATGATCTAGATTAAATGAGACTAAAGCGACCTGACAACTAAATGCAATGCCTGATCCTAAATTAAACTCTGTACCAGAGGGGGAAAAATGCTATAAAGAACATTTCTGGGTCAGTCAACATAACTAGAAAATAAAGTAACAGATTATTGTATTGATGTTAAATTTACTGACACTGATAACTATACTGTGATTATATAAGATAATATCCCTATTCTTAGAAAGTACACATTGAAGTCACAGGTAAAGAACCATGATGTACATAACTTACTCTAAGGAGAAATAAGTGTGAGAGCGAGTGTAAGTGATAAAGCAAGGGGGGTAATGCTGACAGTAGATTTGGGTAAAGGATACAGTATTCTCTGTACTGTTCTTTTTCATGCAACTTTTCTGTAAATTTGAAATTGTCACTAAGTAAAAGTATTAAAAGGTAATTTATCATTAAAAAATTATAGGAATAGTTCAAACCATAATCCACTCATAAATAACTGAAAAATTCATAATTTCCCTAAGAATTATTGCTACCCGCACAGTGGAATACTACACAGCAATTTTAAGGATGCTGACTGTTTAATGATAGAGAAAGATATTCAAGTTTATTCTGAAGGAGCAAAAAATAGCAGATTACAAACTAATTTTTATTTAAAAAGGCATACTTATAGATGTACACAAAAACTGGAGGGGTACTGAGATAGACCCTGTTTATATGTGTCCCCAGGTTCACCTGCCCCAACCCAGGCCTTGATTGCCTGTCAATAGAGAGGCTAGTCTCCCAACACCTCAGGTTGGGAGACTAGCCTCTTTTGGCTTACGCTAGGGGTACATTCAGATCTGTGAAAACCCAAAGGAGGTTACAGTTCCCCAACCACTCTAGGGGAATTAGTCCCCAGAGTAATACAATCCAAAAGCATGGTTGGCGGGCCTGGTGGGTTGGAGTGGGAATGGCAGCAGTGGAATTAATGCCCCATGTGGTAAACTTTGACGAAAGAGAGACAGAAACCAGCATATAAACCCCTCTCCATTCCTCTCCCACCTGAGCTTTCCAAGGTGTGGTGGGTTCACAAAGTCTGTCTGGAAGTTATCCAGTGTGACCACAAGCCAGCTGTATCTTCTTTATAAAGCTATAACCACTTTCCCCCTCCCCCTTGCCCTCAGACTGCACCCTCCCATTAAAGCAGTCCTCGGGTTCTATTTTCCAGGAAACCAATAACTATCTCTGGGTAGAAGGATTACAGTTTAAATTTTTTCCTTTTAGCTTTTATGCTCTTTATCTTCTATAACTTCACATACATTTCTTTTGTTAGAAGGCTAGAAAAAAGCTAACCTTAAAAAGGTTTACGGTTCTTACATTTAAACATTGAACATTCAAATATCAGCACACAAGTTATCTGCCTTCATATCTTCTTTTTCTGTTAAGGGTCAAAATCATTAAACAATCAAAGTGGTATGCTTTCAAAAGATATTTTAAAGATCAATCTCAGTGTATACTACTTTGGTCTTTCTTACATGATTAAGGGATCTGTTTTTAAAATATGTTTAACAAAATCATATTATGTTTTTTCAGGTAAAACAAACAAAAGAAAGAACACTTAGATAACTTCCTTTGTAACTGTGACTATTAACAATCCCAATGTTGCAACCAAAGTAGTAAACAGCTGTCTGATAATAGCTAAAACAAAATACTTGATAGGCCCTAAAGATATAATCATTCTAGGTAATAACAGCCATCATTTTACAGCTCATTTATAAAATTACAGTCAGTTTTTCAAATCCCAAATCCCTGGGTTCTTAACCAACCGCGGACTGAAAATATTCCCAGGGGGGTTGTGGGGGGGTGTCTTTCCAGAAAGTTCCAAAAAAGCAAAACTGGAATTTGCCACAAGCTGGCAACTATTTACACAGCATGTACATTGTATTTACAGCTATTTACACAGCCTTTACCTTGTATTATAAGTAATCTAGAGATATGCTCAGGTTATATACAAAAAGACTAAGATTTTATAACAAGTTTTATACAAGCATTCAGGATAACTATATACAATTGATATATTAAGATATTTACCCACTTTTAATTTGCAAGTTAAGGAAATAATACAAATCCAGTAATTATTCAATTTTCCCCATCTCAAAATTTTCTGATTGATGAAAATCAGAAGGCACTTATAATCAAAATGTAAGTAAAACTCTAGTACAGTCAAACTACCCTTATGGCAACCAATTCAATTAATGATTCTTCAGTAGGTAAGACAGAGGGAAAAGTATGTTTTCTTTATTCCCAACTAAAAAGTTGTAATTCATGTATCAAGGGCAGGTTTTTTCTTCCCTTCAATTTTAAAATTTTATTACTTATTTATTTCAAAATAAAGTATGATTCTTGAAGTTCCTCTGGGAACATCAGTATTCACTGTTCACCCTTCACTGATTTCTGTATGAATCTCACCTCATCCCATGCTATGGACTGAACTGTGTCCCTTACCCCACACCCCGCACCACCTTGCCTCCCCCAATTCATATGCTGAAGCCCTAACCCCCCTATGTGAAGCTTTTTGGAGACAGAGGCCTTTGGGAGGTAACTAAGGTGAGGTTAGGACTGTGGGGCCTTTAGGGCAGGATTAGTGCTCCAGTAAGAGGGAGAGGGAGAGGCTTAAACAAAGTAGGTCCTATGAGCATGATGGAGAGGGAGGCCTCCAGAGCAGTGAAAAAATAAATCCCTGTTGTTTAAGCCACCTAGTCTAAGATATTTTGTTATTGGTAGACCGAGCCAACTAGTATACCAATATACTCTGTAAGGATGACACTCTGTAGCAGAAATCTATATCAATAGCAACTCTATGCTTTTCTGGTGTCTAGAAGCACTCATTTCATCGATCCTTTAAAAACGCAGCTGACTGTCAGAAAACACTTTTGCTATCTGTATCAGCAAAATGGAACATTATCAACTGAATAACCTACAGATTAACTATTATATTGAAAGACAATCACCATTAGCCCCTTGTCATCACACAACTGCTTTCTCATTTAATCTTCCCAACAGCCCTATGAGATGTGTATCATCTCCACTTTACAAATGAGAAAACCGAAGCATCTCAGGAAGTAAAGTATGAAGAATACATGGCAGAATTGAGATTTGAACACCATTCCATTAGGATTCAAAGTTTATGCTCTTCCCACCAAGCTGCGTGGTCTGTCCTTAGACATAACAATAGGAAAAAAACAATATGAGAACAATCTCATTTGTGAATAAAGAACGGTCATCTTTGAAATAATGCAACAATGACCATTTTAACATACCAAGCATGGAAATGACATACCAAGAGCAGTGCAAATGCTAAACTTAACGTCACTCACTATAAACTTAAATCTATTAAAACACGTACACACGAGACTACCAAATAAAAGTGAGTAATTTATGATTCTTACCCAAGTACTTTAAATGTATAAAGGAAGCAATTTGATCAGTGCAGATAAAAGACAAAGTAATTTGATATAGAAAAAAAACATAAATTTATGTAACGTTCAAAGACAATTCCTGTCTCCTTAAGCCTAAACATAGGCAGAACTTAAAAGGCTGTATAGACATAAATCTGATCTAGTAAACCATGAACACTTACCAATAACATTATGTTTTGAACTGAAGGGATCTACAATTGTTTGATCTCTATAACTTCGAAAACCCTGGATAATAACCTAATAAAAAAAAGAGAGATTTTTCAGAACACACCCCAAAAGAAATAACGTCTAAGCCAGCATTTTCCTTCTGCACTTCTTCCCTTTCTGGTTTCTCATTTAACGCAAGACAGAAAAGCTTCCATGTCATAGAAGGAAACCTCATTTTGGAAAGCGATTAAAAAATCTTCTTAAAACAGCCCTTTTGTTGGTAACCATTGCCAGTGTTGCCTTTTTAGGAGTTATAATTAGTAACCTGTTAGGGAACTCTCAACATCAAGTACACTGTATAAGGCTGGATCACTAACCATTACAGGGCCGTATAAAAGTCTATCAAGTACGGAGACTGGCCCAGCTTTCCTGGGCGCCCCTTTCAGTCACACTCCGGCCAGAAAGAGCCGCCGTTCCAGGACAGGACTGCTTCGAGTCCGACACATCCAGCCGAGAAACTTCTCGCAAGCGGTGTGAATGGGCTCACGTCTGGGGCGGACTCCAGCGCGGGAAGCCCATGTTGACAGAAGTAAACAAGGGAATGAGGAGGCGCTACACGTTCTGTGAGAAGGAGGGGCCCTTTCAGGTCTCTGGTAAGCCGGGGAGGAGCGAGGCCTCCGGTTCAGCTGACACCCCAGCTTGTGGCCCAGGGGCGTCTCCGGGCCGGGGGGACCCTTGCCTGCATACGCCCCACTCAAAAGGCCCGCGCGGGGCTACCGAGCCCCGCAGGACAAGGCCGCTTCTCGCCCTCCCGGGAAGGCCCGCTTCCCTCCACAAGGCCCGCCCCGCCAGCCCCTCCACCCCTCTGCCCGAGAGCCCGCCTCCCTCAGGCGAGCGCCCCGCGGGCAGGCCCGGGCTGCAGAGGGGCGCCCCAATCCTCCGCAGCCCCCGCGCGCGCGGGCCCGCACCCCTCCCCTACAGCCCCTGTGCAGCCCCGCGCCCACCCTACGGCGAAGGGCGCCCCCCCCCCCGCCTCCAGGAGCCGTCCTCACGAGCCCGTGAGGCGGGCAGGGACGCACAGGCCTCACCTGCTTTATGTACATGGTTCCGCGCCCCTAGCCGGGGAGATGGCCTCCCCCGCGAGAAGCAGCAGCTCGGCCGCCGGGTCAGGCGAGGCGCCTGGGAGACCCCTCCCCCCAAAGCGCAGCTCTCTCCCCTCCAGCCAAACAAAATGGCGGCACCCACGGAGGCGGAGTCCCCGCCTCGGACTGAACCACCTTCGCAGCCCCCGCGGAACGTAGGGGGAATCAGGGTCAGATGGGCTCTTTGTTTTTTTTTGTGAAAGGATCCTTCTACGATGTCTTTAGGTGAATTTCACTTGAACTCTCAATGTTTCGCTGAATTTTCCCCGAGAATTAGTCGGAAGCTTCGTTCGGAAAAGCCCTGATCGTGAGGTTGGCCCGTAATCCCTCCGAGCACGGAGCCAATGGTTTCGGCCACGAGGGGGGAAAGGTTCGGCGCCAAAGCTAAGAGTGGGAATCCGAGGGCCAGTAGTGGCGGGTGCCGGCGGTCACGTGGTCTCGGGCTGTGTGGAAATGCGGAGCTGGCGCGGGTCCCCGAACCCGCCGAGTGCAGGACCTGGGTGGAATTCGGCGTGCAGAATTCCTGCTGCTCCGTTATTCTCTCTCGCTCTAGGAACTTGTATACATTTAGAATGGCCTCCCCTGGCTCTGGACCGCCCACTCGCAGGACAGCCCCCGTGGACTTGACGCTCGGAAATTAGCTTTAATAATGTCATAATTATTAATACCCCGGGAGCTGTTACTGCTCTGCCATCTGCTCTAAGTCTAGGCAGATTGGACAACTGCAACAAAAAGAGATTTAGGTAAGATTAAAAGCTACCCCCTCCTCCCCCCCTTTTTTTAACAGCCTGTATTAAAATATGTGAGGTGCTAGTGGCGACCCTGTGTGTATCTGATCTGTGTCAACCATAGAGGGAAAACACTTGGTTAGCAATTGGATCTCTGGACTGCTGTAAAATTGCCACTCAGCAGCCACTCAAGTTGGTCGGTCCTCGCCACCCCTCCAGCTGCTGTGGGCAGTTCTAGCCCTGATTATTTCTAGATTGAGCTATTTCTAATAGCTTCCTAACTTCATCCCTGTCAGCACTTCTTAGTGCTGGCAGAAGTCTTTAATAGATGAAAGGGAGAAGAAGACTTAAGGGAAACCAAATGACTTATTAGAAGGGGGGAAGGGGGGAGAGAAAGAACACTTAAGGGAAAACAAATGAGTTTTAGGAAAGTCAGATGGGCCCTTAGGAGAACAAATGGGAGATGTGCTAGTTTTTGTGACTTTGTTTGGGTGTTACCTCAGTGATAAGAGTCAGACTTCTCTGTGTGTTCCCAGAGAGAGGATTTATGATAATTAAGTTATATATTTTAGCTCTTTTGGGAGGCAGATAAGAGGTTTCAGGAACTTAAGTACTTTCAGCTCAAGATAATTTTTATGCCACAGTAGTGGATTCTGGACCCCTTCAAGAGGGTATCCAGAGTATACTTGCCACTTCCTCCTTCCCAGTACTGAGGAACATGATACAAATATAGTGGACCACCATCATAGTCAGTTTAATGATGAGAAGATTGAGAACTCCAGACTATGACAGAGAGCAGAGAGGTAATGTGGCCTTGAATGTGAGTTGCTGCAGGCACCACGGGAATGCTCCACTCCTTCCAGATGAAGATGAAAAAGAATGCGTTTTGCCAGATAATAACTACATACTAAGTGCCTGTCTGTGTTAATCTCGTCTAGTAAGGATTCCACATCCAGCCCTGCAACTGAGTTACCTCTTGCTTAAGTGCTGTTAGTCCACTGTCTGTCGGGGTGGATCTGGTTTTTGCAAGGACCTAACTGGTGAATTAAATGGGGACCACCACCCCGTCATCCTTTAAACCTTTGAGAGTGGCACTCATTTCCGCCATCCTGCCCGAGATGTGGTACTGCTTCTAATTTACTATCTTGGCTGGACTTAAGGCAGTTTTAGGGAGTTTGACTTTTAGATGAAAACATAGGAGTGAATCTTTGTGGCTATGGATTAGGCAATGGTTTC
Source organism: Hippopotamus amphibius kiboko (assembly GCF_030028045.1). Lineage (NCBI taxonomy): Eukaryota > Metazoa > Chordata > Mammalia > Artiodactyla > Hippopotamidae > Hippopotamus > Hippopotamus amphibius. The sequence continues at coordinate 20,893,667 of NC_080190.1, forward strand.
TTAAATATGACACTAAAAGCACAAGTGATGAAAGAAAAAATAGATAAATTATACTTTATCAAAACTTTTGTGCATTAAAAGAAGTAAAATGACAAGAAAATATTTGTGAATTATGTATTTGACAAGAGATTTGTATCTAAAATATATAAAGAATTCTTACAACTTAAAAACTTAATAACAATAAAAAGACAAATAACTCTTTAAAAATGGAAAAGGATTTGGATACAGATTTTCCCAAATGGTCAGTAAACTTATGAAAAGATGCTCACCATCTTTAGCCACAGTCAGATACCATTTCACACCCACTAAGAGAGCTGAAATAAAAAAGACAGACAATAACAGATGTTAGCTCAGATATGGAGAAATTGAAATCATCTTATATTATTGCTGCTGGGAATGTAAAATGGTACAGCCACTTTGGTTATTCCTCAAGAAGTTAGACATAGAATTACTATATGATCCAGCAATGTCCTTCCTAGGTATATGCCCAAGAGAGATGAAAACTTCCACACAAAAATTTGTATAATGTCCATAGCAGCATTATTCTCAATAGCTAAAAAGGAGAAATAGCCAAGTGTCCATCAGCTGATGGATGAGTAAGATGTGCTCTATCCAGACAATGAAATATGATTCAGCAGTAGGAAATAATACCAATACGTTGAAGATTGTACTGACACATACACTTAAGAATATCAAGGGAATTCCCTGGTGGTCTAGTGGTTAGGATTCTGGGCTTTCACTGCTGTGGCCTGGGTTCAGTCCCTGGTCTGGAAACTCGCATGGCGTAGCCAAAAATAAAACACAACAGACATGGACGAATCTTGCAAATGTTAAGCTAAGTGGAAGAATCCAGTCACAAAAGAGCATATATTATATCATTCCATTTATATGAAATGTCCAAGATAGACAAATTCATAGACACATAAAATAGATTAGTAGTTGCCTGGGGCTACAGATTGGGTGGGAAGATTGGGAAATAGGGTTGGGGGAAGGGTTTTGGGAAGGGTTTTCAAAATATTCTAAAATTAGATTGTAATGATGGTTGTACAACTTTTTGAATATAGTAAAAACCACTGACAACAAATAAAAAACGGTATGCTTTATTTTTATTATTTGTTTTATTAAGGACTTTTATTGAGACATAATTGACATACAATAAAACTGCATATATGTAAAGTGTACAATTTGATTTTGCTTTTTCTTATTAGTAATGTATATATACTCCCAGTCTCCCAATTCATCCCCCCCCCCCCACCACTACTTCCCTCCTTGGTGTCCATGTTTGTTCTCTACAAAAAAAGGTATGCTTTAAACAGATGGATTTTATTGTATGTGAAATATATCTCAATAAAGCTAAAAAAAAAAACTAGAAACATTTTCAAATATGAATCTTTAAACCATACCCAGATTTAGGTCATGTGCAGATTTATATAATGTACAGATTATCTGGGTCATTCTAGAACCAATCCATAAAAGACACCAGTGAGACATGTGTGTATATATATATGATTAAAATACATTATAATTTCAAATATGCTATTGAAATCTCATATTTATATCAGCTTTATTCAAAACTAGCTATTTAGATGAGTGCAGAAATTCAAATTCTGGCTTGGAATCAAATATGCCATGTTCTAAATTCTCGATTTTGCATTCGTAATAACTATCACTACAGAGTTAGGCACAAAATTACATTTTTTAACAAATAAGGTAAGATGATAAGTTTTCCAATTTAATTGCTAATTTAAAATGTTCTACAATTTAAAAGTTATTTAATACAAAATCACCAAATTTATTATAAGGGTATTTTTTTGGGGGGGGAGCAACATGGTGCAAAAATATTTACTAAGAAGAGGGAGGTTTACCTCCTGCCTGCCGAGACCAGCTCGGCAACTCGAGGTGAGTGACGGGTGCCGCAAGCTTGAAGAAGACACAGACACAGACTGAAGAGAAAGATGGGACCGGGGGGCTCAAGACCTCTTGGATCAAGAGCCCCGCTGACTCATCCCAGGCTGCTTTTATTGAGTTCGTGGGCTAACATTCTCAGGTTACACTCATAAACAGTCAAAAGCCTCACATGATTGAGGCAATTATCTTTGTTTACTTCCTGGGTCCGAGTTGAGCAGGTGTGGATTTGAGCTGGGGGTGGAGAGCAAAACAGCCCTGGGGGCAGGAGACCTCTCTCAGATATTGGGGGTCTGTGCCCCACCCGTGTTGGCCCCTCTGCGACTGTGCCTGTCTTAGGTTGTTGCTCCCTTGAGGAATCTTACCCGTCTCTGGCTAACCAGTCATCCTCCAGGGCCAAACACGGTGATATAAGGAAGGTTCTATGCACCAACCCTGTTGGCCCCTCTGCGGCTGTGCCTGTCTTAGGTTGTTCCTCCTCTGAGGAATCTTACCCGTCTTTGGCTAACCAGCCATCCCTCAGGACCAAACAGGGTGATATTAGTCTCCACGCCCCGCACCCTCAGCTCCTCCACTGCTCAAGAATCCCATCGCTCGGCCCACATCAAAAAGGTTCCCGAATGTCTTCCCACACCTGCCCATACATCTTTTCCAGAACCAGAGTTTTTACTATAGGCAAGATTTAAAGACCATAACCTCAGGACCAAGATTTTTTTCCAATTTTTTGGCCTATAGCCCAAAGTTAAATTTCTTTTTCCAGCTTAAAAGTCAGCTGGAAAAAAAGAATTATTGATTTAAAAATCATTTAACACAGACATTGTGTCATCTTTTTCTGGCTAAAGAACAAACAACACCTCATTCAATCAATTTTCTCAAAAGCAACTTCAAATTTTATATTCTTCACCATATAGACTTTTGCTGTTTGTTTGGCACCTTTCCAGAGAGACAATTCTCAAGACCCTGAAATCTCTGATCATTTTAAAATTTAGCACACAAGATTTGTTTTTATACTGTTACATACCCATCAGAATGATAAAATAAAAAATACTGATAACACTAAATCTTGGCAAAGTCTTCGAGCAACTGAAACTCTTATACATTCATCATAGAAATGTAAAGTGGTACAACCACTTTGCAAAAAGTTTTTCTTTCTTATAAAAGTAGATATACATCTACCCTATGACCTAGCAAGTCCACCTATAGGTATTTGCCTAAGATGAAAACGTGTCCACCATGATCTGTATAAGAATGTTCATAGCAGCTTTATTCATAATAGCCCCAAATTGTAAACAACCCAAATGTCTATCAACAGATGACTCAATCAATAAATTGAGGTATATGCATTGACAACAAAAAGAAATGAACTACTGATACACACAATGGCATGGATGAATCCCAACAATGTTATACTGAGTGAAAGAAGTCTTATCTATATGAGCACATACTGTATACCTCTATGTATAGGAGGTTCTAGAACAGGTGAAGCAAATCCATGGTGGGGAAAAAAAATGAAAAAGCTGATTACTTAGGGGAGGTTCCAGGGGAACTGAGAAGGAACATAAAGGAATTTGGGGGGAGGTTATGGTAATTATATCTTTATTGGAATTTGGGTTCCAAGGTTTCTGCATGTATCAAAACTCTGTGACTATTCACTTAAGAGTTTTGCATTTAATTGTATTTGCACTTTACATCAGAAGGAAAAACATACTAAATATGGAATTTTAGTTAATGATATGAATGCTGAAGTATTTAGGGGAAGGTGAGTTGATATTTGCAACTTACCTGGAAATTTATCCAAAAAAATTAGCTGTGTAGACAGATAGATGTGATGAAATAAGTACAGTAAAGCATTAATGAGAAAGTTGATTGGAAGGTATATGGATTTCATTGTAAAATTGTAAAAACTTTTTTGTGTTTGAAAATTTTCATAAAAACATTTTGGGGGATAAAAATCCTATAAGGCTCCCAAACAGTCTAGCCAATTTTTGCCTCTCTGATCTCATCTCCTGCTACCTCCCCTCTCTGTTCTCAGCCACATTTAAGTGTACCAGGTATCCCCTACCTCAGAACTTTTGCACATGCCCTTCCTGATGCCTGCAGTTCTCTTCCCTCACTTACCTTCTCCCTCACCTTCAGGCAGATTTATAAGATTTCTGTCCCCTCATGTACATGCCCTGTATAATCTCCTCCCCTTGGGTGTAGATGGGACTTGTGGATATGATGGTCCATCACTCCTGGGATTAGGTTACCATATATGGCAAAGGGACTTGAAGGGATTTTGCAGATGTAATTCAGATCCCTAATCAGGCAATTTTGAATTAAAAAAAAAAAAAAGATGGTCTTGGATGGCCTGACCTAATCAGGTGAGCCCTTCAAAAGAGGGCATCAGAAAGGAAAGTCAAGTCAGAGAGAGTCCAAGCCAGAGATGCTTCCCTGCTGGTGTTTTAAGTTGTAGAGAAGGCCATATAGCAGAGAATAACAGGTAGCCTTTGGGAACTGAGGTCCTCAGTCCTACGACTGCAAGGAACTGATTTATGCCCAAAACCAGTGATCTTGGAAGAGGTCCCTGAGATTGAGATGCAATTGCAGCCTGGCTGACACCTTGATTTCAGCCTGATGAGACCCGAGGAGAGGACCCAGTTGCATTGTAAGGGTCCTTTATATATCGCAGATACCAGACCCTTATCAAATACATGATTTGCAAATATTTTCTACTAGTTTTTGCATTGTCTTTTTACTTTCTTGATAATGTGCTTTGAAGTACTTAAGTTTTAAACTTTAATGTCATCTGATTTATCTGTTTTTTCTTTGGTTGCTTATCTAAGAAACAGTACAGTTCAGTTCAGTGATATTAAGTACATTCACAGTGTTATGCAACCATCACCGCCATCCATCTGCAGAACTCTTTCCTCTTGCAAAACTGAACCTGTACCCACTAAACAATAACTCTCCATTTCCCTCTCCCCCCAGCCCCTGGCAACCACCACTCTGCCTTCTTTATGAATTTCACTGCTCTAGACATCTCATACAAGTGGAATCATAGTGTTTATCTCTCTGTGACTGGCTTGTTTTACTTAGCATAATGGCCTCAAGGTTCATCCATGTTAGAGCACATTGCAGAATTTTCTTACCCTTTGTGTGTGTGTGTGTGTGTGTGTGTGTGTTTCTCTACAACTGACTTTTTTTTTTTAATTGACGTACAGTTGACCTACAACACTGTGTTAGTTCCAGGTGTACAACATAGTGATCCGATATTTCTATACATTACAAAATGATCACTACTCTTCCATTGCCTTTGAATGTTTGCGTATGATTTTGTTCCATCTGCATTTCACACTCCTTAAAGGTCAGGCTATTGGCCACTTGAAGCTGTATCATGCAGTCCCTTGGATTTATATTGTGACTTAATACATTCAGTTGTTTTTCACTCACTCATTCATTAACCACAAAATGTGACAATCATGATTCTGCAAAAATGGAAGGAAGATATACATAGCAATTTTGAAGTTTATATCTAACTGACCTTGCCTCTCGTTGCCCAGGGCACTGGGTTTGCCTTCATCCTGGCATTTTTGCATCCCGGAGAGGAAACTAATCAGGTGTCATCATTCCTGAACCAAATATCCAAGTAAACATCAGATACAGGGGCGTATTGGTCTAAAGAACTAGAAGTCATGAAATAAAATCTCTGCTCTTTGTAGATCATGTCTGAAGTCACTGTTACCTTCTGTTGGTTTGTTAAAGGAGCAGAGGATGGTCATTGGGATCCTGATCATATTACGTTATCTAAGCTGTTTTTATAGTCACCACAATGACTTCCCTGGGAGGAAAGCTGGTGAATCTGTTATCTGGAAGGAGACTGTGTCCCTGTGCCAAGGCTTGGTCCCGGCTTGTCTAGACAATGCCACCAAGTGCAATCACAGAGACTGCACTGCACAGCTCGTGGAGGCACCATTCCCAGGGTTGTGTCATATGGAAAACTGAAGATAAGGATCTCAAATGGAAGCTCCTTCTCAAACAGGAAAGGACTGGGAAAGAGCATTGGTGGGTGTCTGTACTGATTGAATGGTGCCAATTAACTGACCCCTCCGCACATGACTTTGTTCTGAGGAAGAGAATGAAGGTTAGGAATCTGATTGGTGTGATACCAGTCTCCTTCACATGGTGACTTGATAATAATAGTCATAGCATCTACTCTCCTCCAGACTCTGTGCAGGCACTTCATGATAATCTCATCCAGTCCCCTCAAAAACCATTTAGTGGTTGAAGAAATTGTTCATTTCCTTAGAGAAGGAAATGAAGAGGGCATTAGACTAGGAGAAAGGTGGTTCACACTTACTTACCAGGGGACTTTGGGCAAGTCACTTAGGTCTTCTGCTCAATACTCAGTTCCCTGCAGCCCACGAACGGGCTTGATGCAGTACACAGGGAGAGCAGTGCAGGATGAAGAGTAGGTGTTTAGAAACTTTCATGCGATTTGACGTCCCAGTGCATGATCAGGAAACTTGTTTCACTGAACAAGGGATACACCAGGTGCTGTCCATGGGTCAGGTGTGTTGAGAGTTGTGTGTATAGTAGGACAGTGTTACCATGGGTGATATTTTAAGGGTTAGTTGGTCAACTGTAAACTAAATGCATATAAAAATCTGAGAAAATAAACACATTTAGGTCTTTTTATAATTTGTTATTTTTACAATTTGTTATTTTTACTTATTAAATATAACTTTTTGCTAAAAGTTTTTGTAAAGGTATATTTAAAATTTGTAATTTAAAGATATTAGCTAAATCAGGAAGCCAAATTTTCATAATAATATCTAACTATAATTTACAGTTGTCAAAACACTCTTCACTTGACTTCTATTAATCAAGAAAAGACATACTTTTCCTAACATGCAATAGCAGCAATAATAAAACAAATGATGACCATGAAAATGATTCTGAAGAAATTAAAACCAAAAGAATTCGTGTTAGTTTTACTTGAAAGTATAAGTCCTCGTGTATTAAGCTCAGTTTTGTGGATGTAACTGATACTAAAGTGCTAAAATTGTGGTATGCTATCTGCAGAGATGTACTAGCAAATGAAGCTAATAAAGAAAGTCATCCATATAGATCAATGGAACAGGATACAGAGCCTAAAAATAAACTCATGCACTTATGATTAATCTACAACAAAGGAGGCAAGAATTGACAATGGGGAAAAGACAATCTCTTTAATAAGTATTGCTGGGAAAACTGGACAGCTACATGTAAAAGAATGAAATTAGAATATTGTCTAACACCATATATAATAATAAACTCAAAATGGATTAAAGACCTAAATGTAAGACCAGATACTATAAAACTCCTAGAGGAAAACATGGGTAGGACACTCTTTGACATAACTCACAGCAATATTTTTTTGATCCACCTCCTAAAGTAAGGGAAATAAAAGCAAAAATAAATAAATAGGACCTAATTAAACTTTGCATAGCAAAGGAAACCATCGACAAAATGAAAAGACAACCTACTGAATGGGAGAAAATATTTGCAAATGGTATGACTGATAAGGGATTGATAGCCAACATATATAAACAGCTCATACCAAGCAATATCAAAATACAAACAACCTAATTAAAAACTGGGCAGAAGAACTGAATTGACATTTTTCCAAATAGAAAATGCAGATGGCCAACAGGCACATGAAAAGATGTTCAACATCACTAATCATCAGGGAAATGCAAATCAAAACCACAGTGAGATAACACATCACACCTGTCAGAATGGCTATCATCAAAAAGATCACAAATAACAAATGTTGGCAAGGATGCAGAGGAAAGGGGACCCTCCAACACTGTTGGTGGGAATGTAAATTGGTGCAGCCAATGTGGAAAACAGTACGGGGGTTTCTCAGAAAACTAAAAAAAAAACAACTACCATATGACCCAGCAATTCCACTCTGGGTATATACAAACAAACAAACAAACAAAAAACCCAACTAAAAAAAACCCCCCAAAACAAAACCACCAAAAAACACTAATTCAAGAAGATACCTGCACCCTGATGTTCATAGCAGCGTTATTTACAATTGCCAAGATATGGAAGCAACCTAAGTGTCCATCAACAGTTTATTGGATAAAGATGTGACATGTATATACATACACAATGGAATACCACTCAGTCATAAAAAAGAAGGAAAGTTTGCCATTTGCAGCAATGTGCATGGACTTGGAGGGCATTATGCTAAGTGAAATAAGACAAAGACAAGTAATCCATGATATAACTTATGTGTGGAATCTAAAAAATATAACAAAATAGTAAACAGAAAAGAAGCGGACTCACAGAGAACTAAACTAGTTACCAGTGGGAAAGTGGGGAAGGGGCGATATGGGGTGGGGTAGTGGGAGGTATTTGGTGTAAGGCTACAAGGATGTATCATACACCATGAGGAATATAGCCAATATTTTGTAATACTGTAAATGGAGCAGAACATTTAAAAATAGTATGAATAAATAAATAATGTCATCACATTTAGGTAGCATTTGCAAAGAAAACAAAAGAATAAGTTCAAAACAACACTTTGAAAGAGTATTGAATTTTTAAAAATCGATAGAAATGGAAGTTCAAATTTTCCCATATAAACATTGGTAATTGTGTCTAATAAAGTAGCACTTTAGGATGCTAAAATTTAATAAACCAGATATTAGTGCAAGACTATCAAAAATCTTGGCAGTTGTGGCTGAATCTGTGGCAAAGAAACTAGGTCAAATATCATACTTCATAGCTGGACAAATTCAGCAACTAGCTAATGATGTGGCAGATTAACTCACAAAACAAATACAGGTAGCAAACTATTTTTCTTTTTTTTTCATTGCAAATTGTTGAATGCATGCATACTGTTAACATGACAATTAATATGAAACATGTATATGCAATTTAAACATGGTAGAGATATGAGGAAGAATTTTTTTTCAGCTTCACTGATGACAAACACAGCTAGCTCTGAACCGTGTAAAACTGTGAAGGATTACACTGTTAAGGAATGTGGTTTGAGTTTAAGTTTGGTGTAGGAGTATGCTCTAATGGTGCAGCTGCGTTGACAGAAAAACATTCCGAAGTTATTACCCAAATTAAAGAGCTTGCATGAGCATGTAGGTAAACACATGGCTTCCCTCATCAAGAAAGCTTTGAAATAAAAAAACTTTAGCTTAACTAAATAGTGTCTAGTTACATAGTAAAAAATGGTGAATTATGCAAAAGCTAATGCATTAAGTTTGAGGTTTTCTTCCTCTTTATTATGTGATAGTGTGGAAGCTGATAACATGGAAACACATATTGTTGCGTATGACATGAGGCATGAGATTCCATGCTTACTGAAGGGGAAAGTTCTATTAGCAACGTCTGAATATGAAACAAACTTCCCATGTTTCTAGAAAGTGAAAAACACACCTTCATAAGGTCTCCACCTTTTAAAAATGGGGTTTGGACAACAGACTTGTTTGTTGTGATTTTTTAGCATTTTTGATGCTCTTACTACTTCTAAGCAAGGGAAGACCAGAATATGATTTTCAATGGCAGATAGGATAGAAGAGCAAAAATCAAAGCAGGAAGCTTGGAAGAACAGAGTTTCCGTAGACTGTTCTAACATGCTCCATAATTTAACAACAGTTATCAGTAACGTAGATGATGATCTTGATATTGTGCATCTGGGAAATGTTATGGCCAAATGTCTTACAGATTTGACACAATCGTTTAAGTTTTATTTCCATCAAAAGAAGATCCAGGCATGGGAAATTTATAGATCCAGAAACCATTGCTTTCATCAAAAGATAATTGAATTCAACTTTATAACCTTACAGGATAAATTGGTGGAAATGGCAGTGGATTGAGAATTGAAGATGGATTTTGAAAATCAGAATCATTTGCCTCATTTTGGATAAAAGTGAAAGATGAAAATCTTGAGCTTCCTGGAATGACTTTAAAATTTCTTCTTCCATTCCCATTAGCAAACCTCTGCAATACTAGTTTCTCCACTAGAGCTCTTATTAAAACAAAACATAGAAATAGTTTCAACATTGTATCTTGTGAGCAGCATTATAGTCCATTCTGCCTGCATGAGATAGGCTAACAAGCCATAAGTGTGTGTATTTGTCCATTAAAAACACAATATTGATAGTGTTCATTCAAAGTGGGGAAACATATTTTACTTACAATTTTTTAGTTATGACTGAACGACATGAACGACAAAAAAGTTAGCATAATAGCAATTCTCTGTATTAATCCCTTGTAACATGCACATTCACTGTGCATACATACAGATTTTGCAATTATTTTACTTTTTCCTGCGTTTGTTCTGATCATATTTATTGACATGTAATATTGCCTGTCGAATCCGATAATAACAATTAGGGTTTTATTTTGTATGTTTGTTTTTTAATGTAATTTATCTAGTAATTCATTTTTATTGAATTTTGCTAATGGAATGATTTGCAACAGATTAAAAAAATATAAAAACTGGTCCTTCGCCACATTTAGTTTGAGAAGCACCATTCTATGCATCAGCTTCATCTGTAACATGAAGATAAACTGCTAACTTTGGATAGAACACAATTTTGTTTTTCTTTTTGGCTTAAGCATGGAAAAGAATTTATTGGCTCTTGAAAATCAAGCAATTCAAAGACATACCAGCTTCAGATATGACTTGACCCAGGGCCCAAACCATATCTCCAAAATTCAGTTTTTCTCTATACGTTTCTCAGCTATGCTGCCTTGGTGTTGTCTCCATTCTTTGTGGCTCCCTTCTCATGACAGTCATCAGCTCTTGGAGCTGCATGCTTCTATGTTGAAATTCAGTGAAAAATAGTGACCATCTTTATCCTAGCATTTCCAGGAACTATTCTGGGTTCCACTCTGATTCAGTCCATGAGCTCATCTTTGATTTGATTACTCATGGTATCAAGATGCAGGACTTTGGCCAAGTCTGAATCATTCATCCCATTATTATGTTTTTATTGAAGTATTGTTGATTTAAAATATTGTATTAGTTTCAGGTATACAGCAAAGTGATTCAGTCATAAATAAAAAATAATTAATTTCAGATTCTTTTCCATTATAGGCTATTACAAGGTATTGAATATAGTTCCCTGTGCTATACAGTAAATCCTTGTTGTTTATCTATCTTATGTATATGGTGGTATGTAGGACTGATTACAATTTTGAGTGATGTGAAGTCCAGTGACTTAGGAAAAAAGGGCCACTTTTATTCCAGCAGGAAAGATGAACATTGTTCTGAGTTTCACTTCTTCACCTTTCCCACTAGAGGGCAGTCAAGAAGTACTTATAATTGGGAGTATCATAAAGCCAAAATTGCTCTTAAACTAAGAGACTGAAGTAGAGAAAAAATAAAACAGAGCACGATCAATTACCCAGTGAATGTTTATTGGTACCAATACTGTACTGTACCACACTAAGACTCAGTGAAGAGTTCAAAACGCAGTGTCTATGTATCTATAGCTAAAATCCAAGATAGCAGGTAAAAATGGGACAACAAAAGGCTAAAGAGACAGTTTTGCAAGATGTTGTTTTATATTATGTGTATTTTAGCACACACATGAGAGAGAGAGAGAGAAAGAGAGAGGTTGATTCATTCCTCAGGCCAGAAGCCTGGGTGGGCAGGAACCACCTACAGTGACAGCTCCAGTTCACAAGCCGTGGAGAAGCAGAGGGACACGGGCCACACATCACAGGGGTTGTTGAGCTGTTGCTCTGGGGCATACACACATACATACATGTACTTTTATTCTGATTGTCACTACAACTCTTAGCCCATCTCTCTATCCCAGTTTTCTAGATGACATCTTTAGGGAACCCCTTTCAGTAATTAGTCAGTCTATTCAACATTTGCTGAGTATCACCTTGTTCCCGGCACCTTGTATGGGCTCCCAGTACAGCTGTGAATAAGCTTCTACGCTCTTTCTGTCTGGGGCCTTGAAGGTCCTGGGAACTGTTTTTATTTCAAGTCAGCATCGCCTTCAATCAGTGACAAGGGGGCCACTTGGAGCTGCCGTCTCTCAAGTGTTCTCTTGAAAAGTTGGGAAGACAAGAAAGGAAAAGAATAACTATAGAACCACAGAGTGATCCAGAGTTGCCTTGACAACAAGATTAGAGAAAACAGCCAAGCCCTTGAGGTGCCAGGGCTGGACTCAGCCTTGGCCAACTGTCTATGGAAGGATATCACCTTTTGACTTTAACAGAACTTCACTGAAGTGAGTCTTTGAAATCCAAAGGAAGAGGGGCCCACGCATGGAGGAACTCAGCCCACGCCTACTCCAGCCTTGTTCCGACTCTGTAGGAACACAGGATGTTCTCACTTTAAAGGCTGTCTGGGACTGCTGGAGGCAGTATAGCGTATGGGTAAGAGTTTGGCTTAAGAATCAGACAAGCTTCAGCTGGAACTCAGGCTGGACCTCATGGTAGCTGTGTCACTTTGGACATTATCTTTATGTCTGAGCCCTAGTTTCCCCACTTGAAAGTATAATAATACTTTCAAATAATAATAATAATAGTAGCACCTCAGAGGGTGTTGTGAGGATGAAATCACATAAGTGATGTTCTCAGCACACTGCCTGGCATAGGATAAGCACAGTTAAGGCTGGCCTTAAAAAAAAATAAGCTGCGCTGGAGCTCAGAGATCATCTCATCCAACTCTTTCATTCTACCAGATGAAAGAACTGAGGCCCAGCAGCCTAGAGATCGTGGAAAGATCATGAATTTTGGAGTTACACCTTGTTTTGAATCCTGGCTCTACCCGTAGACTTGAGGAAGTTCACTTAATTTCTCTAAGCTTCAGTTTCCTTATTTGTGAAATGGGACCATAAGGTTATTCTGAGGACTAATTACACAAAGCACCTGACACAAGGGCCTCGCATGTAATAGTTGCCCAATAAAATGTCCCTTTGCTTCCTTTCTTCTCTTCTGTTCTCCAGAGTCATACTAGATCCTAAGTTTAAAAATGTAGGTCTCAGGGAGGTCATGCTGACCTTCATGATGCAAACATGGTAGTCAAGCAGATCTCAACTCAAATCCAGTTTTTGACCTTGGGCAAGTGACTTATCCTCTTTCTGTTGCATTTAACTTGTCTGTAAAATGACATTAATAAAACAACCTACCACCCAAATCTGGCGTGAGGATCACGCTCTCTTTGGAAGTGTCCCATAAATGTTTATTTTTATGTCCTGCAAACATGGCTCTGATCTGTAAGAGACTCAGGTAGATAAGTAGTCATGCCCTTATTCATTCATTCATTCAGTCCCTTTGTTGTTGTTGTCATTGTTGTTCATTTGTGTGCCAGGCTGTTATCAGAGCTGGGATTCACAGAATTAGACAAGGCTCCTCCTCTTGAGTTGCTCACAGTCTAGAAGAATTAAACAATGGCTACGTAACTGCATCAAAGGCTTTGAGAGGCTGGGTCACCAGCAGTTAAGAGTACAGAATCTACAGTCAGACAGCTGAGGTTTGACGTCAACCTGCCACTCTGTGATCTTATGCAAGTCACTTAACCTCTCTGTGCCTCTATAAAATAGGGATTACCACTCCACTTCGTTCATGGGTTGTTATGAAGGTAAAATGGTTTCACAGATGCAAATTTCTTAGAACAGAGCCTGGAACATAGTAAACACCCTATGTGGGCTTTTTCTATCTATAGAAGCATAAGCAAAAATGACATCAGTAGGGACTTCCCTGGTGGCACAGTGGTTGAGAGTCTGCCTGCCAAAGCAGCGGACACGGGTTCAATCCCTGGTCCAGGGACATCCCACATGCCGCGGAGCAACTAAGCCAGTGCGCCACAACTACTGAGCCTGCGCTCTGGAACCCGCCAGCCACAGCTACTGAATCCGCGTGCCACAGCTGCTGAAGCCTGTGTGCCCAGAGCCCGTGCTCTGAAACAAGAGAAGCCACCACACTGAGAGGCCTGTGCATTGCAGCGACGAGTAGCCTCCACTCACTGCAACTAGAGGGGGCCTGGGTGCAGCAACGAAGACCCAACACAGCCAAAAAAAAAAAAAAAAAGAATTAAAAAAAAACGACATCAGTAGCATTTAGGGGAGAGGTTGGAGTCCAAGAGGAAGAAATAGAGAAACTGAGAAGAAATTCAGTGCAGTTCCTACCATCTCAGCCACCCTACATTTCACATTTCAAAATATTTTCAGCAGCCAAACCTGGAAGGAACCTGGAGAGCTTTTTGTCAAAGACTCACAGTTTGCAGATGAGAAAACTGAGGCCAGAGAATGGCTTGCCTGGGTGAGGTAGACAGAATAATGACCCCCAAATATATGCAAGTCCTGATCCCAGAACCTATCATTCTATAAACTTACATGGCAAAAGGAACTTTGTTGATGTGATTAAATGAAAGATTTTGAGTTGGGAGATTATTCTGGATTATCTGGGTGGGTCCAGTGTAAAAATCACAAGGGAAAGAAGGAAGCAGAGAGTCAGAGGTGTAGATGTGATAGAAGCAGTGGTCGGAGTGATGTGGGCCAACAAGCCAAGGACTGTGTGTGAACTGGGACCTTTGCTTCCCCCACACCCCTTCCATTGATCTGAGCCTTCACTTCCTGTTATTTGTCCCAGGAACCAAATTTGCTATTTTCAGCTTTGATAAAATGCCCTCCTCCCCTACTCCTGGCTTTAGAGAGAAAGCCAGAGCCTCACTCTCAGAAGTGTCAACAGAAAATGAGTGATATTAGCTATCCGTGGAAATCTTTTAAGGAAGGAACTCACCCTAGATGAGATTTGTGAACAAGGCTGATGAGATTTTGGGAAATGTAGCCAACAGCAGGTAAGCAGTCATCTAATTGTCAGGGATCCTCTTTCAGGCAAGACTTGGTGGCTGGGATGGAAAATTGGCAGGAGGCAATAGAGCTTGTGCCTCCAGAACTAGACAGGGCAGAAGAGGCCTTGTGAGGCTGGGAGACCAAATTTATGTATTTGGACAGAAATATCCTTAGAACGGAGAAGAGTAAGTGATCAGGCTATTGCTGCTGGAGAGAAAAGATAGAGGACACTGCCGGACTTGGTAGGTGGGAACATAAACCGACGAAGTTTTTGGAAGCTTGTCAGTATGGACCAACAATTCTTCTTTAGGGAATTCATCATAGGGGAGTAAGAAAGATGTTCAGCTGCTAAGATGTTCATTTCAGCATTGTTTATGATAGTGAAAATACTCAACAGTATGAGATTGGTTGAATAAATGATGATATGGCCATCTGGTAGGAAACTATGTCAGATATATATTTTTTTAATGATGCTGTAGACCAGTTAAAGACATGAGATGATGTTAATACACACTCATAAGTGTAAAGGGCAGGTTGAAAGATGTCATGGGCATAGGATCTCTGTTTTAAAAAATAATAATACATAAAAAGCCTGGAAGGACAAATACTAAAATACTACCAACAGTCCCGTCTTGATGATGGAATTATGGGAGGTTTTGATTTTTTTTCCGTTTGGGTTATTGAATATTTTCCATATTCAATAATTAGCATGTGCTACCTTTGCAAATGAGAGTTATCTATAAAAATAAAGTGACAACTGGGTGATATCTAGATTGTGCCTGGATCTTCCTATATGTTATCTCATTTACACTTTAAAACAGTATGTGTTAGGTGTTATTGTGCCCATTTTATTTACAGAGAAACTGACACAGAGACTTTAAGTAACTTGCTCAAGATCACACAGTTCATAAGTGCTAGACCCACGGTTTCCAATCAGTTCCTTCAGACTCTAAGGCCACCCTCTTTCTATGACATGACTTGCTTCCCTGTAAAGCGTTCCCAGATCCCTCTGTGCTTTTTCTATGTTCTGAGCAATGTTCTGCTTACATGGTAGCCTCGGCGTGTCTTATCCTGTAGCTAAGAACAGGATGGCCTGCCAGATGCAGGAATGGCCTGATAAACTAATACATTAGTTTCCTGTTTCATTATTCCCACTTAGAAGAAATTGGTCCCTTCAGAGCTGATTAGGGCTGGGCGAACCGGTGGATCAAGGCCCAGGGTCCATGCTGGTAGGCTCTGGCTAACTTGGCTGGTTTCCTGCCCAGTCTCGTTCACTCTAGTTCCCAGGGGGTCATTTGAAATAAGCTGTGACTTCTGTTGAGACTAGAAGCTGGGTGATCCCCCAGCGTGTGCTAACCCAGGACATGGAGATAAATGCTCAGTTTCCATCATGCAGGTTGACCAAAGAGAGGGATGTACCTAAATTGATTCTGTATCTGCACCACGTGCTTGGCAGGAAGAAGTCCCTTGGTCGATATAGAATGTATCCACGGCCACAGGAAACCACCCAGGTCACTCTCTGTGCCAGCAGCTGCCTTTCTTCTCCCATTGGATCAAACATTGCCCAAGTGGCCAAGAACTGATCAAGCCATTAGTATTTTCTGGAGACCTGCACTTTGTCCTATTATCTGAAATGAATAAAGGGAAAGTGACAGGAACAAACAACGATTGAGCTCCTGCCTGCCATCAGCATTCTGTTCTTTCCAATAGTCATTCATCCGACAAATATAGTACTCGTTGAGTGTGTACCGTGAGCTAGACCTTGCACTGGATGCCAGAGAGAATAAACAGGTGAAAAGGATGTCATGTAAGGAGCGTCTTGCTTAAAGCATAGGATTAAGTTTTTTTGTTTTGTTTTGAACTTATTGTACAGTAAAGCTGATTATGCTGGATACAGTTCTAGGCATTTTAAACATGTATAGATTCATTCAGATAGCATCACAATCAGAACCCAGAATAGCATGTAGGAATTTTAATTTCCAGTTGGCTGTTGTGGAATTGAGTCCCAGAGAGTTGGAGAAATTCTCCAAGGTCAAGGTGTCCCGTGTTTACACAGATGAGGGAAGGAAATGCGGGTTTCACCTTGGAGTCAGCAGGAGGTCAAGGAAGGGCTCTGTGGCCCACCATTGGTCCTTGAAGTGGAATTCCTCTCTTTTTCATGGACGGTTGCAAACTTCTTGGTGTCAGTGAAATCTACTCTGTAGGCTTTAAGAAAGCCCTCTGAGAATTGAGAATTTAGCTGGGTCCAGCAGTTTTCTCTCCAGGTGTACAGCTTGTCTGGAATAACTGATTTTAACAAAGAAGTATTTTGACTCACTTTCTTTAAAAAAAAAAATGACTACAAGGTAACCTTTTGCTGGTAATTGCTGGTCATCTTGGTGACTGTCGGTTGAGGTATCCAAGATGAAACACTCATTGTTTTGACGCTTCTCTTGGGGAAAGTGTGCTTTCTGCCCTCACCACAAGCCCGTTTTTCCCCCGATGTGTTTTAATGAGCTCTATCCTGGACAAGAAACATTTCCGTGTGGTGAAAATTGTAAATGGAAAGTCAGTAAAGTTGAGTAAAAGGTGGAGAGCCCCTTCTAGGGAGTGTCACACACTTGCAACATCCAGTACTTCCATTCCACCTCTTAAATCACCTGCTGTGATTGCTGAAAGCACTCTGGGAAATTTTTAAGCCAGCATTTTTATGTTAGTTTATGTAACTAACAAATGCACATGATAAAAATAACATTAAGTGACTGAGAGTCTCCCTCCCACCCCCAGACCTTGTCCCTTGGTTTCCCCTTCCGGGGGGAAACGCCATGACCAGTTTTCTGATTGTTTAGTGACTTCTGGAAAGTCACTAAACCATCAGCAGGCATTTTACTTATTGTCAATAGAATGTGCATTTATGTACCACCTAAAAGAAATATGCCACCCCACTTCTGACTTGATTCATTCAATTAATTTAACTGGTGGCTGATACCAAGCATACAAGGACCAATAAGGCAGCTGTGACTTTCAAGGAGTTCTTATAAAGCAGAGGGGTTGGGGGCTGAATTTGTGTAAACAACACTAAACACAGAGTGCTTGAGTTGGTGGCCCAGATGCCCCTCAGTCCCGTCCGTTTGATCCTGATCTGTCCACCACTGGCGCCATCTTGTGGCAGTGGCTGGTTTTCCAGATGTACCTGCAGGGCTGGTCCCAAAGCCTCCAAGGCAGGACTAAGCTTGCTTTCCCTGTGGGAAGGGAAATGCTTCTCCTCAAAGTCCCCAACAGGACCCCAGAGGCCACCCCCACAGCTGGTGACCCCTAGCCTAGAGCAGGCCTCATGAATGTTTTCCTTCCAAAGTGCTTGGAATTCCCACCCCAGCATCGCTGGACTGGAGGGGACTTTAGAGTCCCCTTTCCTGACCCCTCCCACTCCCACACAATCCATCCCCATCACGTGGACTTCTGACCTCGGTGGGGGTGGGAACACACCAAGGGCCAGGCACTCCTTCCCTGGAGAGCCCACTCAGTGGTCACACAACGCAATGGGGAGAAAGATCTTCCCTGTATTAGATAACACGTGGCCCATTGAACCCATCCACTTTTCCCAGCGCAGGATTATCCAACAGGCAGCCCACACAGGGCTGATGGGATCAGCAAAGTGGAGGCATCTGAAAGCATAAAAAAATTTTCAATTTTCACTGATACCATTTAAAAAAAGAAAAGAAGAAAAGAAAGAGAGAAAAGAAAAGAAAAGAAAGCACTGACGTGGTCATCATGAGAAAAATCAGACCTTTATTGGACTTCCTTATACTTGTTTTCAGGAATTAGATCGCTTAATTTTGTATTACCTATGGGGGGAGGGTGGGGCAAGAAATATAATCCTTAGAGGCTTAAGGCTTTGAAAGATCTGGAACAGTGTTCCTGGATTCTGCTGTCTGCATTTACGCACAGGAAGTGTCCCCCACCAGACAGCCTTTCAAATACCTGCTGACTTCTTCCGCTCTCACACTCAACGTCCCTTGCAGTTTGTCAACCTCCAGAAAGCCCTGGGAGAGGACTGGGGTTTCCCCCAAGACACACAACCCCATCTGTATTTGTCTTTCCACTCAGCGTCCTGACTCTTGTGCTTGGAGACAACAATATACCCTGAGTGGGTGCCCAGGAGGTGCCCACAGAGTCAGTGACTACCCCTGACTTCATGGCTGAGGCTTGAACACCCGCCTACCTGTCCGCATCAGCCTTACATCACAGGTCTGGAGGGATGAGGTCCTTGTTCTTTCGCCTCCTTAACCAGCCCCAAGACAACCAGGGTCTCCCACCAGACTCTCCATAGCAGGGTTGTGGAATGGGGCTGAGGTTGAGAGCGGATGCCCCTCAGCCTGGTAGGATAAGGGCACAGGAAGGGGTGACTAAGCCTCCCTAGCTGCTGGGGCTCATACGTATCGCGGCTCTTATTACTAAACAGGGCATGGCAGTGAGGGCTCTGGAGCACGGGAGACCCTGAATGAAACAGGAAGTGGTCACTGTGATTCAACCACAGAGCTTTTTCCCGAGTGTCATCTGTTGGGAGTGACACAGCTTTTGGGGAAAGTCAGTGCTGAGGTGGGGGCGTGGGTGGGTGGGCGGGCGATGTTCAAGTTATGGTCCGACGCTGCCACAGAAACTGGGCAGTGAAACCAGGATGGAGGGCAGGCTCCTTCCTGCAGCACTGGTGTCTCCAGGGAGCCACGGCCAGCACCAATCCGAGCCGTGTGAGAAAATGCTTCTCCGTAGAGAGGACAGCTCCTAGGGATGCAGCATCTCTGCCTTTCTGGAGTCAGAGGCCCTATTTACTCGAGCTACCATTTGTATAGTTTACTTTACTTCTCTGAGCTTCTATGTCCTTATCAATATAATGGGAATAATAATGGAGTCCACTAACAGCTTTGAAACAGCTGTGAAAATCAAATGAGATGTTACGTTTATCACTTAGAAAAGTGATTGGTATATGATAGATGGTAATAAACAATAGCTGTTATTATTCTGTGTTTATTATAATCAGAGACTCTTGGAGGTAGAAATCTCAACCTGAATGATCCATTTTAAAGAAAAGAAATCTGATGTGTCAAGAAAGTCAGTGATGTACCCAAAGTCTCACTTTGCTAACCAGAGGCACAGCTGTGCCTAGAACCGAGGTCTCCTGCTTCTCAGCCCTTTTCCCTCTTTCTCTCCCCTCCCCCACCCCTTCATCATCCACCACTAACTGGGTTCTCATTACCTGCCAAACATTTAATGTATATGATATCAGTTAATTCTCAGAGAAGATAAGCAAAATTGTTCCATCTTTCAGATGCCGTGTCATTCAGCATGCTTCCATCCATCTTCTCATCAATTCCTTTAAAACTCTCCGCCCAGCACCCCCTCCAGGAAGTCCTCTTGGATTAAACCCTCCCCAGGATTCCCTCCCAAATACCCTGCCCTTTCAGCTATTAGCCGACAGCCTGAGCTCGCAGATACATCTTGCAGCCATCAACAATCAACATAAATACATGCGGAAGGACAAACACGTGAAGGACAAACATCCCTCAAACATGGGTCTTTCAAATCATAACTTTAAAAAACTGTTTAAAATACTTTCTATGATAAACAGAAAGTAATAGCTGTCATTTTTTTGAGATCTATTTTATGCCAGACTCTCTTCTTGGTGATTTACATGGAATATCTTTAAATCTGCATTTATAATATTCTCAGCAAGTGAGGAGAATTCCTTGGTGGTCCCGTTCTTCCAAGGTGTTCCCTGGCTTCTAGCAGGTCACCCATGGCAGTAGCAGCTTGTGGGCATCTTCTGCCCTTAGGAGAGCCCCAGGATGGGGGACAAGGACTAGGGGACAAATACCTCAAGTACATCTAGGGACAACCGGCCAAACACATTCCATGTGGTGAGAACATATTTCCGAGGAAAGATCTACCCCCTCTGGTTTGTGTCTTATTCTCCTGTTTTAGCGTCAGCCTGAGTGTAGTTCTCCAGGTCTATGATGTAAAGTCCAAAATCCTTAGAGGACATCCTCAGCGTGGTGCGCCCTGCAATGCTCTGTCCTCTCCCTAATCTCTGAGACCTGCTCACCTACCACTCTTTCCCCTGCCTCCTGACCCTGTCTCTCCTACACCAAAGAACTTTGCTGTCATTTCCCCCAATAACCCCAGCTGTCATACAGCTAGATTTCTGCACATTTCCTTCCCTGCCCCGACACTCCCCCTCACCCCCTGCTTGCTTCCTGAGGACATTCAAGGAGAATTAAACAAATACTCCGTTTGGGCTACTCTCCCCTGATGAAACTGGTGGGCTCCTCAAAATAGGGACTTGGATTTAATATTAACAAAACTTTATTTACAAAAATAGGCTACAGGCCTATGAGCCATAGTTTGCGATGTGATTTTATTGCATTAAAATATTATTTTTTGGCCCTCCACCCCTCCCTTAGGTTTTTGTACTCAAAGCAAGTACTCAACTCTTCTCACACTATTCCCTGTGCTGTTTGTATCCTCAGAGCCCAGCATAGTATCTGGATGTGTCGGCTCCGTTCTCACAGTTGGATGAACGAATGGATGAATGAAGTGGGAAGGACAACAGACTGGGGATCGAGAGCTCTGAGGTCCAGCCTCTGCCACTAATTATGCGACTCAGGCATATTCATTAATGCTGCAGACCTCAGTTTTCTCATCTGTAAAATGCACAGACTGTGTTAGGATTCTTTCTGCAAACACTCAACAAACATTCATAGATAAAGTTATGGCTCAGACATAAAAAGAGGGACAAGACCCATTTCCTTGCCCTGGTGGTACTCACAGTTGTATGAATTCAGCAAATCTCTGCACCTTAATGTGTTTCCTCTGGAAAATGGGGTGATGTTTGCCTAGGGCTGTTGTGAGGCTCAAATACGAGAAGGCAGTCATTTTGCATTGTATTACTCCAAGCCCTCTCAAATCTTGAGTCCCAGGACTTGCTTCATACTTTTCTATAAACCAGTCAACAAAAATACTAACATCACACCATGGTACTGGCTGTGGGGAGCAGCTGAGTGCCAGGATTTCAACCCTGCCTGTGTACTTACTGTGTGTCCTTGGGCAAGATACCAAACCTCTCAGAGCCTCCATTTCCTCATCTGATGAATGGGAATAACAGTTAAGTGTTCTCCCACCTCACAGCATTGTTGCGAAGGTGATGAGAAACTGCCACCGCAAGTATATTGAAAACTGAAAACACCATATTTAGGAAGTCATCTGAGGACTCCTGCCCCGCTGAAGTTTTGTGTCCTGCTTCCCTCCCTCCATCACACCTGCTCTCAGAAAAGGAACAGAAACTACTGCTACCGATATGGGAAGTGATCCCTGGCAGGGGAAGCTTAACGTCTAATTGGCATCAAAGCCTTAAAGGAAAGGAAGTGAAGTGGAATTTCAGGTGCTGGGGAGTAGGAGGAGAGTTTGGGGCCGGGGTAGGGGGGAGGTTCGGAAAGTCTTTCTGAAAGTCTTTCTGAGTCACTGAAATCGCATGCAATAAACAATGTCGTGGATAGCGCTTCTGAAAGCTCCTGCCACTCTCATTTGGTCATTTCTAATAGAAACTTCAAGTGGAGCAATTCACTTCTGCTTGGGCCTCAGTTTCCAACCGCATGAAAGGAGAGAGTTGCCAGGGAGACCTCTGAGCCCCCTGCTGCTTTTAGGTTCTAATGGTGTTTCAGAAGGGCTGGAAGTGTGACTGGGAGGGGAAAGGACGATTTCATTCCCTTCGCCCTCTTCAGTTACCCTCTGGTCACTTCACTCCCACATCGGTGGCCAGGGCAGAGCCAGAGCGTACTTGAGCCCAGGTAGGCTGGAGCGCATCTTCTGCCTGCCTGCCTGCCGCACCCTCGGAGCCCGCCCCGGCTGGGCGCGGGTGCCCATTGCGCAACCGCTGCCCGGGAATGCGGCTGGGGCAGTTCCCGCGGGGCTTCCAGCTCAGGGTGGGACCCTCTCCTTGGCCGGGCGATCAGAATCACACTCGGCAAAATATTAATTATTGTTGCTTCCAAAGCCTCACCACCGGCGGTTGCCCGGCCCTGCCCTGCCCAGGAAGTCCAAATAATCAGCATCTCTGGCATTTTAGTCACCCTCGGTGGGGAGCCGGGTCACGTGATCCCCAGCCGCCCTTCAGGCGAGAGCCACTTCCTGAAACCCAGCCTGGGACCCGCAGGTGCGGGGGAGGGGGCTGGTGGGGGCTGGGGCGGAGTCGGGGTGTGTGTGTCGGTGGGGGATGTGAAGTGAAGATGAGAAGAATATGAAACTCTCCAGGAAGAAAGAGGAAACACTTGCTGTCCAAGTGAATCTATGCACGAATCCCTCATTTTCCAGAAGAGGTTGAGAGATGTAAGAAAATCGCCCCAAGTCCTAAGCTGCCAAAAGGCAGAGCCGAGACACTTCCCACTACACTAATGGCAGGTAATTTCACAGGCAGGATAAACAACCCCAGTCTAATCAGTGGTTGAGCATATTGGGAACGTGAGAAAGCAGTGGGCAGGCCAGCCCTGTCCAGGTGACTGTCGGGCTGTGGGACTCACACTCTTGGTGGCAGTGAAAATGCCTTGTCAAAATTCAATGAGGTGGTACCCATCCAGTAGGGTCCTGTCCCCGACCTGCATCAGGTCTGTGGGAATTTTAGGAAACAGTCTCTTGAAAGTTTCTTGGAACAAATTGCTTAATTGATGTCAATTAGGCATCAGTTGGTATTCCAAAGAAGTATTCCAGAATCAGAAACAGTTTCTGAAAAAAACACTCATAAGTTGCAAATGCATACCACCCCCTTGCACCCCCCACCTCTCCAAACAGTGGAAACCATACTTGGGGAATGAGTCTATCCACTCCACAGGATATTTTGCAGCTCCTAAGAATGATGATTGCAAAGAATCTTTAATAACATAAGGAAATATAGAGGCTATAAGGTAGGACACACAACTGTACACACAGGATGATCACAGCTGTTCAAAAGGAAAAAAAAAGGAAGAACGAATGAAAGAACCCAAACCAACACACAGAAAACAGGTTGACAGGAAACACCAGAATGTTGACAGTGGTTTTCCGTGGGTGGTAGGTGATTTCATTTTCTTCTTTCAACTTTTCAGTATTTTTTAACTTTTCTATCTATGGCTTATATTACTTTATAGTGAAAGCTATCCATATTTTACTTTAAAAGAAAGTGGATCATAATAGTAATAATAATAATAATAATAATTATTATTACAACAACAACAATAATAGTAAACTAACCTCTGCCGAGTATTTACTGGGTATCTGGTGCTGTGCTAAGCATTTCACTTGCTTTAAAAAAAAAAAAATCCTCATAGCGATCCTGTGAGCTGGACATTATAAATGTCTCTATTTTATTTTTTATTTTTACTTTTCGGCCATGTGGCTTGCGGGATCCTAGGTCCCTGACCAGGGATCCAATCCATGCGCCCCCACAATGGAAGCACCAAATCCCAACTACTGGACCTCCAGAGAATTCCCTTAATGTCTCTATTTTACAAAAGCTCTGAGATATTAGGCATATCCAAGACATTGAGTTTTTGGCTATCCAGGCTCCAAAGCCCCCTGCCTTGTATGCAGGACTTGCCCTTGTGTGTTGGCTTGGAAGGAGGAAGCACCCCACCTCCTACCACTGAGGTCCAAGGGCAAATCCTCCCCCTTCCAGCTTCCTGGCAATGGGTGTGAGTACATGACCTGAGGCTTGGGCCCTGGGACCCGGAGTGCTGGAGAGCTAGAACTCTTTTTGCTGTGATATCTGGCTGCAGTGGCATCAGCATCCTCAGTAGCTGCTTCCCGGCCAAGGGATGGTTTTGTGCCTTCTGCTGCTCTGAGCCTCGAGCACTGCCTTAACTTCTGCTCCTTTCCCAAGACTGCCCCTATGAAATCCCTGCCGATTCTATTGCATTGGATTCCTTTTTTTTTTTAAATCATCCAGATCCATCTCTGTGGCTTGTTACTAAGAGTTGTGACTGATATTGGTGACTTTCCAGCAGTCTGAGAGCAAATGGTGGAAGCAGGACCCCAATCCAGGTCTGCCCATCCAGAGCCCAAGCATTTAACTAATCCTTTTTTTGTTGCTTCCCCAGAGTATGATAAGCATTTCCTGAACTCCTAGAAAACTGGAAACATCATCTTGAAATTTCCCTCAGAAATTGGCAGCTCCCCACCCACTCTACTGCCGTGGGAGCCCGGCAAGCCAATCTGTGAAGGACAGGAAGCCAGAGACAAAAGCCAGGTCAGGGTGGAGCCACCTCCAGCCTCCAGTGACCAGGAGCATGGGATTGGGGAGGAGAGGAAGCAGAGGCGTCTCAGGCTTCACTGGCACTTCCTGGCTGGTGCCAGAGGACTGACTCAGCATGCACTGTCCTCATCCTGGAGGCCTTCTTTGACCTTTGGAGAATGCGAGATGAACCCCTAGTTTGACCCTGATGGCACCTGGCATCTTCCTCTCCCACGCCAGGGTGATAACTTGTTTACATGTCCACCCCCACACAACTGTGAACTTCTAGAGGACAAGGACAGGGTCTTTCCTACCCTGGGTTCCTCTTGCCTGGTGCATCAGTGTTATTGGAATGAATGAGAGAATAAGTGAATGAAGGGCTCTCTCTACCCCCACGCTAAGCAATGGGAAATCTTAAACTCTGGGACTTTTCCAAGGCATCTTGGTGAAATAGAACAGCCATGGGCTTTGGAGATGACAAATCTTGTTGTAAAACCTGACTTTCTTACCTGTAAATAGGTTCTTCCTTAACCTCCCTGGACTTCAGTTTTCTCATCTGCAGGATGGGAACAGTGCCTAAATTCTCACAGCAAGTAATAGGGCAGATAGAAAAAGTGGTTGGCACACGGTACGTACTCAGTCTCTGCCAGCTTGCTTCTTCCTCCCAACACTTCATTCTGACTCACTTCCTTCTCCCTGTCCCTCACCTGAGTAAATGCCCAATGACAGGGAAAAGGTTAAATGAACTATGGCATACCAAAAAGATAAAATGTTAGGCAGTCAATAAAAACATTGTTTAACCAATAATTTTTTTAAAATATTGCTACGATTTATGTCAAAGAGTGATTGACTACCTTTTTTAGAATAGGATTCTTCCTTCCTTCCTTCCTTCCTTCCTTCCTTCCTTCCTTCCTTCCTTCCTTCCTTCTTTCTTTCTTTCTTTCTTTCTTCTTTATGTATGTATGTATGTATGTATTTATTGGCTGCGTTGGGTGTTCGGTGCTGCACACGGGCTTTCTCTAGTTCTGGTGAGTGGGGGCTGCTCTTCATTGTGGTGAGTAGGCTCCTCATTGTGGTGGCTTCTCCTGTTGTGGAGCACGGGCTCTAGGCGTGCAGGCTTCAGTAGTTGCGGCACACAGGCTCAATAGTTGTGGCTCACGGGCTCTAGAGTGCAGGCTCAATAGTTGTGGCGCACAGGCTTAGTTGCTCTGAGGCATGTGGGATCTTCCTGGAGCAGGGGTTGAACCTGTGTGCCCTGCATTGGCAGGTGGATTCTTAACCACTGAGCCACCTAGGAAGTCCCTAACCAATAATTTTTAACAAAATAGAAAATGCTCACATATTTATGTGAAGTGAAGGTAAGGCTAAATTATTCAATACCGTATGACCTCAGCTATGTAAATGAGTGTGCATGTACATGCAGGCATATGCAATAGGCAATTTCTGGAAGGATACACAATAAAGTATTAACAGTGGTTTCCTCTTGGGTAGGAATAGAAAGTTAGGATGGACTTTGACTTTTCACTTTACAACCTTCTGTCCTATTATATACATATAAAATAATATATATGCAATATATGATATTATGTATATATATTTGCCATGATTATGTATTAATTTTTAAATAAAAACCAAAAAACCTAGAAAGAATAGAGAGGAAATGTAACAAGATTTCAACAGTGGTTATTTGGGGAGTTGTGGAGTTATGGGATTACTAAAATAATTCTACCCTTTATATTTTTCTATATTTTCTAAGTGCTCTATGATGAGCATATAGGTCCTTTATAATCAGAATTAAGGGAAACATCAGCTGGAGTAGCTCCCCTGGGGCAGGGGAGGATGGAGGACGAGCAGGTGACTGTGTCCAAAGGGCCAAGGGAGCATGAGGTGTATCTGGGCAGAGGCAGTTGTGTTTTTGGAGCCATGTGGTTCCTGCTGAGTCAACTAACTGGTCGTTTGGCCCCAACCTGCCAATGGAGACAGGAAATGCTCCCACTCCTGCCCTGGTTTACGCTTAGTCATCCTCTGGGAAAGCAGGGTAGGGGTGGGAGCAGGAGGTTAGTTGGGAGTCTCCATGTGCCCCTGGAGCCTTCTAGGCAGAGAAATCCCCTGAAGAAGTCTAAGACCTAGGCATCCTATCCACCTGGCATTGCCACCTTGGAGTAGGCAGCAGCTGGGAGTGAGCAGGGAGGGTTGGGGGAGGAGCACTGGAACAATGGCCCTCTGGCCTTTGGCAGGCAGACTGCATCCTCCTGTGGAAGCTGCTGTGAATATTAATTACCACTTGTCCAGGGCTTTGAGATTCCCCCCATGAAAGATGCAGCGGAAGGAGTGTCACGATGGATATATATTTACGGTATTGACTTTCATCCCAAACATCCATCATGACAATCACGTGTCTCTCTCCTAACCTCCCCCTGCCCTGACATCATGGCCTCAAAGCACAGAAGTTGAGCATCAGTATCAAATGATGCTGAAGGGGAGGAGGAAAGGGCAGGAGCAGCTGATCCCCCACCATCCTGCATTTCAGATGGGTAAACTGAGGTGCTCCACTCCCCCACAGGTTAAAAGGAGGAAATTATGATGAAGCCTATGACACTGAGGAAAGGAGCCTTGGAGAGAGGGGCTATGGGTTCCTCTGGACCAGAACCCAGGACTCTGCCCCTCTTGTGGATTGAGGGATGGGAGGAATCCCCAAACTCTCTGGCTCAGAGCATGCAATGCCAAGCAGGTTCATCTCTAGATGCACCAAGTAGATGGACTTTATTCAAACTTCTATTTCCTCTAGCAAACGGAATCACTTCTTTCTTGATTGCTTCTGAACACTTGACCACAGCTAACTTCTGTCATCTTCTGGTTCCGTGAATTTGAGTGGGAAACTTTGGTTTTCTGGACTCTTCTCATTCTGTCTTTCCTTCTTCATTTTACATAAGAACATAATTGATCTGTAAAGCTGCTTAATGTGTTTCTGGGCAGCTGTACAGAGTAAATCCAATGGAGAGAGGATCATGAGGGGGCCAGCGCCTCCCTCCAGACTGCATTCTTACAGGAAAGTTCGGCCTTTGCTTATGAGACATTTAAACAATCAGAGAGGGCAGGAAGGCAGACAAAAGCCCTGAGCCCCGAGAAGAGCAGGACAGCTGTGGACTAGAGAACTCGGGAGACTTTCCCAGGACCCAAGTATGGAAGTGCAAAGGGACACAGCCTAAGTGGAGAGAGTGAAGAGCCCATCGAGGCCAGGACGGAAGGTTCACATGAGGATGTGGGCCGGCAGACAGGCAGGCTGGGCGAGACTGTGAAGGCCCTTGAATGTCAAGCTAAAGAATTAGGATTTTGTCTAGAGGGCAATGGGAACCCTCTGAATGTTTCTGAGCCAGAGGATGATATAATGCAGAGTTTAATAAGAGGTTAAACATTTTCACCAAGAGGTGAATCTTAGCATCTCTGAGTTAGCAGCCCTACCATGAAATTCACCATCTCCCTCCTCAGTCCAGCCCCTGAATTCTATTTCAGCTGATGACTCGCAAGCACAAATGTCTCCTCCCCTGGTTGCTCTCTGACACACTACCCAGTGTTATTCTCTTCATAACACTTATCACCTTTGGAAATTATCTTGTTTATGTACTTGTTTACTTCCTTTTCCTCTGTTGTTCATGGAATGTAAACGAAATGGGATAGATGGGGGATTGTGATCTGTTTTGTTTGCTGTTTCATTTCTAGCAACACTGACAGTACCAGGCTGGTGTCAGATGCTCAGTGTGTATTTATGGAATGAATGAGTAGATGGATTGATAAATACATTAATGGCACAGTATTTTTTCAGCCACCCCGTCCCCACACCCCATGGTGATTCTTGACTCATACTTCTTCCTCCCCTGCAGAACCCAGTCATTCATTCCCATGTTTATGGATATCATCTCTGCAGCCCTCCCTGCCCTCCCCCTCCCCCCTTGCATTTACGCCTGGACCCTCTCAGACCACTCTAAGCTTCTTGAGGACAGAGGTGCCTCCCCTGCATTTCCCCCATGGGGGTCAGCACAGGGCTTGGGCGATGACCAGTCCCACTGGTCCAGTCTTTACAGTTTTCCAAGTGCTTTTCACATGATCCCGGTATACCCTGGGCAGGTTCAGACACAAACCTCAGCCCTCAACTCTAAACCACACACGGATTCAGTGATTCTGATTTATGCATAATTTATGATGAGTGAATGAACGAATGGATGAATGAATGCTGGAAGTGCTCAAGGTTAATTGTAGAGGGAGACCTGTTGAGGAAAATTGGGAAGACCTGTTGAGGAAAATGTTGGTCCCCAACATGTTGATACAAAAGGAGAGACAGTGACTGGGGGTTGAGGATGAGGAGGACAGACAAAAGCTGGGGCTGGAAAGGGCTGACTTCCCAGATGTTAGATGACTTGGTCCCATCATCTTATTATTTAAAACAGAAATGCGTGTAGCCAACCTGAGAGAAGACACCAGAGACAAAGTTAAAGAGGCAGGGGACTGAGTCCAAAGGAGTTATACCTTATTGGTTTGTGAGCTACTGTGTTTGTTAGCAGTAAGTATTGAAAATATAAACAATTCCCAAAAAATATATAAGCAATTCCATTGGGCAAAAATTGCAAAGGACAAAAATAAAGAAAAAATAAAATGAAAATCACTAGTTATTTCACCATCCAGAAAAAGTCAAACATTTTGATGCACATCTGTTCAGACTACATAAATGTAAATATTAATATGAATATAAGTATATATACTTTATAAATCCATTATATTATATATACTTACATATTATATATATTTTATATATACAAATATACACACACTTTTTAAAAAAATAAAATGGGATACATACAGTTGTGTAACCTGCTTTTTGTTCACTTAATAATATGCAGTGAACACAAAGGAGATTTTAGAAGCCCAAAGGGCAGTTTGAAAGGGTAACCTTCGGGATAAACAGGAAGCCAGAGAAGATACATGAGCATAAAGTGAGCAGTTAAGCTCTGGGTTTTGATAAATATTATTAAAGTAAATAAATCTTAGATGTCCTGCCAGGTTAGGTAAGTTATTAGCTCTCTATCAGCAAGGCCACTAAGTCATAGACTCATAGGATGTTGGTACTTGAAGGAGCCTTTGAGTTGATCTAATTCAACCCCCTTGCCTTAGGTATTGAGAAACTCCAAGCCCTGGGACATTAACTAATGTGTCTAAAGAGACATGACTGGTGAGTCACAGAGCTGGAGTGAGAACAGAGTGCTTTGACTCCCAGCCCAGTGCTCTGGCCACTAATCCACACAGGTCAACAGCGTACATGCTCTTCAACCATAGGCACTGACACGTAGAATGAAACGGGAGATAAGGCCCCAAACCCAGTGGTTCTCCAGGTGTATAACACCAACGGAGGGGTGTGTGTGTGTGTGTGTGTGTGTGTGTGTGTGTTAAGAGGGCAGGAAAGTATCCCCGGCAGGTCCTTGCAGAGATATAGAGCACAGTAGTTGAGAGTGGTTGGCTCTGATATCAGACCACTGAGAACCAAATCATGGTTCCCTTACTGATCATGTTGTATGACTTTGGGCAATTTACATAAACCTTTTTGCTCCTATTTTTCATCTGTAGAAAGGGCAGCAGTATCTACCTCATCAGATTGCAGCAAGAATCGAGATAATGAACACAAAGGGCTGACTAAGGTGTTCAGCAAATAGAAAGAGCCAATAAATGTGAGCCACCATGATTATTAATGCTCTGGTGTGAAGATCAATGTTCTTGTAAACTTTAAAAAGAGCTTAAGGGCACATCACAGTCCATCCTGGGCTGCAGGCATCTGTGGGGACAGAGGACTTCGAAAGAAGCCCAGCTAGGGAGTTCTGTGAGCCCCCCACTGTGAGGACTGTAACTAAGAGAGACCATTATGCAAAGGAGGACAAGTGGCTTGTGGTGGAGCTGTAGGCAGCTGGGGACTCAGGGATTATCCAGTGTTCTCACTGGAAGTCACCCCAAGATGTAGCAGTGAGGCCATCCTCACACTCCCTGAGCTAGGCAGTTGTTGCAAAATCAAGGGTCCAGAAACATTTATTCCTCATTTTTCAATCTATTTAAAAAACAATCAACCATGTAAAGCAAAAGGATTAACAAGTTATGAGGTTTATAACAAATGTAGAACTAAATTCATTACGATAGCACAAAGACTGGGAAGAGTAACATGTAAATATACTATTAGAAGTTTGTCCCGCTACACTTCAAATAGTAGTACTATTTGAAGATAGAGGTAAGTTAAAAATGTATTTTTTTAAAGTCAATTATTTATTAATGGCGGTTACAGAGCATAGCAGAGCAATTTATAAATTGAAAATTTTTTTTTCACATTTTAAAGCTCTTTATTGGAATATAATTGCTTTACACTGTTGTGCCAGTTTTTGCTGTACAACAATGAATCATCTGTATTTATACATATATCCCCACATCCCCTCCCTCCCGTGATTCCCTCCCACCCTCCCTATCCCATCCCTCCAAGTCATCGCTGATCATTGAGTTGATCTCCCCGTTTTATGCAGCAGTTTCCTACTAGCTATCTGTTTTACATTTGGTAGTGTATATATGTCAATATTTCTCTCTCACTTCGTCCCAGCTTCCCCTTCGCGCCCCCCCCCCCCAAATGTATGTTTTAAACCTCAGTACGGGGACTTCCTGAAAATCCGCCTGCCGATGCAGGGGACACGGTTTGGATCCCTGGTCTGGGAAGATCCCACATACCTCGGAGCAACTAAGCCCATGAGCCACAGCTACTGAGCCTGTGCTCTAGAGCCATAACTATTGAGCCCACGTGCCACAACTACTGAGCCCACGTGCCACAACTACTGAAGGTTGCGTGCTCTAGGACCCACATACCACAACTACTGAAGCCCACATGCCTAGAGCCCATACTCCACAACAAGAGAAGCCACTGCATTGAGAAGCCTGTTCACTGCAACAAAGAGTAGCCCCCTCTCACCACAACTACAGAGGAAACCCGCATATAGCAATGAAGACCCAACATAGCCAAAAATAAAAAATAAAAAAATAAATAAATAAATAAACCTCAGTACAAGTGTTAACAGCAACAACAACAAAAGTATAACCAATAAGCCAACAGTGGAGGAAATACGGAATTATGGAAAATACTTAGTTTGTCCAAAAGAAGGCAGGAAAAGCCAAAAATGGTACAAAAGCAGAGGGGACAAATAGAACACAAATAGCAAAATACTATATTTAACCTTAACCATATCAATAATTACATTAAAAGTAATTTAAAAGACAGAGATGGTCAGATTGGATAAGAAAAGCAAGATCCTACTATATGCTGTGTACAAGAAAACAACTCTAGGGACTTCCCTGGCAGTCCAGTGGTTAAAACTCCTCGCTTCCACTGCGGGGGGTGTAGGCTAGATCCCTGGTTGGGGGAACTAAGATCCCGCATGCTGTGTGGTATGGCCAAAAAAAAAAAAAAAGAAAAAAAAGAAAACAACTCTAAATATAAATACACAGGTAGGTTCAAAATAGACAACAGAATAAGGACCAGAAAAAGAGACAAAGAGTGACATTTCATAACATAAAGGGGTCAATTCATCAAGAGGACACACCAAATCTAAATATTGCTGCAGAACTTGAGACTACATGAAACAAAAACTGGTGGTACTGAAAGGAGAGAGAGACAAATTCCAATTTTAATTGAAGACGTTAACACTCCTTTCTCAATAACTGATAGAAGAGTAGACAGAAAATCAGTAAGGATATAGAAGACTTGAACAACAATTATCAATCAAATTTGACCTACTTGACATTTCATAACACTCCACCCAACAGAGAAATACACATTTGCTTTTCCAGGTGCACATGAAACATTCACAAGACAGACAATATTTTGGGGCGATAAAATTAGTGTCAACAAATTTAAGGAACTGAAATCACACAAAGTATGTTCCCTGACCACAGAATTAAACTAGAAATTAATAACTAAATGAGATCTAGACAATTTCCCCAAATCTTAGAAATAAATAGATCAAAAAAATTACAAGGGAAATTAAAACATATTTTGAACTGAATGAAAATGAAAACACAACATATCAAAATGTATAGGATGCTTAGAGGGAAATTCATACGTCTAAAGGTTTATTTTGGAAAAAGAAGAAAGTATAAAATCAATGATTGATTTTCACCTTAAGAAACTAGAAAAAGTAGAGTAAATTGAACACAAAGTAAACAGGAAGAGGGAAAAATAAAGATGAGTGGAAATCAATGAAGTAGAAAATGGACAAAGAGTACAGAAAAATCAATGAAACTGAAAGCCTAGTTGTTTGAAAATATAAAATTGTTAAATTTCTAACCAGGCTGATCAGGAAAAAGAAAGAAAAGACAAAAATTACTCATATCAGGAACTAGAGAGGGAACATTATTATAGTTCCTAAAACCTTAAAATGATAATAAGGAAATATTATTAACAACTTTATGCAACACAATTCAGCAGCTTTGATGAAATAAACAAATTATATGAAAAATGCAAACCACAAAAGTTCACTCAAGAAGAAATACGTAAATGGGTAATAGCTCTGTATCTACTAAAGAAATGGAATTTATAACTAAAAAGCTTCACAAAAAGAAAACCTGAGGTCCCAGTGACTTCACTGGTAAGTTCTACCAAACATTTAAGAAAGAAATCATACCAATTCTATACAATCTCTTGCAAAAATTGGAAGAGGAAGAAACTCTTCCCCAATCTCTTTTATGAGAGCAGAATTTTCATATCAAAACCAGACAAATACATGACAAGAAAAAAGTAGAGATCATATCTCCCATAGAGATACAAAAAATTTTAACTAAATACTACAAAATCAAACACAGCAATATATAAAAAAGATAATACATCATGGTAAAGTGGGGTTTATCGCAGGAATGCAAGGTTTGATTAACACAAAAATCAATGTATGTAATGAAATTAAGAAAAAACCCTCAATTTGCAATGGTTTAAAAAAATACTTAGGAATACATTTAATAACAGAAGAGCAAGACTTGTACACTGAAAACTACAAAACATTGTTGAAATAAATTAAATAAAACCTAAATAAAATGGAAAGATATCCATGTTCATGGCTTAAAAGACTTAACATTGTTAAGACACTTGCCAAACAAATCTACAGATTCCACACAAGCCCTACCAAAATCCCAGCTGACTTCTTGGCAGAAATTGACAAACTGATGCTAAAATTCATGTGAAAATTCAAGGAACCCAGAACAGCCAAAACAGTATTGAAAGAGAAGAATAAAGAGTTGAAGGACTCACTTCCCTTTTTAAAATAATTAATTAATTAATTAATTTTTGGCTGTGTTTTCTCTAGTTATGGTGAATGGGAGCTACTCTTCATTGAGGTGCACAGGCTTATGGCAGTGGCTTTTCTTGTTGCAAAGCACGGGCTCTAGGTGCATGGGCTTCAGTAGTTGTGGCACTTGGTCTCAGTAGTTGTGGCACATGGGCTTAGTTGCTCTGTGGCATGTGGGCTCTTCCTGGACCAGGGCTCGAACCCATGTCCCCTGCATTGGCAGGAGGATTCTTAACCACTGCACCACCAGGGAAGTCCAGGACTCACACTTGCTGATTTTAAAACTTACTACAAAGCTACAGTAATCAAGATAGTGTGGTACTGGTATAAGGATAGATACATAGATCAATGGAATATATTTAAAAAAAAAAACACTTAGAACTCAATAATAAAACAAATAGCTTATTTGAAGAAAATTTTCAACAGATATGTTATCAAAGAAGATATATGAATGGCCAACAAACACATGAAATAATTATCAACGCCATTAGTAATTATGAAAATACAAATTTAAAAAATCCAATGAGGTACCACTACGTACTGCTATAATGGCTAAACTTAAAACTGACAGTATCAGTATGAACTAGGATATGGAGCAACTGGAACTCTCATTCAATAATGGTCAGAGTGCAAAATGGTAAAAACAGTTTGAAAAATATCAGGCTGGCCAAAAGTTTTGTTTGTTTCCATAAGATGGCTCTAGTAGCACTTAGTTGTCTTTAACTTCTTTTGAAACAATTTTGTTTGATTGTATATGACAGCTGTCATATCAGCATGCATTTAAAAAAAGACGTATTAAATTGGTGAATTTTTGGGTAACTATTTTAATATTGAAGATGGAAGAAAAAAGCAACATTTTCAGCAAATTATGCTTTATTATTTCAAGAAAGGTAAAAACAACTGAAACACAAAAAAGATTTGTGCAGTGTATGGAGAAGGTGCTGTGACTGATCAAACATGTCAAAAGTGCTTTGTGAAGTTTCTTGCTGAAGATTTCTCACTGGATGATGCTCCACGGTTGGGTAGACCAGTTGAAGTTGATAGTGATCAAATCAAGACATTAACTGAGAATAATCAATGTTATACCACTCAAGAGATAGCTGACATACTCAAAATATCCAAATCAAGCACTGAAAATCATTTGCTCCAGCTTGGTTATGTTATTCGCCTTTGATGTTTGTGTTACACATAAGTTAAGCGAAAAAAAACTTCTTGACTGTACTTCTGCATGCAATTCTCTACTTCATAAACACAATGAAAATGTTCTGTTTTTAAAACAAATTGTGATGGGCGATGAAAATTGGATACTGTACAATAAATAATGCGGAACAGAAGAGATTGTGGGGCAAGCGAAATGAGCCACCACCAATCACACCCAAGGCTGGTCTTCATCCAAAGAAGGTGATGCTGTGTATATGGTGGGATTAGAAAGGAGTCCTCTATTATGAGCTCCTTCCGGAAAGCCAAACAATCAATTCCAAGTACTGCTCCCAATTAGACCAACTGAAAGCGGCACTCGATGAAAAGCGTCAAGAATTAGTCAACAGAAAACACATAATCTTCCATCAGGATATCGCAAGACTGAATGTTTCTTTGATGACCAGGCAAAAGCTGTTACAGCTTGGCTGGGAAGTTCTGACTCACCCACTGTATTCACCAGACATTTCACCTTTGGATTTCCATTTATTTCGGTCTTCACAAAATTCTCTTAATGGAAAAAATTTCAATTCCCTGGAAGGCTGTAAAAGGCACCTGGAACAGTTCTTTGGTTAAAAAGATAAAAAGTTTTGGGAAGATGGAATTATGAAGTTGCCTGAAAAATGGCAGAAGGTAGTGGAACAAAAGGGTGAATATGTTGTTCAATAAAGTTCTTGATGAAAATGAAAAATTATTTTTACTTAAAAACCAAAGGCACTTTTTGGGCAACCCAATAGTTGGCAATTTCTTATAAAATTAGAAATATATTTACCATTTGACCATAGAGATGTCCATGAATGTTTATAGCAGCTTTATCCATAATAGCCAAAAGCTGGAAGCAACCCAAATGTCCATCAATGGGTGAATTAATAAATGAACATTGGCATATCCATACCATGCAGTACTATATTTTTTAAAGATTTATTTTATCATTTATTTATTTTTTGGCTATGTTGGGTCTTCATTGCTGTGCATGGGCTTTCTCTAGCTGTGGCAAGCGGGGGCTGCTCTTTGTGGTGCATGGGCTTCTCATTGTGGCGGCTTCTCTTATTGTGGAGCGTGGGCTCTAGGCGCACAGGCTTCTGTAGTTGTGGCTTGTGGGCTCAGTACTTGTGGCTCGTGGGCTCTAGAGCTCAGACTCAGTAGTTGTGGCACACAGGCTTAGTTGCTCCACGGCATGTGGATCTTCCCGGCCCAGGGATTGAACCTGTGTCCCCTGCATTGGCATGCGGATTCTTAAGCACTGTGCCACCAGGAAAGACCCCATGCATCACTATTACAGCAATAAAAGGAATGAATTATTAGTACTCATGACCACATGGATGAATCTCAAATGCATTATGCTTAGTAAAATAATCCCGACTCAAAAACCTATGTACTGTATGATCCCATTTACATGAAATTCTAGAAAAGGCACAGTTATAATGAAGGAGAACAGATCAGTGATTGTCAAAGTCTGGGGTGGGAAAAGAGGAGTAAATGCAAAGAAACACAAGGAAATTTTGGTGGTGAATGAAACAGTCCATATTTGATTGTGGAAGTGTTACACGACTGTATACATACATTTGTCAAAACTTATCTAACTGTAAGCTTAAAATGGGTGAATTTTATACTGTGTAAATTATACCTTTGTAAAGTCAATTTTTTAAAATTATGAGCATCATTATTTAATTCCCATGTGATAGTGCTCTAAAGGGAAGGTATAGGTACAGGGAGAGCATTTAATATGGAATTCTGAAATCTGAGACGGCTTCCCTGAGAAACTGAAGTTACGAATGAGGTATAAGGAGACCCATAAATGATCAGGTGAGGAAGGGAAGGTATAAGGCAGAGGGAGGCATCTGTGCAAAGGCCCTGAGGCTTGAACTCTTCCCACTGCAGGCTTTCCAATAGAAATTCAACTTCAGCTTGCCCAACCCTCACACCAGTGGGTAATTATTCACTGTTGTAATTATTGTAATTAATAATCATAACCACTATTCATTGAGGACTTACTATGTATGTCTTTGACCTCATACAAGGCAATTATTCCTCATCAGATTTATTCTTCAAAATTGTACCCACAAGGTAGATTCAATTAGTATACTCCTTTTATGGATAAGAACTTTGAGGTTTAGAGACATGAAGTAATTTGTCCATGTCCACACAGCTAGCAAGTGGCAGAGCCAGAATTCAAACTCAGGTTTTTGAAACTCCAGCCCTTGAGTTCCTAGAAACTAAGCTATACAACCTCAGTCAGACAATTCATTGGCTCTCCTCTCCAGGCCAAACATCACTACCTTTCCAAACTCTTCTCATATAACATAGTCTCCAAACCCTTCATTGCCCAGTATCTGTAAACATTGTCCATGACCCACTCGAATTTCAGCTCCCAAATCTAAACTCAATAATGTTGGAAGAGAAGGCTTTGTAAATTTAATGAACTACTACAATGAGATCACTTGAAACCACATTCCAAACAACAAATAGATTTCATAGCATTATTTAAGGGATACAGACATGGAGACAGACAACTGAGACCCTAATGAATTTCCTTTTCTGGAAAGGAAGGGGAGAGAGTAAGGCCTTGGGAGTCCAATGCAAGTTGGATATCCTGGCTTTGATATTCACAGGCTCTAGCTGTGTATTCCTGGGCTGGGTTTGTAACCTTTCAGTTTTCTCATCTGTAAAACAGGGCTAACAATATTATTTTTGCAGGAGTTTTGTGTCTGTTGAGAGAACATATGCAAAACAGCCAGCATACAGCCTGCCCGTAGTAAGTGCCTTTTTAAAGGTCCTAAGCAGTTAGAGTCCCCAGGGTCTGGCAGTTAGCCTTCCTATTCTAAGTCTACTGTTCTTTTCCCTGTGGGCTGGAGATAAACTGTTTTCACTTTACCACCTTAGAGATATATTTGAGGCTTCACTCTCTGGGAGGTTTATTCCTCTCAAGCGGCACATTTTCTCTTGGCTGCTGGAGAAGCCCAGAATGAAAAGTGTAGGGATGCTTCAAGGGTCTATTTTAAACTCCCATAGAGCGGCTTCTAGATTTCTATAAACTTTAGAAGTGAATGCGGGTGGATGTGTGGGCAGGAAGGGATCTGACCTGATACTATAAATAGATACTACCAGGATTTTATTTTATTTATTTATTTATTTTTTATTTTTGGGGGGTACACCAAGTTCAATCATCTGCCAGGATTTTAAATTTAGGTACCCTAATGGATAATAGGAGGGTGCTCACCAGAGGTGGGATGAGAAGGGTACGGTTGAGTTTTACTGTGCCCAGGCTAACTGGTCATCTCTGGGGCCTTCTTATTGAACATAGTCTTCAGGCATTGATTAAACTCTTTCGTGGAAAGTTAGCTAAGTGTGTGGCACGATCTCCATCCTGAAACTGCTCTATCTACAGCCCCTGTGCAGGGAGTCTGAGCTAGGCAGGTCTCTGAACTTAGAGGAAACTGATTGGTGCCAGGGTGGACACCTGACCCAAGGGCAGCCCACCCATAGGCTGACCAGTTACCAATGAGGTGATGTGGTGACACAGACTCTGACCAATAGGGTAACAGTAATTAAATCTAGAAATCCTGTTTCCTTTAGGACTGGGGAGGGATTCAAAAGTGGCACCTGGGGTTAACAAGCTTATGTGCTTAAGTGCGGAGGATAGTATGGGCTTAGAGAGAGGTGGAGAGAGCAGCTTCTGGTTCTGTCAGCTTTTTGTCCACAGCTTGTCATTCACTCACTTCTTTATTCAACTAATACTTATTGAACACTTACTATAAATCAGGCTCTTTGCTAGATCCCTCTTGAAATTCAATATAATCTTTGTTCTCCTGGTGCTTCTAGTCTGAAGACAAACATTCATAAAATAATCACAGGTAAATGAAAAATTCTTAAACTTTGGTGAAATATGAAGAAAAGATATAGGTGGGGAGCTGTGAGAGATTGAATGGGGACGTCTGACCTAGTCTGGAAGTCTGAGAAGGCATCCCTGGAGAGGTGAAATTTGAGCTGAGAAGTGAAGGACAAATAGGGGTTATTTAGTTGAAGGGTGAATTTAGGGGAGAAATGTGTTCCAGGCAGAGGAGATAGAATGTAAAAAGAGGCAGGAGGGAGCATGGCTTGTTGAAAGGGCCTTGTCATAAAGCCACTGTGGCTGGAGTAGAGTGTAGCTGGGCATTAAATGCCATTCATATCTATACACAAGCCATTTTTTTTTTAACGTGTCCTGAGGAGACTCTCTTCCTTGAAAACAAAAGCCCAATGGGCAAAAGCACCTACTATATATCCCAGGTGCTCAGAGGAGTACAAGATCAAGAGAATCACTTTATTCTGGGCCCTACCATTTACTAGCTGTGTGACCTTGGGCAAGCTACTTAATATCTCTGAGGCTCAGTTTATGCATCTGGAAATGGAGACAATAAAATCATTTGTACTGAGTTGTGATAAAGATGAAAGAGACAATGCCTGTGTGCATGCCTAGCTTGACTTGTGGCACACAGTAGGTGCTTAAGACACACTTTTGATATTAATCAAATGGCTGAGAAAAGACCAGGGCTCAATAAGAACTCACTTCTTTTTGCACTCTGGTGGGGGTGGAGGTGGGGGCAAGACTAATACAGTGTTTAAAACAAGGTAGTAAACGATGCAAGAGAACCTACGGGATGAGTCAAGGCAGGGGTCAGACGGTTAGCACAGGGAAACACAGACATGTCTGCAGGCTGCCATATCTGGGAGCTTGGGCATGAAGCATGCTGGGACCAGACGGGAGAAGATGGAACTGGGGCCAAGAAGAGGGGAGCTGGGGAAGGGGATTGTGTGCGGCCGGGGACATGGGTCCACCTTGAGAGGCCAGCTCCACTCTCGGAGAGAAAGTCCAGTGAACAGTCATCAGTACTTATGAAGCTCATTCCCCACTGCATCCCAGGTTCTAGCAGGTGCTCAGTGTTAAATGGAGGAATGATAATTATCTAGGCAGAGTCACACCCATCACATGCGGTGTGGGAGGGTCAGGAGCACCTGCACTTCATGGCTTTCAGAAGATAAACCACCAGCAACTCAGTGAGATGCAGCCTTTCAGGGTATTGAGATCTGGGGTGCTTTTTCCCTGGGTCCTCACACAAAGGAGAACCACGGGTACACAGGGCTCCTGCGAGCATACTGCTGTGAGCTGCTCTTGCATTTCCTGCCCCTAGGTCAGGCCTAGCTCAGGAGCTAGGGTAGACCCCAGGGGGTCACCCACAGACTCAGCTGGGGAACAGAATAGAGAATGAACATCTCTATTCTCCCAAACACATCTCTGCCTGAAGCATTGCTGGAGACCGAGAGAGGTGTTTCTTCAAAACTTGGGGATGAGGAATTGGACACCACCAGGTTTAATTTCCCACCTGGCACTGGAAGCCAATGTAAAGTTGGTCTTGGCCAAAAGGGAAGTGTAATTAATGAGGAGACTGTTAAGGGAGTGAGAGTTACAGAGCCATCCCCAGCTGTGGGGCTTCACTTGGCTTACCCTCCAGTGACTCACTGGCTTATGAGCAATCCTCATATGCCTGATTTAGAGGACTTACTCACCCTTCAGAGAAAGCCTTTAATGCAATAAAGCACATGTCAGCAAGTGGGACGCGGTTTAGCACATCCCCCCAGCCTGCACCCAGCTTCCCGCCTCCCTGGATCTCCCTGCTTGCGGCCCCTCCAGCCACTCAGCACCTGGACAGGCCCACACAGTGGGATACATTCCAAGGCTGAGCAGAGGCTCAGAGATATGAAACCAGGGAGGGGCCATGGGTAAACCAAGCCCTGAAGTTTGGTCCAGCAGGGTTAGAGATTAGCTCTAAAGCACTCGCGTTAGGGCCACGGGCAGGACTAGAACCCAAGGTTTCCTCTGCCTAGAGTGCCCCTCACTCCTTTCTTCCCCTGGAAACCCTGCTTGGATTATGCAGATGAGGGGTGTAGGCGGAAGGAAAAGCAGCTTCCCCATTCTGGGTGACAGTCTTACCTGAGGACTTTCCAAGGAACCCGTGGGGAAGGAAAGGTGTGTGGGGAGTAGGGCCTCAAGCAAAGCCTTTGAGGTGAGACGTTTAGAAAGAGCTGGGCTACCCCGGGCTTGGCCGCCATCTTGCTGTTTGTTCACACGGCGCCTGCTGGGGGAGCTGGAGGCCTCTCTGGACTCCCTGTAATCAGGGGGTATGGATTGGAATCCCTGTGTCAGGCACATGTGGTATCAACCCCAGGCAGTTTCCTGTCCCCCTTGATTAGGAAGCAAGTCCCAAGAGTTAGGCTGGCACAGAGGTGTAAGCCACGGGGATTAGCAAACATTGCCCCTTCCTTCCTCCACCACACAGGAAATTACTCAGAAGGCAAGCTGATTCAGCCTTGGATCTACACCAACTCATTGAAGGATTTACCTAGGAACTCCTGAGGGAATTATCTGGAAGAATGAGTTCCAAGGGTAAAAGAGAGAGAACAGGCATTTAAGGTAAACCTTCACCTAGTTTGCTTATCTGCCCCTTGTTCATTTTTCCAGACTTTTCTCAGTCTGCCACATGCCTGGCACTGGAGGAGGCTGACCATAAGCTTGCCACTCAGGTTTGCTGGAATCAAGGGTCTCAAGCTCTAAAGGACTTTTGGGATCATCTAGCTTAGTTCATGCAAATCATGGATGAAGAAGGTTCAAATCGAACTCTCTGCCTGGGGCTCAGGAAGACTCCAGGGTGGGGAGATGCTCTGACCACCTCTCCCTGTGGCCTGAGCCTAAGGAATTCTCTTGCAAGTGAGCTTAGGGAAGCCCCACCACTGGAAAGCATCATTCTCTATTGTCACACTCACGCGCTCGTGAGCAGACGCACTGCCTCCTGCCTCCAACTGCACACCCACCACCATCACCTTACAGTTCATGTGGAAATGAAACCCAGCGAGGCAGGCCGAGTCCCCACCTCAATGTATCCCTGCCTTACTCCAACTCACCAACATGAAGAAGCGTTTTTGTTCTTTGTACTATTTTTATTTTGCACTATAAAAAACAACAACAACAACAACCAGTAACATACTGCTTTTCTTCACATTCATATGGATTTTAGGAAATTATTGCCTTTCCCCTGGAGAAATAACCTTACAGACAAAAAACAAGTAGTACCACATTGAGAAACCTGCAAATCCCAGAAGTCAACAGCTTGGAGACAACCCCCAGGGGCAGGGAAGAAAACAAGTGTCACCAGAGACGAGACAAGCACATACAAGAACAGCGAGCTGGGGTGACGACCATTTCAATGCCAGTGACCCAGACAGTGGGTACCTTTCTCTCCTGGCACCCACTGCTACCACCTCAGAGGGGTGGTTTTTGGTCTATGGTCTAAAGAACTCCTTTCAAATGAAGCAAGAGCTGCTTTGAGAAGAGTGCAACGAGAAAGGTTCAAGTATGAATAAGAAACATGTCAAAGTCCAAAGTCAGGGAAGAACCCACAGTGAAAAGGAAACCAGAAGTGTTACCACTCACTACTTCATTCAGCTGCCTCCATCTGATGACCTAAGACAGAGCCTCAAAAACATCTGAGGGTTCAAATCAGCATATACATTGTATCCCTAAAATCCTGTAGGGTTACTCTCCTGACTAGGTGGTGATCAGCTTATGCCCTGAAGCAACACAGACAGATACGGAGACTGCCAAAGTTAAAAAAATAAGATCGAAATTGTGCTTCCTTCAAAATGAATTGGGTTCGTGACTGCCTTTTTCTCCTGGTCCAGCAACTGCCTTCTCCCACGTTGCTGCAGGTATTTATTGCCTTATGCTTGAAATGAAAAGGCTAACTTTGAGGTGCAAAGACTGGGCAGTCCTGAGGGCAGGGGGTCTGGAAGTACAGTAGTCAGCACACGCTGTGCTCTCCTAATGGCTTGACCTTCCTTCGGTCCCAAGAACCTATCCCCAAGGTCAGTCTGAAGTTTGTGTGCAAACCTGGTGACCCTTCACTGTCCCACCAGGACAGCAGGACAGAAGAGGTCTTCAGTATTGCACAGGTATGAAATGTCCACGAGTTAAAATACAAAATCACAGTTGTTCTTGGGGCTGGGCTGGTTCCCCCATCCCAGTTTTAGCAGGACGTGGCTGTGGCCATGGGGCTCCGGCTGAGCTCTGAGACCGTTGAGTGGGTGGGCACTGGTGCCAGCACCGAGGTAGGGAACGTGCAGTAAGAACCCTGCACGTCAGGGCTCAGGGTCTGCAAATGGGCTATGAACGAAGGGCCAGCTGCCTCCCCTTGGCAGGAGGGAGCCTGGGGGGTAGGCGTGGAAGGCAGGATCTCGGATTCAT
This sequence comes from Hippopotamus amphibius kiboko, assembly GCF_030028045.1. Lineage (NCBI taxonomy): Eukaryota > Metazoa > Chordata > Mammalia > Artiodactyla > Hippopotamidae > Hippopotamus > Hippopotamus amphibius. The sequence goes on from NC_080190.1 coordinate 20,937,440, forward strand.
ACTGCAGGAGCTGGCCCATGAAGCCGAAGTTGGGGGAGACCACACTCCTCCTCTGCTTGATGTAATCAAAGGCGTCCTTCAGGTGGAACTGCTTGGTCTTCATGAGGTAAGCCATGCAGATGGTGGGCGAGCGGGAGATCCCAGCCTCACAGTGAACCAGGACCTTGCCTCCCTTTTCCCTGACACAGTCTGGAAGGAAGAAAAGACAGCAGGAATGAGTTGGGATTGGAACTCAAAGGCAATTGGGTTTAATGAAAGAATTTTTTTTAAAAAGTGACCTAATTATCAAATTGTCATGCCTGCTCCAAGGCTGTGGTCCCACACTAGGCTTTTGCCAGTCTTTAATCCCCACTGGTAAGGACAGACTTTGGGGTCCCATAGATGTCTACCCCTACGTAGGACCTTCATGATCCTTAGTTCTCAAGGATACTTTCACAAGTTCTGCCACTGGAAGTGCTAAATCTGGAGTAACCCCTTCTGGGGGAGGCCCTCTTAACTTGGGTTCCATGGATGGGTTTCAAGAAGGCTTTGGAAAAATCTTTGAAATTGCATGTAAGTTTTTATTGCACACTCACATTTTTCTGAGCGGGTCCCAGGCTCAAAGACTGATTTGGAGAAGCAATTCCTGTCTCTCAGGGTCTGATTCTAATGGGGATGACCTAGCCCCAACCTGGTAGAGGCCCGCCAGCCTCCCTGGGCACCGTGTTTGGCTGTGCCAGGGCAGGATGCTTGGATCAGCCCCCAGGGTTCCCACCAGTGAAACATACAATAAACAGTGCACAGCCACTAATTACAGCCTTGGCCAAGTGACGCTTCCTAGATGGAGAATATAAATGGCAAACTCCATCTTGCACAACAGTGGGAGTCACTGCTTATAGCTATCACCATAAGTTAGCATTCTTTAACTCAATATGACAAAAGGGGGGGGTGCCCTCCTTTTCTGTTCTACTCCTCCCCCCCAAAAGAGCTCCAACTGTTAAAAACGGGCGGGGGTAAAAGGTTAAACATATATTACACATCAAATAAAAACCACCAAAAAGAGTCTTTCCAATTCCCTCTCTTGCGAGTGAGGAAACAATTACATCACAGGAAGTTAGGTGTACCTGGCACTATGTAAAGCCACAGTATGCAAAAACACTTGAGATACTGAAAGGTGAATAAAAAGTCGGCCCCCTTTATCCACCTCCCTCCTCATGGTCTAGAAGTTTGCAAATGCATCACAAAGATCTAAAAGATGAACTTTCTGAGGAGTCAGGGAAGAACCATGGAGTTTCCTCAACAGAACGAAAATCCCAAAGGATAGCTCATTAGAGGTGCCCCAATACAGTCTCTGATTCACAAGAAAAAAAAAAGTTCCTGTAAATTAGTTCAAAGGGGACTCCAAGTTCCTAGGATTAGAGGGTCATGACTCCCAACTTTCTTTTTGCTCCTCTACTGGCCTCCTTGCAGTCTAGCTTTTCACTGGCCCAGAGCCAAATCCCAGAAAGCAAAGGGCCTACAGTGCCTTGTCTCTGGGTCCCACTCCACCCCTCGGGACTTGCCTTCCACATGGCCCTCGGAAGGGGTCAGTGCCTGGTTCTGCCTCAGTCCCTCCTTTCTTCAGCAGGGCAACGGGTCTGGGGAAAAGCATCCTGTATGCCTTCAGAATGCTGTGGGTCTGTGTGGTTGTGTACACAAACAGACACAATGCACACACAGGATGGGGAGGGAGGCTTCTGAGAAGTGATGCGGGCGGGTTTCATGACCTCACTGAGAAGCTATCTAGGTAATTAAGTAACAGGCTGAGAAGGGCAAGGCATTCCCAGGGACGGAGAACAAGCCAAGGGTCTCCCACCCTGAACCCATGGTCTTGGCTGCCTCTCAGAGAGGCCAAAGACACCACCTCAGGGTCCAGGGAGGGCAGGCTTGGCCCTTTGACGCTGGTGAGTTTCTCAGCGGGTTTCTGCGGAGCAGAAATTGTGTGTGATGAGCAGAGGACCCAGCACGTGGCAGGAGGGGGGCCCTTTAACGGCTCCCTGCGCTGAGCAATCACTGCTGTGTCCAACACTAACCTTTCCCCTCCAACACACCTCAGTGCAAGAAGCAGGAAAATCACCCCTCAACTTCAACAGCTATGCGTGTTAAAGGGAAAGAAGGACTCTGGAAAGGGAGGCAAGTCCACAAGGATGGGGAGTGGTACTTGCAAATTTGAGGCACAAAAAGTCAGCCCAGCCCCCAAGGGAGATAGATAGTTGAGGGAAAGAGTAGATGTCAAATGAAAGAACAATCCAGGCTGCTCCAAGGGGTTGGAATCCCAAGGCCCAAAGCCCTTTCTAGGCAGAGGGACCAGAGGTTTCCAGGCATACACAATGGAGTAAATGACTGCCTTACGGAACGTACAAAGGATGCAAAAAGATGCCAACTTTTCTGTGCATAAAGCACGGAGCCTGAGACAGTGCTATCTTTAATCCAAAATTAGCTGAAAATGCAAAACAAATTGCCCCCAAAGCGGTTTGCCAAAAACCCACGGAAAGCTGCTGGGGCCCTGGGGGCTCAGTGCGTAAGCAGTGCTCTCTCAATCCTTCTGTTTGCTTTTAAAAATATCCCAACCTACGCAGAAGCAGAGTTTAGGTGGTTCTTTCCCTCCCCTGCTTCCCTGGTGTGGAGCATCACACATGGACGCACCCTGCTGCCCAACCAGCCAGAAACACTAACAGGAGCGGCGGTGAGTATTGCCACAAAATTGTATTAGTTCATTTATCTTGCGAATTAAAGCTCCTATTAATAGCAACTCAAATCCTCCCCTCTGTCGTTTTGGTAGGTGCATCCAACCAGCCAAGTCGGCTGCACAAACAAAATGCTTTTCTTCTCAGTGAAGGGAACCCCCACCAGTACATCAAAATCCAAGAACACGTCCCCCTAGGGGACCCTCAAAACAACTGAGGGGGAATGGCTGTACCTACCGATGAAATCTATTGCTTCTTGAAAGTGGGAGCTGATGTCGGCTGCATGGCTGTCTTCCACGGGGATCCATTTGTAGTGTAGGTGGGTCGTGCAGGCCTCAGAGGTCCGCCGTGAGACATTCAGCAGGGCCGTGATGTGCAGGTTGGCGAGGAACTCGCACTTGGATGCATGGTAGGCACTTCCAAGGTAGAGGAACGGAAGGATTTCAACTGGGCCACCCTGGAAGCAGGAGCAAAGGACAACCAGGAAATACTGGATTAGCTTGCTCTTTGGGGAGAAGAAACAAAACAACCCTGACCTATTTGTTTTCAGGTGGGAGGTTCCCTTTCTGGTTTCCAGAGAGAGAGTTCAGAGCCAGGGCAGCTCAACCAAGAGTGTGGGCGGAGCCTCCATCCAGGTAAACTCTCTACCCTACATTACTGCCTTGTGACTCCGTGACAGCAAATCCCACACAACTAAGTTTTGTTTTGTTATATATACTGAGGTGGTAGGAAATGCTGGCAGCCTTCCTATGCTGACAAGGATGAGAAACAGGGTGGTGGATGGAAGACTTGAGAGGCCTGTGCTAAGTTCTAACTGCCCTGAGAGTGCCAGAGCGAGCCCTTTAACCACGAGAGCAGCCTCGGTTTCCTTCTAGATAAAATAGAATAGGATTCAACAAAGTGAGCTCCCTCCTTTACAGTCCTGACATTGTATGTAATGTGTTTCATCAAACCTAGGACGCTATTGATCCCAAGATGCATTTGGATCTCAGCGATGTCAAAATGTGCCTCCTCCAACTCCCAAAAAGTATGCTTCTCAGAAGTGAAAATAACCACTATCTATCCAGAAACATCAGATAAAGAAAAGCTGTTAGGCCATGAGCGGAGGTCTGATTTTTGTTTTTTTGGGTTTTTTTGGCCACACTGAGTGGCTGGCGGGATGTAGGATCTTGGTTCCCCAACCAGGGATCAAACCCGTGCCCCTTGCAGTGGAAGCGTGGAGCCTTAACCACTGGACCGCCAGGGAAGTTCCAGGCCTGATCTTCTTCATGTGGGGCTGAGTTTGGTGAGAGATGCTTACATCTTCACCCTTTTGGGAGACCACCTATACAAGAGGTTTCTAGTTAAGAAGGATCCCCAAAGGATCAGAGACCATCTACCCTGAGGCAAAGCTAAAAAGAACTGCTAGCTAGTTGGACTCTGGCATTTCCAGGGTGGCAAGAAACAATGGGAACAATGGGAGCCCCTGGAGATTTAAAGGGAAAACACTGAGCTGGGATGACAGTGGCCGTGTCTTTGGTAGCCTTTCCCATATCATCCATCACTTCCTGTGTTTCCATTTCCTGTCCTGGAATAAGAGTGGAATGGAAACTCTCTGCCAGACCCACAATAGGAAAAGGGGCGCGGGATGAGGGCCAGCAGAAGGCGATTCTCAAATTACCCCGCATGGGTGTTTGCTTTATCTTTCCTGAGAAGTCAGGTGTTTAAGGCAAAGGCCAGTTTGCCCACTTGAAAGAAACTTACAGAGATTTTACAAAAGGCAGTAATAGCAACAATCGGTATTTTTATTAGCTGGCCCCTGAGCTTAACACTTTAGATATGCCTACGAAGCCCTCTCCCTCTCTTCCGCACCTGGAAAACGCTGACACACCAGGCCTGGGATCCTCCTCAATTTCTCCTGGAGCTTAGCCCAACACACCTGAAACCATGTTTCTTTCCTTTTTTGAATCTTTTTTTTTTTTAAGACTCAAGAGGAAGAAACCAGAGGCCTTCAGAAACCCCAAGGGTTAACACGGCCTCACCCAGCTTCTCTCAAGGCAGAAGCGCGTCTAAGAAATAGCACTGGGGGTTCCCCAGATGAACCATGGAGACACAGCAGGGCCTCCCCGGTCTTTGCTTGGCCAAAGGTCTGCTGTGCTTTCACAATATCCTGCAAAAATCTTGTTTCTCTTTCACTTTCTGAGAAAGGAGGGGGAAAACACTGCCCAAACAAACAAACAAACAAAAAGAGAAATCCAGTTAAGCCGGATGCCCATGGCTTGAAAGCCCAGGGTTCACATACACTGCAATTTTAATAAAGGAAAACAAACAAAATAATAACCTTGGCATTTGGCCATGCTAATGGGTTTCCTGACCAAAGATTTCATTCAAGGAAAAGCCACCTGGCTATACTTAGAAGTTTATCCCTAGGGGCAGAGCTCTGCTCATGGCAGGCAGCTGGCATCTTAGGCAACGTCTAGAAGTCTTCCTTCTTATGATTTGGGTATGTTCTTATTTTGTGCAAAGAACCTGAAAAGCTCCTCCTACCAAGTCGGGTGCCTAGAATGGCCCTCTTCCAAAAGAAGGCATGTGGAAAACAGAACAGGGTCCTGAAAAGGACAAGAATAAGGAGTTAAGAGAAGGGGGTTCTGGGCCTAGTGCTGCCATGAACCCAGCTGCAGGATTCCTGGCAAAATCAATCATCCTACTAGCTGTGACAGTTTTTCCCTTTGTAAAATGGGCAGGTTTGACTTCTGGTTTCTGCAGATTTGGGTTCTTGCTTGCTTTTTCTTCATTCTCCTGGATCGTAGGTAACTCTCTGACTGAGCCTTCCACTTTTTCTTCCTCTAATGAGTTGCCAGAAAGTACAATTCTTTGAAGGGAAAAAAACCATGTTTGTAGACACATGAAATCCTCTAGTGTCTCCTGATCGCTGGTTTCATAATTTATGAACTTATAAGCATCAGAAACCCATAGAGAATGTAAATTGATACAGCCACTATGGAGAACAGTATGGAGCTTGCTTGAAAAACTAAAAACAGAGTTACCATATGACCCAGCGATTCCACTACTGGGCACAGACCCAGAGAACACCATAATTCAAAAAGACACATGCACTCCAATGTTCATTGCAGCACTATTTACAATAGCCAGGACATGGAAGCAACCAAATGTCCATCATGCAGTCCAGATGAATGCACAAAGATGTGGTACATATATACAACGGAATACACTCAGCTCTAAAAAAGAACGAAATTGGGACATTTGCAGAGTCATGGATGGACCTGGAGACTGTCATACAGAGTGACATGAGTCATAAAGAGAAAAACGAATATCGTATATTAACACATATATGCAGAATACAGAAAAATGGTACAAACCAACCAGTTTGCAAGGTGGAAATAGAGACCCAGATGTAGAGAAGAAACATATGGACACCAAGTGGGGAAAGCAGGGGGTGCTGGGGTGGGATGAATTGGGAGATTGGGACTGCTAAACATACATTACTAATAAGAAAAAAATATCAAATTGTACACTTTAAATATATGCAGTTCATTGTATGTCAATTGTATCTCAATAAAAGTTCTTAAAGAAAAAAAAAAAACCATAAAAGAGGCTGCTTAGCCATCTAAACAGTAGTTTCTCTGCAACCCTCCCCCAATCTTCCTCCTTCAGCTAAAAATACCAAGACACGCCTTTACAGGTACTGAGCTGGTTTGCAGAAACTGCAGAACATGAACAATTACGAGGAAGATCAACACAGGAAGTCTGAAAGTCAGCTCTGAAACTCTTCAGGGAAACCTAAACCAATAGATATTTCGAAGCTTCTCTGCACCTCCCAGGCCAGCTAATAATAATGCATCTTTTGCTTCCTCTTTTCTCCAGAAGGCACCAAGCATCCTGAAGCGCACTTGCTCTTGTCAGCTTATTTGCTGGAAGGAAGCCCATTTACTTTCAGATGGAAACTCAAGTTGGCAAGCAACAGAGGCTCTCTAGAGCTAGAGGCCTCTGCCAACTCCCTGATCCGCAAAAGAACCAACCAACGTTGCTGAGCAGGAAGAGGAAGAGCCAGGATGCCGAGCAAGGAACAGAGCCAGGAGCCGGGATGGCATTTCCACACCACGTACCTGGTCGTAAGCCGGCCTGTAGTTGATGTTGAGCGCTGATTTCCCACACTGACTGATGAGGGCTCTCTCGGTTTCAACCTTCTCTTGTGAAATGGGTTTTACATCCACACAACACTCAGGATATTCCGAGTGGAAAGTCTCATATCCCCCTAAAAGAAAAAAAAAAAAAAAAAGCAAGAAAGATATAAGTATTGATTTTTCTCAGGCTGTCAGTATATGCCTAGAATTGATCAATAGTGTGGAAAAGTAAAAAAAAAAAAATATTAAGCTACTATACATTCTGGTCATATAAAAAAATTAAGCCAAAACAAGTAATAGTTTTACAATAGAAATGGGCTCCACACACACACACACACTCTCTCTCTCTCTCTCTCTCTCTCACTCTCTCTCCCACTCTCTCTCCCCTAAAAAGCTATAGTTCAGAGAGGCAATGATTAACTTTTTATGCCTATCAGAAGAAGCTTAAACTGTGAAAGGAAATATATCTGACATCTGGCAAATATTAACCAAATCCCTCCAGAAAACAAAAGCTATTTTCTCTCATTTATCTAAAATGCAGGTGTGATTATGCAGAATTTCATTACTTTGTGAACCAGACTCTTAAACTGCTCTGTTTTGTACCTAGCCCATTAGCTCTAAACTAGATTACGGATGACACCCCCTCTATGCATAAAGGAATGGGGGCTAACATGAGGTTCAAACTCAGGGCAATAAAAGAGCCCTGCCCTTTTTCTTTCCCAAGGTGCTAAGAACACTGGGGACAATCCTCTCCATAGGGCCAATGTAATCAGTCTAGTTAATCACCTTCCAAACCAAACTAGAGGAATGAGGCCTTCGGAACTGAATTCTTACCCCCTTAGGCAAAAACTTTCTCTTTCCCCTTGATGACCACCTACTCCCCTTTATCTCATTATCCTCCCCTCCTGAACTTTCTCCCCAGCTACACACACACACACACACACACACACACACACACACACGTTCACACCCTCAAAGTGATAAGTCAACTACCAGCAGATATGATTCTATAAAAATCCTAACTACATTTAAACCTCCAAATGGATCACTTCAGGTAAAAACTACTCTCTGACCATGTCATAGAAACGTGAGTATGTAAGTTCTCTTAGGCCCACACATGAGGTGGGGAAGAAGCAAACGAAAAACTGGCCTCAACGCCTCAGGATGCCAAGTGCTGGGTGAACAGGATAGCCTTGTGTGGGGAAACCCTTTGCTTCCAATCCAAAGGAACTTAAGGCACTTCCTAGATCCTCCAGAAAACCTTCTTTTTCTGGCCCAGAGAATTCATCTGGGGTCAAATCATCCATTTTTTTTTTCTTTCGGGGGTGGTGGGGGTGCTGCGAGCCTTGCAGGATCTTAGCTCCCTGACCAGGGACTGAACCCGGGCGCTGGCCGTGAAAGCGTCGAATCCTAACCACTGGACGGCCGGGCAATTCCCTAAATCATCAATTACATAAGCATTCTGAGACCATATATTTCTCCAAAAAGGCCTCCTTTTTTTCTTCTGTCTTTGGTGTTGTGATAGCCCCACAGTGGAGCACATGGTGGCTTTTTAAAGCCCCTGCAGTAGGCAAATGGTTAACAGACTACACGGCAGTCTCCAGCTCTCTCCCAGAAGCTGTGGCCCATTCCTAGAATGAGTCATCTTGCCATTGCTGCTTCCTTTCAGCTTGCTGGAACTGCTCCCGCCCCCATTCAGCACACCCAAATCTCCCCTGTGGTCACTTCAACAAACAGCCAGTTGGGCCTCCCCAAATGAGCTTCTGGACCTCCACAATGACCACGTTCCCGGTCATGATGACGGGCCATGCCAGAGGAGGGTGGAGGTGGAAAGTGTGAAGGTGTCTGTGGCTTAGTTTCCCCTCCCTCCCCACCACTGTCCCCCACCCCTTCCCTCCTAGGAGGCAGAAAGAACCCACACTTACACAGACCCTCAGCTTCCTCCAAAGAGGTGTCCCTAGTTAGCAAATCACTTCCTGTGCCTGGAATTCAAAATTTTCGGTTCCAGGAGACGAAATGAGTGATAGGGAATGGGAATCTGAAGTAAGAGCAGCCCAGGCCCTCTCAAACTTCAGAATGAAGTTTGGGAAAGAGAAGCCTTGAGGCCACCCCTTCTCTTGGCTTTAAATAGAGCGCTTAAGAGTTGACTGTTAGGAGGACAGACAGGAGGTGCGGGTGTGGGCTGGGTCCTGCCTGCCTGTTGACAAAATAAGGCAGGCAGACAAAGACTCTCAGTGTTGTTGAGGGAAAGATAAACAGGGTCCTGCCTCTTCAAGCTGGGGTCAGGAATCCTCCAGATTAGATGGTCTCTGTCTTTCACCCACTCCCATCAGAGGGGTGGAGAGACAGAACATTCCTCTCTGGTGCCTCTCTTGAGCTGCAAGAGCCATGGAGATTCTTTTGGCTGCTTCAGTCCTCTGCAGAGTGATTCTGTTTTTGATCACTGCATTACCAGGCGACCTAAGCAGAGAAAGTGCACTGTATATGCTATTCAGTCATCTTATTTTAGTGAGCTTTTGGTGGGGGAGGGGGGCGGCACTGAGTAAAGTGTAAAAGGCATTGCCCCCAAGATCTGAGATGCCACTATATTAAAAACTGGAACTCTTATCTGGACATGAGTTAGGTAAAGAAGTAATTTTCTTTGGCGACAACTTAAAAGTTCAGTACTGTTATAAGGTTAAGTATCAAGCAATTTCTACTGAAATTTAAAACGGACATAACTTTCAACCTAGCAATTCTTAAAATTTTACTGAAAGATAGTGCACCTGCAAAAGCATTTGGACAAAGATATACTCCCCCACACTGCTTCAAATACTAAGGCTGGAAGCAACCTATTTACTGGCTATCACCAAAGGATGGGTTGAAAAGTGAATAGAACATGTATGCGCTGATATGGACAAATCTCTCAAGATCTAGTTAGGTGGAAGAGGCAGGAACAGGAAATACACAAAATCATTCTATTTTTAAGATACTCATGGAAAATTAATTTATATAAAGATGAACAAGAAACAGTTAACCATTGTCTCTGGGGAGTGGAACTGGGTTCTAGAGTGGGCACAAGATGCACTTTTCATTGTACAGCCTCTGCGTTGCATGTTACTTTCATTAAAATTTTTTTTTTCAAACATTTAATTTTCCTGAGATGTGAGTCTACAGAGCTGCCTGCTTCCTGTGGCAGTAACTTCCAAACCACTACCATGGCCCCCTGGAGAGGGGTGGGGAACAGAGGTAGGATCTGGAAGGCCTTCCTGTAATGTATCTCATGCTACTGGAGGGGCAGAAGCTTTTCCTGTACTCACTGCTAAGAAGAGGACACAAACAGCATATCAGGAAGACAAAGAAATTAGGGGCCATGTGTGAAAGCTCTGCAGAGCTTGGAGGGTACTCTCCATCTCCTGGGAGCTGAGGGTGGCTAGAAGAGGAAGATTATCATCTTCTGCCTCTATTGTTTCCTTAACAGGAATCAAAAGGGGACAGTCTGCAACAGGTGCTAATAGAGGTGGCAGCTGCCTGTGTGCCTCTGGAATCTCCTGGCCTGGAAAGTGTAAAACTCTACAAGTTGCACGGTTTTAAAACAGTGCTCTCACTCTCTCAGCTCACTGCACCTTAGTTCCGAACCACATCAATGTTACATCTCAAGATGTTCCCATCAGAATGGCTGGCGCAGCCTGGGCTGAGTCCTCATCTCTGCCCTACAGGCTAAGCCTTCCATACATTTGCGGTTACAAAGGACTCAAATACCAGGCCTCAGCAGTCATAGGAAGTGACCCAGAAATCAATACTGGGGCTGTTAGAGTATCACCCACCCACCACCAAAGTTATCTCCCCCAGCAGGTGTAATGGGCCGACTGGTGAAGCGTCAAACCAAATGCGACGCAATCCCCTTCACAACCACCCTGTGGCACCTCTCCTATGTCCTGACTCGCTGGCCAGCCTGCCTCCCACCGCTGGCAGACGGCTCAGGCCCGCCGGGTTTGGCCCACGACCAGTCCAGGGGATGATCCTGGGGCGCGGGAGAGGAGGTGAAAAGGGTGGGAAGGCTGTCAGCAACAAACTGAGCTAGAGAAAGGCCTGGGAGGGGAAAAGGGGAAGCCAAGGAACAATAAAAAGCAATAAAGTGAAATGGAAAGGAAGGGGAGGGGAGGGACCCGCCAGGGTCAAAAAGGCAAGAGGGACGAAGAAGACACAGCCTAACATACGTTCATTGTCCAGGCGGGAGGAAAGGGGACACCGCGGCGCCACGCTTCGGGGGGGGTGGGGGCGGGTGGTCGCGACCCGCTGATCCCTCCAGATCTGCGCAGGCCCCGGCGAGAGCAGCGAAGCCGGCGCCGGGAAAGCCGGCCCGCGCCCAGCAGGAGCCCAGCGCCCCGCCAGCGCTAAGCAGCAGCAGCCCCCAGCTGCGCAAGCAACCGCACCCGCCGGGGCCGCCGGGGCCGCCAGGCCGCCGAGCGCTTTCGAGGAACGCGGGTGGGGAGGGGGGAAGCCGCGAGCGCGGACCTCGGCAGGGCCCTCCCAAGCTCACGTCCAGCCCCGGGGGGCGGACTCCCGCCAGCCGAGAACGTGCCGCGCTCCAGGGTGGAGGCAGGCGCCCGGCGCCGGCAGGGGCACCCGGAGCGCGGGGCCGCCCCGGCGCGGAGGGTGACGGGGGACCGGCGGCCCCGACGCGCTCACCTTTGAGGAAGTAGACGCGCGGGCCGGCGGGCAGGCAAGCGAGCAGCGAGGTGAGCACGACGCGCGCGGCGCTCTCCTCGCGCAGCTTCTGCCAGTGGCGGCTGCCCTGGTCCAGCACCACCACGGCCGCCACGCCGCCGCCGCCCTCCTGCAGCAGCCGCGCGCGCGCCGCCTCGTCGGGCAGCACGTAGCGTGCCGACACCGCGCCGCCGCGGGCCCGCCGCAGCACCACCGAGTTGAGGTTGACGTTGAGCGAGCCGCGCACGCTCGAGGCGGCGAAGGCCAGGTAGGGCCGGCAGTCGAGCACCACGCAGCGCGCCGCCGCCTCCTTGCGGAGCATCTTGCGCAGCTGCCGCCCGTCGAGCGACGTGACCTTCATGCCGCCGCCCAGCGGCTCCGCGCCGTGCGCCCCGCAGGTGCCCACAGCCAGGGTGCCCGCCGGAGAGGCTCGGGAGGGCGACACGCGGGGCAGCGGCCGGCCGACCGAGCCCGGCGCCGGAGCGGCCGCTCCACTCTTCCTTCCCGCCCCTCACGGTCGGGACCCAGCCCGGCCACTCGCCGCCCCAGAAGCCGGGGATTCCGCCGGCAGCGCCGCGTTTTATGTGAATGGGTGTGCGGCCTGTGACGTGGCTGCCCATATAAGGCCGAATATGGGTATTTCCCCGCCCCTTCGGGCTGTGGCCACGCCCCCGGGGGCGGGACGCGCAGGGCGAGCGCCGAACGCCGAGCGTTAGTCAGCCTGAGAAAAGAGGAAGTGGAGGGCGCCTGGCTGTGCCCTGTGCGGCGTTGCGCGGAGACAAGTCACTCGCGCATCACCGCGGGCTGCCGGTGGGGTGTCAGGAACGCCACAAGGCCGAGGTGACCCACGCTGTGCGGGAAGAGGAGGAAGAGGAGGAAGCGGAGGAGGCAGAGGCGGCGTCGCGCCAGGGGCTTTGAGTTTCATAGACGTAGGTTCAGAACCTGCTGGGGGCCGAGCCCGGCACCGCGGTAGGCAGAGCTAGGAGAGCCCTGGCCCCGTGTCCCCGGATGAATCAGAAGTCGATTTCGATCCTTACCCAAGCCTTTACGCGGGAAATGAGATGATAGCTGGAATTTGCTTCGAGGGCTGAGTTATCGATGATTCGAGATTGGGCTTGTGTTGGTAATCGTTGAAGCTTGGTGATGGTACCTGGGGATTCTTTGTACTGTTTACTCTACTTTTCTTTATATTTTGAAATTTTCTATACTAAAAGCACCTGAAAGTAAAAATGGAGAGAGAAGAGCCAGCAATTAATCTCCCCTAATGAATTCTGCCCTCTAAGGATTGACGGTCCTTTTTTTTTGTCACACTACCAGTAAAAATGAGAATAATTGTTTTTTGAGGAACTGTTTTCTGGCCCCTCGAAAAAATCTGTCGTGAAATCAGCTGCAGCATCAACATGCACTGTTGATGGAGCTCAGCCCAGCCAACTGTCCAGGTGGCTTCTGGATTTGGGGGATTATCTGTGGATAAAGCATAATCCCGGGCTGTCTGCCCCCACCAGCCCCCAGCAGCTTCAGGCTTCCCATCCCCAATCATGGGAAACTGGACACGATTCACCCATTCAGCAAGTGTTTATTGGGGGTCAGCTTTGTGCCCTGGTAGCTGCAGGGTCATGCTTCAGGGAAACATGCTTCTGCTCCCAAGCTAAGGACTAACCATTTTTTTGTTAGCTTGAGCGGGTGCGGGGGAGGGAACTGTCTGATGGAAAATAGCCTGCTTTCACTAGGGAGGGGCTTGTTTACTACCCACAGAGGGGAATAAGGTTTTTAAAAAGAAGGAAGCAGAAACCCAATTCTGAAATCAAACGCAATCAAACCAGACACCAGCTAGCTGGCCATTGCCTCTGGGTCTCAGCAGCCTTCAGTCAGAGGTGCTGTCCTTGTCCTGCCAGTGGAATCTTAATGAAGATATGATGTGGGGGTTTTCTTTCTCTTTGGGGTTATCCGTTCCAGCCTTCCCTGCAATCTGCTCTTCCTCTAGTGTCACCAGGACCATCCACCTCCAGACATTTCAACCTACAACCACACATGTGGAGCACCCACATGGCCAGGCTCTGTATTGGTTGCTGGACATCAATGTGAGCAGGACTCATTCTGCTCCACTGCCCCAGCTCAAAAAGGAAGCTTGGCCCAGCCACAGGCCTCTTTTTTAAAATAATTAATTAATTAATTTGCTGTACTGCGGCACGTGGGATCTTAGTTCCCCGACCAGGGTTTGAACCTGTGCCCCCTGCAGTGGAAGCATGGAGTCTTAACCACTGGACCATCAAGGAAGTCCCCACAGGCCTCTTAAAGTTCCTGTAGTCAGTATGGAAGAGCTTGCACGGTGTGTGAAGTGGGGTAGGGTTGGGGCACTGGAGAAAGCCACCCAGAACAGAGGAGAGCTGAGGTGAATTTACAAGAATGAACCGAGGTGAGCCAGGCCATGAAGGAGGAGAGTGGAGGGCATGCCAGGCAGAGAAAACTGCTTGAGGTAAAGGTAAAAAAAGCAAGCACCCAGCATAATGTGCTGGAGGTATGTGGGAGACTAAGGCATTTCTGGCATTTATTAGAAAATTAAGCAGGGTCAGGTGGCAGAGGGACTTGTGTGCCATTTAAGGCATTTGGATCTTATCGTTTGGCTGGAGCTGCCCTGGATGAGGGTGTCACTCAGTGATCTGGTCAGGTGAGCATTTGGGGACCTCATTGAGGTGGCAACTGTGGAGGATGGATGTTTTATTTGAGAGTGGGGGTGGGGTCCAGACCGGAGTCAGGGAGACAGATAGGAGGCTTTTGTGGGTAATCCAGGCCTGAGCTGATAAGGGCCTGCCGGAACTTGGCAGTGATAGCAGCAATTGAAGAGGCCACACAGATGGGAGAGACAGGAAGTAAATTGCCGGAAGGGATGGGATGGGGGAGAGAGGAGTAGAGGGTGACTGAATGAATGGTGACACCTTTAGATAGGGACCCTACAGGAACAGATCTGGGTGTGTAGCAGGAGGGGGGGGAGCAGGGTGAAGTTTATTAGACTTATTAGTAAGTAGGAGTTGATCATGGGCCACCCAAGGGGGTCGTGGTAGAGTGACCTGGCAAGCAGTGCGGGAAGATCATCCATCAGCATATTGCTCTGTCACTTCCCATGCCCAACAGATCACCAAGTCCCAGGACTCTGCCTTCCAGATCTCTTTCTTGACCTGCCCTTTCTAATCCCATGGTCAGGGCCAGCTTCCTGGGTGTGTGACCTATGTAGCTGCACAAGGCCATACTTAGAAGGGCATGATGCTTGGTTTAATGCTCTGCTGTCACTCTTGAAATTCTTAATAACTTTTGCACAAGGGACCCTGAATTTTCCTTTTTCACTGGGCCCCATAAATTATGTAGCCAGTGCTGCCTATAGCTGTAGTTAAAGGGCCCCATTATCCCCTCCCCACTGGGCCCTACAGTAGCATCCTGTTTCCCAATCTCCAAGCCCTCTCCTTGCTCTCTTCTCCTCTGCAATGTGATCTTTCTAAGCTTAGATTAGAGCATAGAGCCCACCTGCTCTGCTCAAAAACCCTCAGTGACACCTACGCACTCTGATAAAATCCAAATTCCTTAGTGGAACATCAAGGTCCTTGTTTTAGCCAATTGGCCATAACCCACCTCCAGCTTTGTTTGTCTCCTTCCCTTCCCCCTTCCCCCAGCCCCAGGCTCCAGCCTCACAGAACTGCCCGTTTCCTAAACTTGTCCAGTATTTTGCTGCCTCTGCTCTTTTCTACAGGACTTAAGTGCCTCCCCCATTCCTTTGTTAGGAATCCTTCTCCACTTTCACACACCAGCTCTGGAGCTACTGTTGCACCTCCAAGAAGCGACCCCTGAACCCCCCAGCCTGTTATTCAGTTGCCTTCCTGCGGGTTCTCACACATGTGTAGTTTCCTCCTCCCCCAACCTTGCACGTGCGTGTTATCTGTCCTGCCATTAGTTTGAAGTCTCCCAGGCCACACTCAGGACTTATCCCACCATCTGTGACCCCAGCACATGATAGGAGCTCAGGCAATGTTGGTGGAATGGAATCCAGTGCTTGCTGAGGCTTGAAAGCAGCAGGCTTTTTAGGAGGCACCCCGGGGGAAGTTGGCCACGGCATAAATCAGGCCTTAGACCCTAGGTCAGCAGACAAGATAGGAAGCTATGGACACACAGGCCCTAGGATCAGGAACTAGAATTCATAGACCATAGGCCTAGAAGGAAGAGGAGGGTGTCTAAGACTGGAATTGTGTAAATTATCATGCCTCCCTCCACCCCCCACGCTCCCTACTTTGGAATGGGAGTGAGGGGGGTTCAGGGAAAAAGTAGAATTTAAATTAACATGAGTGTGTGAGGCAAGACCTTATTCTATTTGTCATTTGCTTTCCCCTGCCAGTTCTCCTCAGAGTGGGGCAAGAAGATTTTTATGTTTCTTGACCCTCTTTTGACCGGTCATCCTAACCCTCAGGCCCTGGTCCATCATTGTGATCTGGTGTTCTTACCTTTTGGAGGGTCATGGTGCCCCTTTTTAAAAAGTGTGGGCCTGTTCCTTGGAAAAGTGCGTATACAGCTTTCAGTTTCCAATGTCAGTGAGTTTCACGGACCTGGGAACTCCTGTCTATCCCTGCTTCCTTCATCTGCCCATAAAGTGGGCGCAGGTGGCCTGTGGGAATGGCTCAGAGGGTGCCCCAGAATGCCAGGGCAGGGGCCCAGAGCCATCCCGAAGCCAACCCAGGGGTCCTCTAGCAGCTCCAGCCCTCAGATGGGTGTGTTTTGCCAGCTCTCTTCATTTGCTTGTTTGTTTCTCATTATGACAGTAGCACAAGCTCATTGTTGAAAATGTGGAAAAAGCAGAGACGTGAAGATGATTTTTTTTTTTTAAAGCACTACTTTCTTTGGTGTTAAGATCCCCAATCAAGACTGCTGTTGGGTCTGGACCCAATATTTGCTTCCCATGATCTTGGTAAAAGGAAAGAGCACTGGACTAGGAGTCAAGGATCTGGATTCCTGCCCAGCCTCTGCTATGACCAACTTCTGTTGTTTCCCTAATATTTCTAGAGTGCTTTTCTGTGTGTAGGTGTTTTTGTCCCCATGGCCCTCCCATTTCCCTCACCCCCAGGATCTTAGAGTGGAGTGAATGCAATGTTCACTCAAGCGTACAGGCAGCACTTGGTGTGTGACTGTCGAGAATCACTCACCCTTTGTTTCCTGTCATGGTTTCCTCTTCTATAAAATAGGGACGTTAGTGCCTATCTGCTAATGGTGAGGGACAATGACATAATGTACATAAAGCTATATAGCATGATGCAAGCCTAAGGTATTTGTATGGGTGTTGTTGCTAATAATAATATCCATCAGCAAAACATTTACTCATTTACTCAGTCAAATCCTGGTGCACTGGTATATTCAGTTTCCTCTTCTGTAAAATGGGAATGAAAATAGGACTTAGCTCATAGGTTACTATCAGGATTCAGTGGGTTAATCCACAAAAGGTACTTAGAACAGTGCCTGGTGCATATTAAGAACTCAATAAATGTTAACTAGTTGAACAGGCTGTAATGTTTGTTCCAGCCAAGAAAAAACTTTCCTAATGGCACAGGAAAAAAAAGATGGGGGTAGGCATGGCAGGGAAGAAGGAGTTACTTGCTGTCTAATTCAGCTGGCAGTGAAAGAAAGAATTATCGGAAGCCTGTGAACTTGTTCTGAAGGCTTACTGGGTACAAGGGGATATTTAAAGAGTAAAAATCCCCAGACCCACTTACAGTAAACTAGGAGGGACAAGAAGCCATTCACACAATAATAAGTGCTAAATTAGGTGGTTTTGATGTTGAGACCTAAAGAAACTTTACAGAAGACAGATCAATAAAGCCTGAAGCATTAGAGCAGGCGAGTCTGGGAGAGGGGTTCAGATTTGATAAATAACCCCTTTGGAGTGTGACATTTAAGTCCCTGGTGTGCCACTTACTGATTGTGTGACCTTGGGCAAGTTACTTCACCTCTCTAAGCCACAGTTCTCTCATCTGAAAGAAAAACGGGGAGCAGGGGAGATAATAATGGTACCTACCTCATAGGGCTGATGAGAAGATTAAATGAAGTACCTACAAAAAGCCCTTCTCTGTGTGCCTGGAGCATGGTGAGGGCTGTGTGTGAGCCAGTATTTTTCTTTATGAAAAGTCACGGGCAGCACGGAAGCACAGAATCTTGGCAGTAAGGAATTGTAATTCTATTTTGAAATTTTCCAGAGAGGGAGCTTACTGCCTCATGAGGCATTTTTGCATGAGGCCAAAAAAGGAAACAAGCATATCCTGGGATTTTTATGAGATGCCAGGTATGTCCTGAGCACTTCACTTAATCCTCACAGGCAACCCTATGATGAAAGTACTATTGCCCTCATTTTGCAGTTGACCAAGGACAAAGAGCTGAAGCCAGCTTCCCTGAATTTTCTACTCTTTGCTTCCATGTCTGGAGAAATACTGTATAAACCTAGACCTTCTTTGAAATATTTGAAGATGGTCCTCTTGTCCCTTCCCCACCTTATCTTTTCTAAGATAACGGTCCTTGCTCCTTACCATAACTGTTTTCTGAATTCCTAGAAGACGTTTTGTTTATTTGCCAGTACTCTTTACATGTGATCCCTGAATGAAACTGAGGTGCAGCAGAGAATGTCCATTTACTCAAAGTTCAAAGGTCCAACCAAAAAAGAGTGGCTGTTAAGGGCCCTGGACATGGTTAGAGAAAGGAAGAGATGGAAGAGAGCAAACACTTGAAAGCAAAGATGCAGTTGTTCTCCTCTTCTGGGGAGCCACAGACTGTTTCTGAAGGATGCGGGGCGGGGGAGGGGGGGTGGATTTTTACCTCCCACTCCTAGCCTCCCCCGTGCAGCATTTCAAGTCTGGTCTGGAGGGGCGGGGGCCGGGGCTTCCTTGAAAGCTACAGGAAGTGGGCTGGGGGGTGGGAGGATGCTAGAAGGAGCAAGTTTGTGTCTGTCCAGCTTTGTCATAGAGATCCTGGCTAGAAAGATAAATGGCTGGTAAAACTTGTTTGTTTTTTTTTTTAATGGGGAGTGTGTACCCTTAAGTAAGCATCATATTTGCTCTATACTAAGACCCTGGGGACAATAAGGATGGGAAGGCCGTGGGGAGAAAACCACCTATATGTGAAAAGTCAACAGCCTTTGAGTAGAGAAATCATCTCTCTTGCTGCCGTTTTCCTCTCCCCACTTACTCCCCACCCCCTGCCCCCCGCCCCACGCAGTGTGGTGCCTGGAGCTGTTTCCCAGACTGCCTTCATGGACTTTGCAATATCTGAGTACCCCTTCCTCTGTCATTCCTGAAACTGATTTTTCAGAGACTCATTAAAAAAAAACCCAAAAAACCCAACCCATATTTTGTCTTAAACAGTAGTCTCTGAGATTTAATACTCTAATTTTTTTTGTAGTAGAATTTAAAATATATGACAATTCAAATGGGAGTCTTTCATCTGTATTTCACCTACAGTCACTTCTCCTGCCACCAGGATGCCACCCTGTGCTTGGAGAAACAGCGATTGGGTTCTGGAATAAAGGAGACCAGGGTCAGGAGCAGACTCTGAAGGTTGTCAGCCGTGTAGCCTTCTACAAATGGCTTAAACTCTTCCAAGCTGCAATTTCTTCTTGAGTAAAGTTGGGATAATTAACAAGTTGTAAAGTACCTTGTAAAATGCTTGGGATATTCCTTTTATCAGTAACTTCCTAGCTCCTGGGGAAGGTGGGGTCTGGAATCCTACCTCCTCTGGCCTGGAACTAGTGGGAAAACATTCCTAAAGCTCAAGACTTCAGAGCCAGGGCACTGCCCAAGTTTCCACCAGCGCTCCGCCCCAGACCTGCTGTGGGATATTGTGGGAGTCGCTCTCCGGCTCGATGTTCCGTTTCCTGTCTTTAAAGTGGGATGAGTTAAGGCCGTGCTTCTCAAACTTGATTGTGCATAAGATCGCCTAAGAGCCTGTTGAAATGCAAATTTTCTTCCTGGGGCTGGAGATTCTGCATTTCCAACCAGTTCCTAGGTGATACTGCTGCTGGTGGCCACTGACCACATTTGGAGTAGTAAGGAGTTATTGTACTTAACTCCTAGAGGTGTTGAAAGCCTGAAATTAGACAATACATCCTAAACATTTAGCCCCATGCTTCCTTCAGGAACTTATCCAATAGATGGTACCACTATTATCAATATTATAATGATTGGTGTTTATGGGGGATAGGGGTGGGCTGAGAGGTAACCCCAGATAGAGCAGGGGATAATGAGAATTCTTGTAACTGTGGGATTTGGCAAGAGCAAGTCCTATCTTTATAATCCAGGCCATAGCTGTGTGAATTTGACCAGATCTTTTGACCTTTCTGAGCCTCAGTTTCCCCCTCCACAAAGGGGAGGGTGGTTGAATTAGATGTTGTCTAAGGATTCTCTCAGCTTTAAATCCAAACTTGAGGCCAGTAATCTCTGCACCACCCCCACCACCAAAGGACATATAACAGGCCTGACCTTGGCCATAACCTTGAGCCACATCTGTTGCCCCGATGGGCCTGCTCTGATCGCGCCTTGACTGCAGGGAGGATGAATAACTGGAGAGCCCAGCTTGGTGCCCTTGGCGTTCCTTGAGCTCTGAGTGACATCACCCCCGGAAGCCTCTGTTCCTGGGGCCCCATGCAAGGTTCTGCCTGCTGGGGGGGATGATGTGCAGCCCAAATGGGAGCAGGCTTGCCACGTGCGCAGAAAATGGGTGTAAAAGGAGGCATTTCAACATTCCATCCCACTGCTTCACTGCACTGGAGGCAAGAGTAAACTCCTTCTAAGCATTATATCACACGCAGCAGATTATAGCCCTTCCACATATCCCTCCAGACTCTGGTTTGCAGACCCAGGTGGCCAGAACCTAAAAGATACTCAGCCCTCAGTGGAAGAAATGGGCGTCCATCAACCTAGTGCCCAAGTGAGAAGAACAGGCTGCTGAGATGCTTGAGTCCCATGGCTGCAAGCACCCTGCCAGTGCAGCCGCTTTATTAATCCACAAATCTGTATTGAGCCCTCGTCATGAGCAAACATTTATTGAGCACCTGCTGCATACCTCTGGCTAAGCAAGTTCACCTGAATAACTGATTTAACCTCATTACATCCTAGTGAAGAGAGCCTGGTACAGATGGGGGCATCCAGGTTCAGAGAGGTTAATTGACTTGTTCAGGGTCACACAGCAAGACAGCCAACAAGTTTCACACCCTGAGCAGAGTCCACCAGGTTGAGCTGACAACCTCCCTTCTCTCTCCTCTGTTATGAACTTGTATCGAAACCCCTGTCCTTCATAGTTACACTTGATTATTTATGTTTCCCTCTCTCCCCCTGACCGAGGAGCCAGCTCCTAAGGTCCCTGCAGCCATAGTGCCTAGCCTGGTCCACAGCTGACCCTAGTAAGACGTTTTGCCTAGTGAATACATGAAGTGGGAACTCGGGTCCTAGCACTGTACTGCTCACTCCGGGGCTGAGAGGGAGAGGAAGATGAGCCCAGGGCTTTATTCTTAACCTCAGGGGCTTACTGTCTGGTTGTTAAGGACCTTGAAAGGCAAAGAGTGTCTATGAGTCAGGCTGGGTTTGGTTATAGATTCAAAGGGCTGGTAAAACCAGAGGAAGGGGAGATGGTCAAGGGCTTAGCAGGATGGGCCGGGAAGAAGTATAAGAACTGAAAACAGGGACACAGGCAGAGGGGAGGAGGCTCTGCCCCTGAAGGAGGCAGGGGAGGAGGAGGCAGGGTGGGAGGTGGAGGCAGCCAGGTGTCCTCTCCAAGGAGAAAAAGGCCATCCTGGTGGGGGGCAGGGAGGCTCTGGGGATGGTAAGGAGGTGGCGGAGGTCAGGTCTAGGAAATAATGCCCGCTTTGTACCATCAGGCCTTGTACCTATGAAGCCTAAAAATGGTGATTACACTTTGGCCTAGTAATTCCACTTTTGGGAAATGATCTTAAGGAAAATCTCTAAAATATGGGGGAGGTAAAGCTATATTCACAATAGTGTTCATCAGAGAGCTATTTATACGAAAGTAAAAGTGGAAGCCGCCAAAACATTTCTCATAAGAAAAAGGTGAAGAAATCGGTATATCCAGCAGCCATTACATGTGATGTTTCAATTATGTTAAAACATTGAGGGAAACGGCAGGTTACAAATAACAAGGACGGCTGCATTTATTGAGTGCGGTTTCCTAGGCACTCAGTGCTCTCTATATTTGGCCTCATTGAATCAATATAACCACTCCAGGAGGGTGGAATGGCTTCCGCAGAACAGAT